>NC_085868.1:34827560-34835060 GCF_034702125.1 Engraulis encrasicolus
GCAGTATGACTATGCTCCATGCATTTGTTAAAATTAAATTTTTCCAAGTACCCCCTGCAGTGTGCTCGCGTACCCCTAGTGGTACACGTACCCCTGGTTGGGAAACACTGATATAAAACATAGCCTCTATAGACTAGTAATGCAGCTGGGAGTTCCCCCCCCAAAAAAAAACATATCTGTGCACGCCACTGTGCATGTATCATGATGATAGTGAGATGAGAGAAGCTGTTTTGGGGGTACTCTCAGTCATCAGTAAGAGGAGATAACTAAACAGAGGAGAGGAGGTGATTTGGAAATACTCTCATCTGTGCGATACAGTAGAAGGAGACATCATGTCACTAGTGCACTCAATAGGAGCCACACACAGTTACAGTTTGGTTTTCTATTTAATAGTGGTGTCAACAATGATCGATTTGGCGATGCAAACCAATGCGGGCATGGACGATCCAGAATCGATCAGGCAAGTTCCACAATCGATCCGGCAATTTTTTTTAAGTTTCAATTACTTCCATGGATATTTCGGGAGCAAATGAATGTTAAATTAAATTAAATAAAAGCACTTCAAAACATTGCAAGACTGATACAGACTGATACAGAAAACAGCCAATAAATTGTTGCTCAGTGTCTGTCTACTTGTATTGCCTCATCATGACTGATTAAACATTTGCGTTGCTTTCAGTAGAAATGTAATGCATTGCAATGCATTGTAGAATTGAATCGGATCGGATCGCATAGATTCGAATCGAATCGAATCGCTACCTCTCGAATCGTGATATTATCAGATCGTGAGGGCAGTGCCGATCCACACCACTACTACTTAATATTAATGTATCAGAATAAATACAAATTTTTATGTAAGCTAGTTTGACGCAAAATCGACATGCCGGTATCAGGACAATAAGCTGAAAGGATTTCAGCATTGAGTGTTCAATGCTGCACTTGTCCTACAAAAAAGTATACAAATACATTTTTCATATTAATAGATACATTTGATGTATATGTAATTTAAATATTTATAAAGAAATGTCGGTGCAGTATTAAGGGAGGCAGGAGTCTGGAGACATAACCGTCACTGGTGTGCTCGTCCTACATAATACAAAGGACCCACACAAGGACAATAGTTTTTGTTTTTCATAGTCAATAACATCAAAATGAAATAATAAAATAATCATATCTAATTTATGCCACTGTTGTATGCTGCAGTCAGGGTGTCAAAAGGAGATGAGGTTGTTAAGGAAGCTAAATCAGTCTATCAGCTTCCAACAAATTATTGTTCATCATGTTCATTATGTATTCTTGTGAAATATAGTCATTGTTTTTTTTCTTTTGTTTCAGAGATGTTAATGTTTTTCCCCCTTTACCTGGCATGTTTTGACGCTGTACCTTCCATCTTCATCAGAGGGGCACATGTATGTGTGTATGTGACAAGCTTCAAAAAGAAGACAAAAAGGAAAAGTAATCACTAACTTAAAAAAAAAACGTTTAGTTTTTATGTTTTGTTTTGTTTATTAAGTTGCCTATGTCTAATTGATATTGCTGTTGATAATAAGCGGAGCACAGGTGATTTGAAGGTAAATTTATCTTAAAAAATGGAAGACAACAGGGAGACGCAATCATTTGGGAGTTAATCCAGCTGATCACTGTGCCATCACTGCAGTCTTGAAACTAATTGCATTCCTTTGACGTCCTTATTTTAAGTCATGTTTGTTTAAAGAACAACGTTAATTACAACTTTAGGAGGGAAATAATCATTAGAGGCTTCAATCTAAAGCAACATGAGGCATAATTAACGTCTAAAGAATATGTGAGTACTTTTAAGTGAATCTAGCTGTGTGTGTGTGTGTGTGTGTGTGTGTGTGTGTGTGTGTGTGTGTGTGTGTGTGTGTGTGTGTGTGTGTGTGTGTGTGTGTGTGTGTGTGTGTGCGCGTGTGCGTGTTTGTGTGTGCGTCAGAAAGAGAGAGAGAGAGTGAGAGACAGACAGACACATACACAGAGACAGAAAGTCAGAGAAGGTGTGTGTGTGTGTGTGTGTGTGTGTGTGTGTGTGTGTGTGCGCGCGCGCATGCGCGTGTGTGTGTGTGTGTGTGTGTGTGCGTGTGTCAGAAAGAGAGAGACAGACAGACAGACAGAGAATGTGTGTGTGTGACTGTGTGTGTGTGTGACTGTGTGACTGTGTGTGTGTGTGTGTGTGTCTGACTGTGTGTGTGTGTGACTGTGTGTGTACGAATGTGGGTGTGTGTCTCATTTAGGCTCTCTCCCTCTCTCCGCCTCGGCGCTCCATAAATCAGGCTGACATTAAAAAGCTTGACTTCAGACACAGCACCAGATTGCACATTTAATCTCCTCAAATAATCTTCCTGTTCCTGGCTGCCATGCCAGCGGACAACAGACGCTCTCCTCTCTCTCTGTCATTTGTTTGCTTTCTCACTAGCAGCCCAGCCCAGACACATACACCTTTTTCACGAATAGTTACCACCACCATCAAATAATAAGCATTCATTGTTACAGGGGAAAATTGCTTTTTTTAATATATACATGAAAAGGGGGATCTTGTCCTTGTTCGCCATTTTGGACATCCTGAAATTTTGGCTGCAAAACTTATTGTACTCTGGTCATACTGCTAAATATTACTTTATTATTGAGTAAAGATTGCTGAAAAGATCGAATTTGGCAATAGGCAGCACAGTGTCAATGAACAGCAAAGTTGCAATACCTACTCTGGCCACAATCCTACACAGTGCACCTCTAAACGAGTCAGATACACTTTTGGCCTTTCCCATTACTAAACTCTACCCCTATCCCTACGCCTTCCCCATGCCCCTCATGCTTTCCAACGAAGCTGTAAGGTGCAGGTCTTGAAAGGCAACCGCTACGAATTGGGATATCCCTTCAACAATCAAGGAATGACACTCACAGCTGTCACTAATTCCATGCATTAAAAAAGTTTGAGAAATACCATTTTAATTACAAAGAAGATGAGTGCCTTGGTATTTCTCAAACTTTTTTGAAAACAACCAAGCCTGTCACCAAAGAGCACCATCTTAACAAACTGGACAGTTCCAGGAAGCACTCCAACTAGACTTCATGCTGAACCAATTCCATGCATTAGGTTGACGTTAATAGCATTTTTTTTTCATTTGCGTTTCACGGAGAAAAGAGCCATCACACGTTAGGACAATGTTAAAGTTAGTACGATGGAATAATTATTACCACTTCAAAACCGTCAATTGCGGCGAATTCACCCTTAGGGTGTTGGTCCTAATCTAAAGTTAGCACTGCAAAATGAAAGTGAAAGCGCATTGGGAAACTCCAACTCCCATTGTCATTGTGACACAGCACTCCACAGCACACAAGTGAACACTGCACACTGCACACAACGAAATTGCATTTATGGCTCACCCGTGCAAGGGGGCAGCCCTCAGTGGCGCCCCATGGGGAGCAGTGCGGTGGGACGGTACCATGCTCAGGGTACCTCAGTCATGGAGGAGGATGGGTGAGAGCACTGGTTGATTACTCCCCCCACCAACCTGGCGGGTCGGGAGTCGAACCGGCAACCTCTGGGATGCAAGTCTGACGCCCTAACCGCTCACCCATGACTGCAAAATGGACCCTAGCGCTCCTCTGAAGGATGCATGGGTGTGAGCGTGCCAAGAGAGAGGCCCCGCCCATCTAGCAGATGACTCCGAGCACACCTGCTGACTGACTCACTGGAGAGATGGATGGATGGATGGATGGATGGCTGGATGGATGGATGGATGGATGGATGGATGGATGGATGTAGCGAAGGAGATGTAGAGAGGACGAGATGGAGGAGGGAGCAGACCTTGGGCACGGCCTGCTGACTGGCTTGATGGAGAGGTGGCTGGAAGGGTGGAAAGAGAGGTGGACAAAGGAGGAGATGAAGAAGAGAAGACAGAGGGAGCGGACTCTGATCAGGTCTGCTGACTGGCTCGTCGGAGAAATGGATGGGTAACACTTTATAATAATGGATGCAAAGTAAACTTAGTAAATAATTTACTAATGATGAACGAAACCTTAACAAATGTTTTTTATCATTAACTAAGTTTTATTAATGCTTTATAAAATATCTACAAATAATATATACAAGATTTTACATACATTATAACAGAGTATTTTATTCATTTACAAGCAATTTGTAAATGTTTCATGAATATAAGATATTAACATAATGTTTCCTAGTCATTTACAAACATTTGTTAACATTTCCTAGTCATTTACAAACATTTGTTAATGTTTTGTTCATCAATAGTTTTGTTCATCATAGTCTTTAAAATGCATAAAGTGTTACGAATGGATGGAGTGAGGGAGGGAGAGAATGAAGGAAGGAGATGTGGAAGAGGAGCTAGAGCAGAGGGAGGAGACTGAAGGTGGATTCCCATATGCAAACTTCCGTCCTCCCTCGCTCACTTGCCTCCTTGTGACCTCACGATGATGTCACTGACGACAGAAAATTAATTCAATATCTTGCAAAAGCAATATTCTAATGTCATTTTCCCATTTGCAATTGGGATGGTGAATGAATAACAATCCCCCAAAAGCGGCTGTGGCTTGGCTGACAGCTGGGAAACCAGGAGGCGGGACAAGGCCACAAGCACAAGTGGAGGACGGAGTGTGCATATTGGAATGCACCCTCAGCATGGCCTGGTGACTGCCTCAATGCAAAGATGGATGGACAAATGGATGGATGGAGGGAAGGAGATGTAGAGAGGAAGAGATGGGGGAGGAAGGAAGAGATGGGGGAGGGAGCAGACTGGGCACCACCTGGTGACATGGATGAAGGGATGGAAGAGCAGGTGGACAGAGGAGAGGAAGAGAAGGCAGAGGGATTACGGGTGGAGAAGTGGAGGGGTAGAGTGGGTAGACTGCGCATGTAAGGGGAGAGAGAGAGAGAAAGAGAGAGAGAGAGAGAGAGAGAGAGAGAGAGAGAGAGAGAGAGAGAGAGAGATGGCAAGGTAGAGGGGCAGCCTGTGAGCGTGGGGGTAAGTGAGTGGTACAGATAACTGAGCATGCCTGCTGACTGATGGAGACATGGATGAAGAGAAGGGAGGGATGGGGATGGAGAGATGCGTATAGAGGACGAGAGAGAGATGGACAGAGGGGGATATACTCTGCAGGGATAGAGAGATGTCAGAGGGAGGGAGAGAAGGATGTACTGGGAAGAGGAGAGAGTGAGGAACAGAAAGTGAGGGAGAGAGAGGGCACAGGGAGGGAGACATAGAGATGAGACAGTGTGGGCAGAAAGTGAGGGAGAGAGGGGCAGAGAGACGAGGGAGAGAGAGAGAGGAGTACAGCTCAGATGACTGCGATGATGCCCACTGAAGCCTGGCTTGACTGACTGCATGGAGAGAGATGGTGGGAGCTGGAGGGAGAGATGGAGGAGGAGGGGTAGATTTGTGAGCATGTCCGGTGAAGCCCAGCTTGACTCGCTCGACAGAGAGATGGATGAGGAGACAGAGACATAGTGAGAGAGAGAGAGAGAGAGAGAGAGAGAGAGAGAAGGAAAGAAGGAGAGGTGGAAGCACGGCCGCTGAGACCTTTGGCCGGGGCCCGGACAAAATCATCTGAAAACCAACACACACACACACACACACACACACACACACACACACACACACACACACACACACACACACACACACACACACACACACACACACACACACACACACACACACACACACACACACACACATACCCGTTCGAGGAGATGGAGAGATGCAGAGATGGAGGGAGGAGAGAGAGAGAGGGGGAAGGAAGGAAAAAATGAAGTAGCAGTGGAGGCAATCTCTCTTCCAGGCCTTGTCAGAGTGCCAAGGTCTCCACAGGTGGCTAATATGGTCTGGGCAGCCCATGCTTTTGTGTGGCCAGAGAGAACAACATCCATATGTACCTGTCCTGCCAAGTGTGCAGAAGCTCTCTCCCTCTCCATCTCTCTCTCCCTCTCTCTCTCCCTCTCTCCCTCTCTCTCTCTCTCTCTCTCTGTCTGTCTGTCTGCCTCTCTCTCTTGCATGCACACAACACACATGCACGCGGTGCCCCCGCAAGTATGCCTGCACGCACGCGCACGCACACACACACACACACACACACACACACACACACACACACACACACACACACACACACACACACACACACACACACACACACACCGGAAACTCATCTTTCTCCTCTCAGGCAGGAATTAATGTTTAATGAATGGAGCATTTACATATTGCTGCATCATGTCCTACATAAATCAAATTCATATCTGTTTTGTGTCTGCTATTATGGATGTAGATGTGGAAGATGATGCATTGTTGATTGTTATGTTTCTGTTTTTTTCTCAGCTTCTGTTGGTTCAGTGTGGATACAAATGATCGTTGTTATTTTTAGATGTTAGATGTACATAATTGATGGTTGGTAAAGGTACTGTAATTCAGTAGCAATAGGATTCTGTAGTATAAACAGAAACCTAATAATGACTTACATTACGAAAATGCCTGTAGATTCATTCTGGATTCACCCATGCCATCTTAGTGAATAGAGAACAGCTGTAAGCAACTGAAGAGTTTCATTGCAAAAGGGTGTACATCCATTGTGGGACATTTTAGGAAATTGACATTTTTGTGTTGTGAATTCCATTGTATTGCATTGCATTTTATTGTTATTTCCAATAATAAAATGTAAAAGTCACTCACCTGTAGTTAATTTCAGCACAGTTCTGATCAGGCTGAAAAACAGAATAAAACATAAAGGTCAAAGGTCAAAGATGATGACATGACAACACAGTGCATACTAGAAATGTGTTACCCTGAAATGACTTAGCATAGCTACCAAAAGCATACCAGGAACATGTTACCCCTAGCCCCATGATGCATGCCGTACCTCCGGCGGCACACTGTAAAAGGGGCACACAGTCGTAGGGGCACAGTGGCACACAGTCGTAGGGGCAGCCGTGGCCTAGTGGTTAGAGAGTTGGTCTTTCAATCTAGGGGTGCAGGTTCGAATCCCCCTTGACCTCTCCCTACACTTCCATTCATGGCTGAAGTGCCCTTGAGCAAGGCACCTAACCCCCACATTGCTCCAGGGACTGTAACCCTGAAAATAATAGTTGTAAGTCGCTTTGAACAAATGAAAGCGTCAGCTAAGTGTAATGTAATGTAATGTAATGTAAAAGCCATTGAAAAGTTAACTGCCATAGTACTACAATAGTATGACATAACACAGGTAAGTGTGACTATGACATAACACAGGTTAGTAATGCACTACGACTTGGTCATTGCCATTCTAGTAACAGCAAATTCATAACGCTGTGTCTTAACGGGTTAAAAGACCATTTCTACCAAAAGCATAGCAACAACTTAGCCTGAAAAGATTGACAATGACAACCAGAAGCAATTTTTTACCCTGGGGAATACAGAGATACTGTTACATGTTTCTGTGACTTCATGTTAAAAATGTCCATGTGACAAAAGCATACAAAACTAATAATGATAA
>NC_085868.1:34855060-34860060 GCF_034702125.1 Engraulis encrasicolus
GAGACTGGCAGTCATCTAATTGCAGTTAATTTGATTTTGGGGCCTTTGTGAGTGAGAGCTCACAAAACACATGCACACACTTCAAATTGTTTCAATAATTCACACCCCGCTCTCCCTGAAAACCATGTTATTGATAGACAGACGGAGCGAGAGACAGATAGACTCTAACTCATATATTGCATGCTCATTGACGGTTTCTGTGCATCGTTGTGCGTGTGTGTGCTCTGCTTGTGTGCACATGCGCTCACGTATGAGTGCGTGTGTGTGTGTGTGTGTACACCCGTGTGTGTGTGTGTGTGTGTGTGTGTGTGTGTGTGTGTGTGTGTGTGTGTGTGTGTGTGTGTGTGTGTGTGTGTGTGTGTGTGTGTGTGTGTGTGTGTGTGTGTGTGTGTGTGTGTGTGTGTGTGTGTGTGTGTCCATGCTAGCAAGTGGGTTGTATGGTTTCATATATTTCACATGCGCACACACGCATGCGTGAATGCGCGCACACTCACACGCACACACACGCGCATACACACACATGTACCCACACACACACATAGACACACATTCAGACACACACACACTGCGAGGAGGTGCAGAGATTAATCAGGCAGCCCCCTCACAGCGGGCACAAGCTGTAGGTGAGAACTAATGAACTTTAATGAAGGAGAGAGAAAATAACAGAGATGGAGAGAACACACAAGAGGGAGATAAAGAGAGGGAGAGAGAGAGAGAGAGGAAGAGAGAGAGAGAGAGGGGGGGGACTGGAAGGAGTGTGAGATGTGGGTGAGAAAGTAAATAACAGAGAGAATGAGAGAAAACACAGGAGAGAGAGGGAGAGAGATTGAGAGAGAGAGAGAGAGAGAGAGAGAGAGAGAGAGAGAGAGAGAGAGAGAGAGAGAGAGAGAGAGAGAGAGAGAGAGAGAGAGAGATGGAAATAACAAAGCAGAAGAAACTGAAAGAAATGGATAGATGGAGGGAGTCAGAGAGGAACAGAGATGGAGAGCACACAAGAGAGGAGAAAGAGAGGGAGAGGGTGATGGGGAGGCACACGAGAAGGAGAGAAATAAAGAGATGGAGGGAAAGAGAGAATGAAAAATGAAGAGGAGAGCCCATGGGAGAAGGGTAGAGACAATGAAAGATGGAAAGAATTGGCAAGAGAGGGGAGCGGAAGGAGATGAAAAGATGGCAGAAGGTAGGGAAAATGGAGGGGGCATACAGCAGAGAGAGAAATGGGGAGGGAAATAGTACAATGGATGGAAGAGAGAGAGAGAGAGAGAGAGAGAGAGAGAGAGAGAGAGAGAGAGAGAGAGAGAGAGAGAGAGAGAGAGAGAGAGAGAGAGAGAGAGAGAAAGAGCACAATATTTAGACCAAAAGGTTGTGAGGATTGAGAGGCTGAGGGAGGAAACATGCAGAAACATGACAAGTCTCAAAATAGACATATAGAAAACAAGAGAGTGCGGCAGAGAGAGATAGAGAAAAAGGCAGAAATAGGGAGGGGGAGAAGCATGACTAAGGGAACAAGAAAAGTAAAATACTGGGACAAAGACAAGGAGAGAGAGAGCGAGAGAGAGAGAGAGAGAGAGAGAGAGAGAGAGAGAGAGAGAGAGAGGCGGGGGAGAGAGAGAGAGAGAGAGAGAGAGAGAGAGAGAGAGAGAGAGAGAGAGATATGGTGTCAGATCCATAGCAGAGTGAAAAGTAGATCCACGAGAAGAGGACTCTGGAGACTGACTGTTAGCCCGATGCCAAGAAGGGGAGATAAAAAAAGAACACATTGAGATATAGAGAGAATGAGTGCAAAAGCCAGGGGGAGTGCAGAGATACAGAGAGCTGTACTCAGGTGGAGAAAGGGATGGAGAGCACATTTCAGATAGTGAGAGAGAGAGAGAGAGAGAGAGAGAGAGAGAGAAGCATGACTCAAGGAAAGGATAGTACAGCGATTTAGAAGATTCTCTGGAGACAGCACACTTCACAACAACTAATACACAGTAAAAAAAAAAAATAATAATAATTTAGTAGGCCTACTATGGAGCCACATGACTGCATAGTAAGGGGCTGGTTACATGTACGGTATACCGGTATTTTAAAATGTGGTTATTTTTTACCCATTTATGTATTAAAGGGGTTCCAGGTTGGATTGAAAGTTTAATTAATCACTGTCCCGAGTCAGCCAACGCTTATGCGAGTCTTTAGTAAGTGAACGATGGCTCTCGTGATCAGTTCCACAGTCTGCTGTCAGAAAACCCCACATGCAACTTTTGGCTGCGCGTTCCGAGGGAGTGTTGTGGGAAACACTTATCGTTTGAAAACATCGCTTTACCCTGTATTCAGATTTGTATCAACTGCTGGCATTCCGGGATGAAAATCAGTCTCACTACGAGTTTATTTGAACAGTATTTTTACATTACGGTGTAGATTTTGAGACAGGCATGCCACGGGCAGCGTGCAAATGACGTCATCCTTCTTAGTGTCTCTATTTTTGCTATTAAAGGACCAGTTCAGTAACTTTCAACATGCAGTTGTAATGCTCACACTACCTTGGACTTGTCAGTACCTGAGGTTTGTTTCTTCTTCTTCAGCCTTTTCCGAGATCTTGGTCATTTTAATGGGGGCAGCGCTTTGTTTACATTTCCAAAAAACATTTTTATTTATTCCAAAAAACATCCAAAAGGTTATACAACATCAGTAGACCACTAGCAAACAGCGGTACCTTAAAATATTTAGAGTAGGCCTATGTTAATTTTTTAAAAATGTAAACAAACGCTGCCCCGATTAGAATAGCTCATATCTCGGAAAGTCAAAAAATGTGGCATCACCGGGTACTGACAAGTCAAGGGTAGCGTGAGCCATACAACAGCATATTGAAATTGACTGAACTGGTCCTTTAAAGAGCTTTCTAAACCTCTATTTAGGTGTAAACGAGAGGCCAAAGCCAATGCTTTCAACTATACCCATGGACATGTCAGCAGCTTCACAATAGATAAAGCATCTGTGACATCACACATAGACTTAAGAATGAAGCCAATTTTGAGTGGCAAGAGTTTTACAATTTGTCTCTTTTGTCCCCAAGGGGAAATTTGTTCTCCTCACACAGGGTGCAGTCGCCAGCAGCGTATATGTTTTTTTTTTGTTTATTAACACGGTGTTGTGAGGAGGGGCAAGATACTGGCAGCCAACCACGTGAGCTCATTTTTTTGACCGACAGTCGTTTCTACCAATCAGATTTCCAACAATCAATTGAGTTGGGCGCAGCTAGTTTAAAGCAGTCAGGAGAAAACAAAAATTTAGAACCCATGTATAAGTATGCCTGTCAATCCACCAACCAACCTGTACATTACATATACTGTATGCACAACACAGTTAGGGAAGGGAAGGGAGGGGTGGGTAGACATGGACTAGGCAGGTAGACAGGCTGCATTAAGGAAGCGTAATAATGACATAGGGAGAAGTGAGGGGAAAAAGCCTCATGCCTTCAACTGATGGGGGGCACAATATTGAGAAATAAGGTAAAATAAACCTCAGCAGATCAGCACATTTAAAAACATCAGAAACACATAAAAGACGACACAATTGACCGGTTCACAACACGTTCCAAATATGGGAGTAATTGTTCTCCCAAATGGTGAAAATCCCTTCTCCCAGGTGTTCCAATGTCTGGAGAGACAGGTGGCTATGTCAATCATGACAGCCCTGCCAACCAGGGGGTCAGGATTTGGCTGATTAGCTTCGCCGATTAGCAAGGCACTTCCTCGTCGCAATTCTCACAAATTTGCTCATTTCCGACGCCACTTCGTTCAAAGAGGGTGGATGCGATTGGTGGGTACGCGAGTTAAGTGTGCTTGGGCACATCCATGCATCCAATGCCCGTCTTCCATATATCTTTCTGGTCAATCGTAAGTCAGTCATTAACGTGGCACGTAATTGGCTGAATAAACTGGCCGAGGAAACGACTCCATCTTTGAAGCTGAAAAATGTGTTGAATTTTGGCTGAATTCACTAGCCTAGCATTTCCCATTGAAATGACTTATTCACTCTCTCCAGTTCTTATACTACCTCCATGCTGCCAACTATGCTCATAGAGGCAGTCGGTTGGTATGTGAACCTAAAATGAACAGGCGGAGTATTCGGAGGGTCACACGTAGTGTCAAAATGAATGGCAGTGAATGAGAAGCCAGCGCACTGGAGGGTAAACTCTGCGTTTTTAGACTTTTAATCGACGGGAACGCTTCATTCAAAGTCCACTGCCTGCGTCTTGGATTCAGGGATACAACTATAAAGTGGCAGAACCATGTCCGAACGACCACGAGCAGTTTTAGAATTCACAGTCCCCCCAATTAACACTCAGTCTGACAGCTTAGTTTTGGTGGGGGGAATGTGGAATCTGCAACTGCTTGTGGTCTTTCGGACATAGATATGGTTCTGTAACTCAGACCATTGTTCTCATTGCCTGAGGAAGATCCCTCTGTTGGATCGAAACGTTGCCGTATGTTAAAATGAAATAAAGTATTTTCGGAGTTAATACACAGTGTGCAGGCCGCTTCATCACACTATAAGCTCCTCTCTTCCAATAACAAGATAGACAGACGCGCGCGCGCGCGTGTGTGTGTGTGTGTGTGTGTGTGTGTGTGTGTGTGTGTGTGTGTGTGTGTGTGTGTGTGTTTGTGTGTGTGTGGGTGTGTGCGCGCGCACGCGTGTGTGTGTGGGTGTTTGTCTTTTTTTATTACAACTGAAAAAGTGAGAGCAATAACTGAGCATGTTCTTGTGTATTTTATGGTGGTATAATGCAGTGGTTCCCAACCAGGGGTATAGTTACCTCTGAGGTTAAGTGAGGACACTGCAGGGGGTACGTGGAAAAAATAAAGTAACTAGATGCACTCTGAGAGTGCAGACCTCCAGCAAGGAAACTGTTTGATAGAACATGTGGCTATGTTGCACCCTATTTTTATTTAAAGTCTTTCTGCCTTCTTTTTGTCGAGTTACAAACTGGAATGTAAAAATATCCTTGTCTCTAATTCAAT
>NC_085868.1:34867560-34872560 GCF_034702125.1 Engraulis encrasicolus
CAGGAAGCTGTGGTTGGCCCTGCCGTGGCTCAGATGGTTGGGCACTGCACTGTCACACCAGGAATCTGGGTTGGGTTTTGGCCCAAAGTCATCTCCCGATCCTCCATTGTTTCTCTCTCCCACTCATTTCCTGGCACCATCTCAGACTGTCCTATCAAATAAAGGTATACCCCCCCCCCTCCCACCAAAAAAGGAAGTTGTGTCTGTCAAGCTAGGTCAATGCCAGCCCTCAGAGTGTCTGAAAAAGTTTTCGTGGGGGGGGGGGGCGCTGTGGCGCAGCGCGCTATGCCCCCCACATTTGGGTTTGCATGTCCAAGGGTTGCACCCATGGTTCGAACCCGGCCCGGGTCATTTGCTATCCCTACTCCGTCTCTCTCTCCTCATTCACTTCCTGTCGCTCTTCACTCTCCTATCCGAAATAAAGGTGAAAAAGGCGAAAATGCGTTAAAAAAAAGTTTTCGAAGAAAAACAAACAAGAGTTAGAGTCACCTTGAAGATGAGGTGACTGTGGGATGAAATGGATACTTAGAGGAAGAAAACAAGCTGTTTACATGCAAATCTCTCCTTCTATTTTACAGTAACCAGGAACTCACATAAATAATAAACATGAAAACAAACAAAGCCATTAATAGGCCTACCATGTGACTGTTGACTTCCCATCTGGTGTCACACACATAAAGAAAAAAACAAATTCACTTTCATGCATGCGCTTTCATGCACACACACACACACACACACACACACACACACACACACACACACACACACACACACACACACACACACACACACACACACACACACACACACACACACACACACACACAATATCGGTCTTATGCACCAACACTCACACCAACAACTGCACAAGCCCACACAAACAACAAATCCCCCCCCCCTTCTTTCTCTCTCTGAGTGAGCAAGAATAGGGCTTTTATAATATGTGCGTGTGTATGTGTGCATACGGGTGCTTATTGACACTGACATATGTGCATGTCAGTGTTTAAGATGCTCTTGTTACACTCCGAAGAGAGCAAATAACACAAGGAGGCGCGCAAGTCAAGTTTGTTTTGCCTTTTACTATGTTTTAAAGTAGGGCAGCAGAGCAACAACACAAAGCAACAGAAAAACAATGAAAATGACGAGGTTGTGAGAGCCGGCCCTCCAGCTTTGAAGTCCTCGTCTGAGGCACGCAGCTGAGAGGGGGAAAAGCGACCAGCAAAAGGACCCAAAGCCTCCGCGCTCGCGGCTCCTCGCAAGTAGAGCAGCCCGATGGTTTTGTATGCTCAGGAGGGCCTCGCGTCCAATCAGCAGCCAGCAATCACGGGACCCGATGAGTGAACGCACCTGCACACAAACACTAGGCAGCAGTCATGCAGTGCAACTGATCAGGCAGTCACACGCCCATAGCTGGGCGTGACACCCTCCCCCTTAAAGACAGCAACTCCAGCCCCGTAAAACAAAACAAAAAATGCATGCCAAGAAAAAACACTCACACCACCCTACACCAAAACATACGTGAACTCACTCAGTCTCCACCCTCCGGGGCACGGGAAAGCGCATCCGCCACTACGTTCTCCGTGCCCCGGATGTGTCTGATATCTAGATGGTAGGGCTGGAGAAAGAGACACCACCTCATCAGTCTCTGATTTGGGTTCTGGAGGGAGTGCAAGAAGGTTAGTGGATTGTGATCGCTGAAAACCACTAGAGGTACCCCGCGACCCCCCACGTACACTTCAAAATGTTGAAGTGCCCAGATCAAAGCCAGCGCTTCCTTCTCAATGACGGAGTAATTTAGCTGATAAGACAAAAATTTTCGCGAGAAGAAACACACAGGATGCTCCACTCCACTTTCATCCTCCTGGAGCAATACTGCCCCAGCGCCCACATTACTGGCATCCACGTGAATTTTGAATGGTTCATCTAGGCGAGGCGCCATCAACACGGGAGCGGAGGTCAAAAGACCCTTTACTCCGTCGAATGCTCTTTGGCAGTGGTCGGTCCAAATGAACGCAGCAGTGGACTTCAGTAAGTCCGTTAATGGAGAGACCACTGTCGAAAAGTTTCGGCAGAAGCAGCGGTAGAACCCCACCATTCCCAAAAAACGCATAAGCTCCCGTTTAGTGAGTGGTACGGGGAAACGGTCAATCGCAGCCACTTTAGCGCGTATGGGTCGTACCTGGCCCTGACCCACCACCCTTCCGAGGTAGGTCACGGTCGCCCCAGCAAACTCACACTTCGCCAGGTTGACCGTGAGCCGCGCCTCGGCAAGGCGGTGGAAGAGCGCGCGCAGCCTCTGCAAGTGAGCTGGCCAAGTGTCACTGACCAAAAATTACGTCATCAAGGTACACCGTTACGCCTTCCAATCCTGCAACGACGATGTTCATCAATCTTTGGAAACAAGCAGGGGCGTTTCGTAGGCCAAAACTCATCACGCGGTAAGCGAATAGGCCATTGTGAGTAATGAAGGCTGAAACTTCCCGTGCCCTGTCTGTCAGCCGCACTTGCCAGTAGCCCTTCAGTAGATCTAACTTGGACACGAATTTTGCAGCCCCTACCTGATCAACGCAATCCTCTATTCGGGGCAGAGGGAAAGAATCGGGTTTGGTCACTGCATTCAATTTTCTGTAATCAGTACAGAATCGAAAAGATCCGTCCGATTTTTTAACTAGCAAACAAGGAGATGACTAACCTGAAAAAGAAGGCTCAGCTAAACCATTCTCCAGCAGATACTGAACCTCCTTTTCAAGCACTCCTCTTTTCTCCAACGGAACGCGATAAAATCGCTGGCGAATTGGTTCCGCTTCCCCCACATTAATGTCGTGCTGAAGCACATCGGTTTGGGTGGGCACATCTGAAAATAACACCGTAAACTCGTCAAACAATTCACGGAGTTCCTGCTGCTGACTCGTGTCTAAGTGATTGATCAGTGAGGACAAGTTTTGTAATGTTTCTGAATTTTTCAACCGCCCCTGTAAGACACAATCATCTACAGTCTTAACCTCCTCGTCCAGCGCTGCCACCGCTGGAGGAGGAGGGACCTCCCCAGGATTGCTGTCCATCAGCACCCCCTCAGTTCGCGCCAAAGGAGGAGTGTCAATCACCCGGGAGCTGTCCACTAGCACCACAGGCGACGGACACTTCTCTTGATTACGGGCATGGTATGGCTTAAGGAGATTGACATGACACCGGTGTGTCTTCTTCCGCCTTTCTGGGGTTGAGAGCGTGTAGTTATCATTTTGCCCACAACGAATGATTTTATACGGTCCCGAAAATTTTGCCTGCAACGGAGACCCGACAACCGGAAGCAGTGCTAGGACCCGGTCCCCAACAGCAAACACACGATGCTCAGCACGACGGTCAAACAATTTTTTCATTCGTGTCTGGGATTCTCCCAGCCTAGAACTAGCCAGTTGCCACGCGGAGAAAAGACGTCGCCGGAACCCCGAGACATAATCTGCCAAATTACCCGGGGGATCCAAGTCAGTCCATTTGTCATGCAGGACCGACAACAGCCCACGCACCCGGTGGCCAAAGACGAGATCATTTGGGCTGAAGCCGGTACTTTCATGGGTCACTTCACGGGCAGCCAACATTAACCACGGCAGACCCTCCTCCCAGTCACCCCCCAATTCGACGCAGTAAGCTCGTAGCAGCGACTTTAAGGTGGAGTGAAAGCGCTCCAGGGCCCCCTGGCTTTGGGCGTGATATGCAGTGGACAGGTTTTGCTGAACACCCAACTGTCGGAGAACTTCGGCAAAAAACTTGGAAGTGAAATTACTACCTCTGTCCGACTGAATTACTCTCGGCAGACCGAAGACCGAAATGAACTGACTTAGAGCCTTGACCACAGCTCTAGAGGTAATTGAGCGCAGCGGATAAGCAGCCGGGTACCGTGTAGCTTGACACATTACGGTCAGGAGATATTCACTCCCACTCTTGGAGCGAGGCATCGGACCAACGCAGTCAATTATGAGATGTTCAAACGGAAAACATGTCGGTGCAATAGGGCGTAAAGGGGCTGGTTTTAGGACCACATTCGGTTTTCCCGTCAACTGACATGTATCGCACGTCCTGACATAGGCAGAGACATCACGCTTAACACCCGGCCAGAAAAAATATCTTAACACGCGATCATATGTTTTTCTGACCCCTGCGTGACCAGCCAAATTATCATGCGCGGTTTGGAGAACAGAGTTTCGAAGCTTGTCGGGAACAACAACTTGGATTATCGGGTCACCCACTAGATGACCGTTGTGAGGCGACCACTTACGCAGCAAAACATTATCCTTGATGAAGTATCCCCTAGCTTTACTACGTATGTCTTCATCACTGTCTACAAACGCGTACAATGTTTTGAGCGTCTCGTCATGGCGTTGTGCGCTAATCAAATCATCACGAGTAATCGGACAAGGGTAACCAGCCAGCGAAAAGGGTTTTTCCATCGCGGGAAGCTCAGCTCCACCAGCCTTCAGGCTGGCGGCGCGGGTCATCACACACGAAGGAAACACCTCAGGAAAACGCGCCCCACACTCGTCCCCAACAGAATGTGGGGTCTCCCCAACCACCAACGAAGGCACGGGCTCAGCGAAAATTTTGTCCCCTGCCAGATCATTCCCCAAAATCACAGAAACCATATCGACTGGAAGCTCAGGGCGAACAGCCAGTTCGACAGTACCCCGCACAAAGCTACAATCCAAATGAACCCTATGTAGTGGTGTAGACAGGGTGTTAAGGCCTATGCCACGAACCAAAAGGGACTTTCCGGTATAGCTAGCAGAAGAAAAGGGTAACGCCGACTGTAAAATGAACGAGCTGCTAGCGCCAGTGTCTCGCAAAATCTTAACTGGAACTTCGCGACCACCGCTGGCAAGCGACACCGAACCCTCAGAAATAAACGGCCGGAATGAACCAGCAGCACCGGCAGCGCACATGGAGACAGAGGAAGGCGTAACCGGAGAAACCTCCGAGACCGGGGTGGATGGCATATCGATAGCCAA
>NC_085868.1:34885060-34892560 GCF_034702125.1 Engraulis encrasicolus
GTAGGGTTTTTTGTCACCACCGTCAGATTTTGTTCCATAACTTGTCCATATGCTACTGAATTCTGCTAGTTGATTAAATATTATCAGACATATTGGTAATCACTGTGATCCAAAGTCATACTCTAGCCTCCACTGAGGTGCATTTGGAGGGTTTTTGTCACCACCATCAGACAAAAAAACTGGCGGTGTTGACATCTGATAGAGGCCACCCAAAAACACAGAAGAAGTTTTATATGTTTTTGACATGTTTTAATAATGTGCTTGCAATATGTATCTACAATTGTGTTGAATTACTAAAGTATTTTTTGTCTTTAATACAGTAAACATATGTTTTTGTCAAATGTTGTAAAAAATGGGGAGCTTGGCCAATACATTTCTGCACAGCACAAAACCTTTGTCTATGATAATACCATGCCTACTATATCACTATTTTCTTTCAAAATTAAAACCTGTTTTTTCCACGTTGTCAAGAATCAGTGAGATGTAAAAATTGTTATACCCATTGTAAGAATGATTCGTCTATGTTTGTATGTGGCATAGTATAAGCCTGTGTAGATAATAAATACAATATGTTAGTATGCAAACGGTTACTATTGTGCACTAGCTTGTGTGGCATTTCTGAGATGTAAGTATAATAGGAAGAGAAGATCGAAGGTGAACTCAGGCGGACAGAAGCACTCAGGAGAAAAAACTGTACAATTCTTGGTACTCCATACCAGCAGAACATTTCTCGGAACTCAATATACATCATGCCAGTCAAACTCAGAGATAAACCAGCAAAATAGGTAGGAAGCAAGATTGAGATTGAGGGAAGAGGGGCAGTTGCAAGAGAGAGGTATAGGGGAGAGAATGAAGACAACAACAAGGAGACCCAAGTAAAAAAAAAGTGTACTTAATATATACTTAATAAGTACGTTTTATTGTATTTAAAGTGTACTTCAAAAGTGTGTATTTAAAGAATGTTATTTTGGGACAACTTATAGTATACTTAAATGTACTTGAAATATAATTAAGTAGAGCTTAAACACATTTTAAGTTGACTTTTTTGTACTAAAATTAAACTTTGTATAAGTGTACTTAATATACTAAAAATATATTTAACTTTAAGTACATTATAAGTATACTAACCAAATCACTTTAAAATGTGTTTAATGTGAACTTTAGCATGCGGATAAGTGCATTTTAAGTACATTAGAAATCTATTTCAATGTCATGAGAAAGTACTTTATAGTATACTGCAGAAGTACATACTTAAATTGTGTTATTTTGGGACAACTTATAGTACACTTAAATACACTTGAAATATAATTAAGTAGAGCTTAAACACACTTTAAGTTTACTTTTTTGTACTAAAATCAAACTTTGTACAAGTGCACTTAATGTACTAAAGCATATTTTACTTTAAGTACATTTCAAATATATTCACAAAAATCGCTTTAAGTACATTTTAAGTGTATTGACTCTAAATGTATTTTAAGTATACTACAAGTAGATTTTACTTTAAGCACATTTCCAAATATATTTATTTTAAGTACACTTTAAATATATTTCAAAAGTATATGAAAAAAACCATTAATGTAATTTCTAATTGCTCATTTCCATTGTACATTTTCTTGTTCACAATCATCAACCACTCAAACCTTCCTTTCACCTTCACTTCAGACAGCAACCACTGCCTCAACCAGGATTTGAACCTACAACTCACTGAACCACAGACCTGCACTCTAACCACTAGACCACAACTACCTGTTCTACATCAGGCACAATTACGTTCTTGAAGTACTAGTCTTGAGTAGTACACTTTAAGTATACTTTTATAGATTTAATAATAATACTTAGAAATCATTGGTGGTGGTATGCTTTTATCGAATTAAAGACACTTTTACATGTTTAATTTGTGCACCAAAAAGTACACTTAAAGTGCACTTAATACACTAATAACACAACTTAAGTACAGACTTCAGTATTGTGCTTAAAAGTAAATAGGTAAGGCCTTACATGCCTTTTTAAGATCTGTTTGTGCTCTTCAATATGGTGTTTTTACCATGAAAATACATTAACAAAATGGAAGGTGGAAGGTTATTTAATGTTACAAAGCATAATGAATAAATAAGCCTAGGTTAAAATACACTGAAATGATGGTTAAAAAAAGTACCCAGGTGAAAAAAAGTGTACTTAATATACTTAATAAGTATGTATTTTTGTATTTAAAATATACTTCAAAAGTGTGTATTTAAAGAATGTTATTTTGGGACAACTTATAGTATACTTAAATACACTTGAAGTATGATTAAGTAGAGCTTTAACACATTTTAAGCTGACTTTTTGATACTAAAATCAATCTTTGCAGAAGTGTACTTAATATACTAAAATCATACTTAACTGTAAGTACATTTTAAATATACTTACTAATTCACTTTAAAAGATGTTTAATGTGTACTTTAACATGTGGTTAAGTGTAACTATTTGAAGTAT
This sequence comes from Engraulis encrasicolus, assembly GCF_034702125.1. Lineage (NCBI taxonomy): Eukaryota > Metazoa > Chordata > Actinopteri > Clupeiformes > Engraulidae > Engraulis > Engraulis encrasicolus. The sequence goes on from NC_085868.1 coordinate 34,887,536, forward strand.
GCTACAAATCTATTTCAAGGTCATAAGAAAGCACTTTATAGCATGCTGCAGAAGTACATACTTAAGTTGTGTTATTTTGGGACAACGTATAGTATACTTAAATACACTTGAAATATAATTAAGTAGAGCTTTAACACATTTTAAGTTGACTTTTTGGTACTAAAATCAAACTTTGTACAAGTGTACTTAATATACTAAAATCATACTTAACTTAAAGTACGTTTCAAATATTCTTTCTAATACCAAACTTTAGCACATTACTTTTAAAATACAAATACACTTAAAATACACTTAAAATATACTACACTAATAGTATGTTTTCAAATACCACACTTAAGCACATTACTTTAAAAATACAAATACACTTAAAATACACTTGAAATACAATACACTAACAGCATATTTTCTAATACCACACTTAAGCACATTACTTTTAAAATACAAATGTACTTAAAATAGACTTTAAATAGAATATACTAATAGTATATTTAACAATATCACACTTTAGCACATTACTTTAAAAATACAAATGTATTTACAATACATTTAAATACAATACACTAATAGTGTATTTTATAATACTATACTTTAACACATTACTTTTAAAATACAAATGTACTTAAAATAGACTTAAAATTGAATATACTAATAGTATATTTAACAGTACCACACTTAAGCACATTACTTTAAAGATACAAATGTACTTACAATACATTTAAATACAATACACTAATAGTGTATTTTATAATACTACACTTAAGTACATAACTTTTAAAATACAAAGATACTTAAAATACACTTAAAATATAATACACTAACAGTATACTGTATAATGCTACACTTTAGCACATTACTTTTAAAATACAAATGTACTTAAATTAGACTTAAAATACAATATACTAATAGTATATTTGACAATACTACACTTTAGCACATTATTTTTAAAATACAAATGTACTTACAATACATTTAAATACAATACACTAATAGTGTATTTTATAATATTACACTTAAGTACATAACTTTTAAAATACAAAGATACTTAAAATACACTTAAAATATAATACACTAATAGTACACTGTATAATGCTACACTTTAGCACATTACTTTTAACCCTTTCATGCACGGTGTCCACATACGTGGACAGTAATTCTAACCCCACTTTAGATAGGTAAATAGTGGTTATTTTTTTCCAAATTGTATATGGGAAGTACCATGAGGTTCATTACAATACTTTAACAGCAGTTATAACTTTTTGCACTAAATATTAAGTGTTTGATGACATCATCAATCTAAGAAATCCACCGATGTGAATTATGACCATAACAAGCATGTTTATATCTGAAAATCAACCACACCAAAGGGCAATTTCAGGTTTTAAAAAATATTATGATGTTTAGTACAGTTCACTTGAGAAGTCTATGTTGTTAAAATCCAAATTTACAATAAAGGTAGGTTTTTATACAATATAAAGCTACTGTCCACGTATGTGGACGTTGCGCATCAAGGGAGTCTAATGATAAACACATTATTTATGATTACCGTGAGAATATTCTGCTCATTTTGGGCAAATACTTAATGTTATGAGCATTAATAATGATTATAGTGTGAAAATAAATTATTTTGAACATATTTAACACATTTTAACACTTTTAATTTAATAAATTCAAGAAAAACTACCTAAAATTAGTGTTTCACGCACGTGTCTATAGGCATATTTCGGGTTTCTTTCACCACAAAATGACACAAATGATGTAGGAATGAGCTAGAATACATGCTGAATCAAATACAGATCTGTCTTCATCAGAATTGAAGTTTTTTTCCACATGCAACAAGGTTTCCCCACAAATCTTGCCATAGCTGTGTATGTAAATATTGCTAAATTGACCGTTTTTTTTTCTCTTTTTTCATCTTTGTTCGTTAAATACTGTAATATATAATGTGTAAGTGTCATATAATGTTGTAATATTACATATAGTAACATGGAAAGTAAGTAAAATAACTTGCATTTATAATAGGAGGTCTATTTAACACTATTTTTTCACAGAAAATACTTGAACATGCTGATGAATGACTACAAAACGCATGTGTCTGGAGGCAAATTTCATATTACCTTTCATATAGGGACAACATAAATGATGTAGGATTGAGCTAGAATCCATGCTGAATCAAATACAGATGTGTCTTCATCAGAATTTAAGGTTTTTTCCACATACAACAAGGTTTCCCCACAAATCTTGCCATAGCTGTGTATGTAAATATTGCTAAATTGACAGTTTTTTTTCTCTTTGTTTCATCTTTGTTCCTTAAATAGTGTAATGTATAATGCATAAGTGTTATATAATGTTGTAATATGACACAAGGTAACATGGAAAGTAAGTAAATTAACTTACATTTATAATAGGGGGTCTATTTAACACTATTTTTTACAGAAAATACTTGAAAATGCTGATGAATGACTACAGAACGCATGTGTCTGGAGGCAAATTTCATATTACCTTTCATATAGGGACAACATAAATGATGTAGGATTGAGCTAGAATCCATGCTGAATCAAATACAGATGTGTCTTCATCAGAATTTAAGGTTTTTTCCACATGCAACAAGGTTTCCCCACAAATCTTGCCATAGCTGTGTATGTAAATATTGCTAAATTGACAGGTTTTTTTCCTCTTTGTTTCATCTTTGTTCCTTAAATAGTGTAATGTATAATGCATAAGTGTCTTATAATGTTGTAATATGACACAAGGTAACATGGAAAGTAAGTAAATTAACTTACATTTATAATAGGGGGTCTATTTAACACTATTTTTTTTACAGAAAATACTTGAAAATGCTGATGAATGACTACAGAACGCATGTGTCTGGAGGCAAATTTCACATTACCTTTTATACAGGGACAACATAAATGATGTAAGATTGAGCTAGAGTACATGCTGAATCAAACTGAGCTTTTTGTTCACCAGCATTGGCTGTCTTCTTGCATGCAATAAGAATTTCCCACATATTTTTCTATGACCGCCTATATAAACAATGCTATTTTTATATATATGTTTTTGTTGTTGGTTAATTACAGTTATATATGGTGTTAAAGTGTTATATTGTGTTGTTATATAGCATAAAACACCATAAAAATGAATAAAACAGCTTAATTTGAACTTGAAATACAGTATAGGCCTATATAACTTTTCACTCCTTTGATGCGCAGTGTCCACATATGTGGACAGTAAAATAACTTCCACATCAAAAGAGATTTTTGAAAAATTCCAAAAGATTCTTCATATTAGCTCCATTATGAGTGAGAAAATCAATATATAAAAAATCTTGCTCATTTTTTTCATGGTGTCTGCATGAAAGGGTTAAAATACAAATGTACTTAAAATAGACTTAAAATACAATATACTAATAGTATATTTGACAATACTACACTTTAGCACATTACTTTCAAAATACAAATGTACTTACAATACATTTAAATACAATACACTAATAGTGTATTTTATAATACTACACATAAGTATATAACTTTTAAAATACAAAGATACTTAAAATACACTTAAAGTGTAATACACTAATAGTATACTTTATAATGCTACACTTTAGCACATTACTTTTAAAATACAAATATACTTGAAATACACTTAAAATATAATACACTAATACTATATTTCACAATACTACACTTAGCACATTACTTTTAAAATACAAATATACTTAAAATACATTTAAAATACAATACACTAACAGTATATTTTATAAAACTATATTTAAGTACATAACTTTAATAATACAAATTATTTTAAAATATATTTAAAATACACTAAACTATAAGTATATTTTTAAATACCATACTTAAGTACTGTACTTGATAAATAGAGTGTACTTAAAATATACTTTCAGAAAATTAAATATATTTAAAGTACACTTAAGTACACATTTTTTTGACCTGGGGACCAATGAAGAGAAAACATAGTTGCTGAACATAAAACAAACACTCGAGTGATGGATAAAGGTAATGTGTGTAGTGCAAAGCAGATGAGAGGAGGTCTAGGGAGACAGGATGATTGGAGAAGAAGAAAGCAGAGAAGATGGTTGAGAAGAGAAGAGAAGAGAAGAGAAGAGAAGAGAAGAGAAGAGAAGAGAAGAGAAAAACGGATGAACGATTCGGGGAGATGAGGGCAGATTAAGAAAGTAGAGAGTAGCCTAGAGGAGGTATGAGTAGAAGAGAAGGGTAGAAGAGAGGAGAGGGCATCAGAGGAGAGGAGGAATGAGTTGAAGAGGAGAGGAGAAGAAAGGAGAGGATGAATGAGTTGACATGAGGGGAGATGAGAGAAGCAGAGAGGAAAGGAGAGGAAATTAGGAATGATTTGAAATGATGTGAGGAGAGGAGGAGAAAAGGAGAGAGGAGAGAAGGAGAGGTGAAGGGGGAGTGAAGGAAGGAAGGGATGAGAAGAGGATTGGGGAACAGAACAGTGAGAGCGTGACAGGAATACCAACGAGGCATTTTCTTGTTTCAAGATGAAGCTTGGACCAATACAAGGGACTGGAAGTGGAAAGATAAAATCCAGGAATAGATGAAGAGATCTGAAGAAGGGACGAGAAAAATACAGGTGGTGATAAGGGGGTGGGGGTGGGGGTGGGAGAGACAGAGACAGAGACAGAGAGTGAAAGGACAAGTGCATAGAGAAAGGAGTTACAGGTTGTAAAGAGGGTGAGATTAACCCCTTCTTGCAGAGGCTGTGTTATAACTAGAGATGCACAGGATCCAAGATCCAGTTCCAGGATCTTAAGTATTGGATCCGGTATCCGGCAGTTACCTAAAAATCAGGATCTGGTGCATCTCTATCCTAGGTTTTTCAGTCAGTCTTTCACAACCCCAATTGCTGCATGGAGTGAAAGAACTTTGGAAGTGGCCAGTGCAGGCAGTGTGGCAGTAAGCCAATGAGTCTAAAAAATAGTTTGAGCCAACGTAATAAAAAGGGCCCACGTGTGCGAGTAGGCTATGTGTTTCAACCCTTTCGTAG
>NC_085868.1:34910060-34915060 GCF_034702125.1 Engraulis encrasicolus
CAAACATCAGAAAAAGCCAACAGCTTGCATGGCTATTAAGCCTGCAGTGCCTGGAGACAGCTGACCAGGTGTTCTTTAGAAAACTGAAACTGCTGCCTCTGGGATGGGAAATACAGTGCTAAGTGGCCCCCACCATGGATGTAGTATAAGACCTAGAGAGAGGGAATAAGTCCCGCCCCCAGTCGTTTCAATGGGGAATGCTAGGCTAGTGAATTCAGATAAAATTGAATGAATTTTCATCTTCCAAAATGAAGTTTCATGGAGCTCATAGTCATTTCCAACATCCAGTTTACCCAGCCAATTACGTGCCACGCTATTGACTGAAGTAAGGTTGACCCGAAAGCTATATGGAAGACGGTCATTGGATGAATGGAGGTATTATAAGGTGCCCAACCACAGACTTAGATCTGTGTGCCCAACACTAAAGTTGCGCACCCACCAATCATCATTTTTTTATATATATACTTTATTGTGTTCATTCACAGTTCATTCAAGTTCAGAACAATCATTCATTTATAAACACATTTTCAGTTTTTTTCCCCACTTGTGATTATTTCAAAACAGAAATAAAAAACAGTACATAGAATAAATAAATAAATAAATAAACATTAAAAAAGAACAAAAATACCAATACCACACATGCACCTATACAGGCAGTTTGTCCTGAGCACCAATCATCATTGAGCGAAGTGGCGTCGGAAATTAGCAAATTTGTGGAAATGGCGACGAGGAAGTGCCTTGCTAATCGGCAAAGCTAACCATCCAAGTCCTGCCCCCCTGGCCCCCACCACATGCAGGGTATTGCCCATGAGGATGAGATTCTATATCATGTTCCCGATCTAACTATATCTCTCTCCCCTAACTCATTCCCCGTCCCACTTCAGGGAAACCGACAGTAGAGAACAAAAGGGGCCGTCGTCCCGGGCCCAGGAACAGTGGGCCCCCAAAAGTGGGTTCTCCATACATTTTATGTATTGGGTGAGGGGCCCCTTCAGATTACTTTGTCCTAGGCCAAGCCACAGCTGTCAGCGGCCCTGTCCAAGTCTATGTGTTCCTGCCAAAGTAAAGGCAAAACACTCAATACTATAATACTATAATAACTATAATGCTATACAATACTAAAAACATTCATGAATACTTAGGCATCTAGCCTATTCAATCAATTACATTACACATACAGTGAGTCCAATATGTATTTGATCCCTTGCTGATTTTGTTGGTTTGCCTACTAACAAAGACATGATCAGTCAATAAATGTTATGATAATATGTATTCTAATATGGAGAGACAGAATATCAAAAAGAAAATCCAGAAATTAACTGAAGAGAATATATATTAATTTATTTCCATTTCATCGAGCAAAATAAGTATTTGATCCCCTGCCAACTGATTACAGTTCCGGGCCCACAGACCAGATGGGCACTTCCGATCAACTTGTCATCTGAATTAAAGACACCTGTACATACTAACATGCATAAAAGACACATTGAATCAGCAGAATCAGTCCATAGTATGAGTGAATCAGTCACACTCCAACCTCACCAGCATGGGAAAGACCAAAGAGTGGTCAAATGATATCAGGGACACGATTTTAGACCTAAACAAAGATTAAATGGGCTGCAAAACCACAAGAAAGAGACTGGGTATTAATGACCCAGCTGTTGATGCATTTCTTCCAAAATGTGAGGAATACAAAATGACTATCCATCAGCCTGTCTGGGGTTCTATACAAGATTTGACCTTTTGTAGGGATTTGATAATCATGAGAACAGAAATAAATCACCCTAGAGCTATACGGGATGAACTAGGCAATGATATCAAAGCTACTGGGACCAAAATCACTGAGAAAACTACTGGTAGCACTTAATGCCACAGAGGTTTAAAATCCTGTAGTGCACACATGGTACCTCTACTTCAGAAGGAACCTGCGCAGTCCCACTTGAGGTTTGCCAACGGACATCAGACTGGTTTAGGATATGATAAGGAGGTGCTGTAGTCAGATGAAACCAAAATCAAGCTGTTTGGCCTTATCACAATTCAATGTGTTTTGAGAAAGAGTACTGCTGTCTATGATCCCAAGAACACCCTCCTCACCATCATGCATGAGAGTGGTATCATTATGGTTTGAGGGTGTTTGTCTGGCCAAGGCACAGGACAACTTCACATCGTCAATGAATGGATGGAGGGAGACATGTAATGTGCAGTCCTGAGTGCAAACGTCCTTCGCTCCACCACTACACTGATGGGTGGGCCATTGTTGGATCTCCCAACATGACAATAATACACAACATACAGTCAAAGCAATGAAGGAGTGGCTCAATAAGAAGCATATTAAAGTCGTGAAGTGGCCTAGACAGTCTCCAAATATTAACCCTATAGTAATTCTATGGAGAGAACTGAACCTCCCATTTGCCAAGCTACAGCCACAAACTATTAATGTTTTAGAGATAATGTGCAAAGAGAAATGGGCAAAAATAGTTTCTACTATATGCACAAACATTGTCATTAACTAAAAGAAGCATCTAACCTCAGTGCTAGAAAACTAGGGCTTTGCCACAAAGCACTTTATCTTCTTTAGCTAGAGGGGTCAAATACTTATTACCCTAAATTAAATACAAATAAATTAAAATATATTATTTTAAGTTATTTTCTGGAATTTCTTTTTGATATTCTGTCTCTCCATGTTTGAATACATATTATCATAAATTTATAGACTGATCATGTCTTTATTAGTGGGCAAACGGGCAAAATCAGCAAGGGATCAAATACATATTGGACTCACTGTAGCAGAGCATTAGGACATGGCTGCCACAATATACAGTATGTAGGCTATGTAATATAATATATTCATTAAATACATCACATATAATTCATCAGCATGATTGGTTAATGGTAAAGGGTGGACATGGTAAAGTGGTTAAATGGCAAAGTGCTTTCTTACACATAATGGGCCCTTTTTACATGCCTTCAGATACCTTCCTACACTGAACATTGGATGCCCTCCAGACAGGTACAGTTTTTAATTCTTTCTGGTTACGTTTATTCTTTTTTATGTGAAGCACATTGGACTTGTGTCTGAAATGTGCTATAGAAATAGACTTGACTTGAGTTGACTTGACTTGACACTAGACTAATGTATGCATGTAGATAGAGCTGGGCAATTCGTCCTCAAAACAATCGTAATCTTTTTTTTTTAAACTCCATACACAAATTGAATCGATTCCTTCCTGGCATGTGATTGGGTGTTGTACCAGGAAGAGTGATCCTGCAGTGGCTTTCTGGGTTGCAATAGGAGCAGATGGTTGATGGTGCTTGGCATATACACACACCTCCCCCTGCAGATGTTCTCTCTCTATCACACACACACACGCACACACACACACACACACACACACACACACACACACACACACACACACACACACACACACACACACACACACACACACACATGCGTGCGCACTCACAGACACACGCACAAAGGCACACGCACACACACATACACACACATGCCTGCGCACTCACAGACGCACGCACAAAGGCACACGCACACACACATACACACACGCACACGCACACAGACACAAACAAACGCACACTTGTATGTTAATGGATCATTGAAACTGGACAGAAGGCCCCAGGCTGTGAAAAGGCATTGCCCACAGATGTTGTAGAGAGAAATGTGATGAAATGCATGCACATGTGTGAACACACACACATACACCGTACACACGTTAATTAATAAAATCATACACACAATTTCCAATAAGCACACATACTAGGTCACACACACAGCTACACACTCTTTAAATCACATGCACACTATTGAGTCCTATTTTGCTCACTCATGCACACTGCGCGCGTGCGCACACACACACACACACACACACACACACACACACACACACACACACACACACACACACACACACACACACACACACACACACACACAATCTGTAGGCCAAGCATAATGAGGAATGCCCTTTCACACACACACACACACACACACACACACACACACACACACACACACACACACACACACACACACACACACACACACACACACACCGGCCAAATGTGTGTGGGAGGAGGAATGGAGAAATGGAGGAATGGGGAATGTGCCTAATCTGCATATATTCCTGAGTCATTAAGCGGTGATTTTATGAGCCGTGCTTTAACTCTTATGGCGCAGGAGGCCACTGGGCCTCCACGATAATTACTGTGGCAAAATGTGTGTGTGTGTGTATATGTCTGTGTGTGTGTGTGTGTGTGTGTGTGTGCGCGTGCGTGCGTGCGTGCGCGCGCATGCATGCGTGCTAATCATCTCAGGCAAGAAATCATTTGGTTGTGGGTTCCAGGAATTAAAATGTAAAAAGATAATGACATCTTTTTTTCTTCTTTTCAGTGCACTGCAATGCTGAATGCAGAACGTTAAACAGCTCCCCTGTTTCATTTACAGATAATGCAATATTGTAGTCGTTTCTTGCCAGCATTTTTGAATATGAGATTTAATGTAATAATGTGAGCGGGGAGTTGGGTGCATCAAATAATGATGCTGGTATTGTGGGATGGTTTTTGGAGATGAATTTGTGCTCAATTGGTGTGTGTGTGTGTGTGTGTATGTGTATGTGTGTGTGCGTGTGCGTGTGCGTGTGCCTGTGGGTGTGTGTGTGTGTGTGTGTGTGATATTGTGTGTGTGTATCAGTGTGTATGTGGTGTGTGTGTAGATATTTGTGTTCATGACTGTAAATGTGTGAGACAGAATATGAGTAACACCCTGTCTATCAAGCATGTGCATGCCTGCGTGCTTGTGTGCGACTGTTTATAACTGAGTGTGGTGTTTACAGTGTCCATGTGTTTATGTGTGTGTGTACTTATTTACCTCCCTATCCTCTTCATCCCGACTGGGACGTAAGGCCATAATCATACACCTATACACCTGGTGAAGACCCTCTGAGGTCGAAACGTTGTGTTGAATAAATCGGAAAACCAGC
>NC_085868.1:34917560-34945060 GCF_034702125.1 Engraulis encrasicolus
AGCATCTGAAGAAGAAGAGTGTGGCCCAGTTTGCAGTTTGAGAGTTCTGCTTTCTGCGGCACAGCTTATGTTAAGACTGGAACATAACACACACATGGCGGCATCGCACTGTGGCACCAGAGACCTCTCTCTCTCTCTCTCTCAATCTCTCTCTCTATCTATCTCTCTCTCTCACACAAGGAAAATGCACTGTGAGTTTTTTCAAAGAGGAGCCAGTAAGTTTTGTAAATTGTGTTCCACAATTTCAATAGTGTGCAAGGTGATGGGAAAAGGGAAAAGACTGTGTGAAATAATTTAGGCAACAGAGAGAGAGAGAGAGAGAGAGAGAGAGAGAGAGAGAGAGAGAGAGAGACAGAGAGAGAGAGAGAGAGAGAGAGAGAGAGGGAGAGAGAGAGAGAGAGAGAGAGAGAGAGAGAGAGAGAGAGAGAGAGAGAGATCTGACAGAGCTGCCCCCATGTTTCTTTTTATACTTGTGTGCATGGGTCTGTTTGTGCATATTTGGTGTGTGTGTGTGTGTGTGTGTGTGTGTGTGTGTGTGTGTGTGTGTGTGTGTGTGTGTGTGTGTGTGTGTGTGTGTGTGTGTGTGTGTGTGTGTGTGTGTGTGTGTGTGTGTTTATACCCCACAGGGATGACAGAGCACACACACAGAGTTCCACCGCAATGAGACTATAATTAAAGCATGTGGAGCGTCACATCTCTGACTCAAACTCTCAGCTGCATCTTCACACATACACACACACACACACACACACACACACACACACACACACACACACACACACACACACGCGCGCGCGCACACGCACACACACAAACACACACACACACACACACACACACACACACACAAATGCGTAGAGTGACATATTTGTGACTCAACTCTCAGCAAAATCTTCAGAGACCTCCAACCCCACGACCAAGAGAGACTTGAATATACAATCACACAAGCAAATGCACGCACGCACACAGGCACACATGCACACTCTCTCACACACACACACACACACACACACACACACACACACACACACACACACACACACACACACACACACACACACACACACACACACACACACACACACACACAAATTATGCACAACATCACAGCCACTGAATAGAATGATAATCTAGTGGTGGAAATCTAACATGGTGTACTTGTATCTTTTTTTTAAATATTCTGTTGCTGTACTTTGCATTGGATTGATTTCCATTAGATGAAATACATTCCATTATTTTCAATACTGTTGCCCAGATTATGTATTGCAAAGTGTTGTTTTCAAGTTCAAGAAGTTTATTGCCATGTCGACAGAGTCGATAGGAATGTTTCGTGGCATATTCCCAACATCAAATGTTACATACACTTGACAAGCACACAACAGCAAGGTACATATGGTAACTATATAAATATGGGTAGACATGACAATAGACAGAAAGGGTCCCAGCAGTCATTGGACAGCAACAGTTTTCTAAACACACCAGAGGAGGCTGTAGTGTGATTGACAGCCTGAACTCAACTCAACTTCTCATCTCTGCCTCTTCCATACTCCTCCATTTCTATACTGTACCTTTATTGTTCTCGATAGATACAGTACAATGCCTTTTACTTGACATGTTCCTGCATAAACATTCGTAGCAGCTGTTATGAAGTCTGCACGAAGCATTCATGATTGTTTCATGACCTAGTCATACCAAACATTTCATGAACTTAGCGGACAGAAGGACAGCAACTTGTCAAAATAAAAGTTAAACAAAGCAGCATTGCAGGTTTTGTTCTGCACCCTCCAGGATTACCGATTTCGACAAGTTGCGGTCCTTTTGTCTTCCATGTTTGATATGAACGTCTTACGAAACAGTCATGAATCCTTCATGTAACGTGTATAACAACACACACACACACACACACACACACACACACACACACACACACACACACACACACACACACACACACACACACACACACACACACACACACACACACACACACACACCACACACACAATGTATATACTGTCTATGTATCCACACATACAGGCAGATATACTGTATTTCCTGTTAATAAATGTATACATGTATTATTGAAAATATACAATGTGATAAAAGTGTAACCTTTAGTTAGAGTTTTATACTATGTTATTCTCTCTCTGTCTCTTTCTTTCTCTCTCTCTCTCTCTCTCTCCCTCTCCTTTGCTCTGAGTTATGTGACATCTCTGGTCCACAAGGAAAACATCTCTGCCTTGGTCGTCCTGTTTGGAGTTGAACTATGACCTGTTTAGGCTGGTAAAAGCTATCCGTCACATGCCAGACGCCACTAAGAGCCCATCACGGAACTGGGGGGGGGACAAGACCATATATGTCACTATTCTATAGTTTTACATATTCATGATAGGAAAGATGACGTCATGGACTGGGGGGACTGGGACTGTTTTAAATAAGTTTGTTTCTGTATACACTTCAGGACTTGCTGGGTGTTTCCCACGCAGTAACTCCTCCGGCCGTTAAACAATAAAATCTGCTCGCAGATTTTAAATGCTACCTCTGTTTCCTGTGTGTTCTTTCAGGTAAATTTGATAAGGTAATACAGTGAAATTGTTAAAGTGATAATGTGAAATTATTCACATGTTTTGGTCCTTCGATAGCCAACCTCAAATAATTGTCCTCCCTGATATATGGAGACGTAAGGATGCTTGGACACCAAGTTTTCACTGGGATCCTGAAGTAGGTGACTTTGCCTCACTGCGCCTTCATATTCAGCGACGACTGACTGAGTAAAGAACCACCTGGGAGCCGCAGGATAGAGGTAGTATGGATTTGGATTTTTTATTTCTAAATTTTTGCCAGGATAGCTCGTTCCTGGGGTGACAGGTCATTGTTGATGCTGAAGAGTGTGCGCACCACGTTAGAGCCGTGGATCTCGAAGGCTGAGCTCTGATCTTTCCTCCAGGACCGGGGCTTGACGGCATTCCGCAGACGTGCGTAAGTAGTTTGAACTACTTAAGTCCTGGCTAGTGGCTGGTTGGGCATCAAGACCTAGGCTTGACGCTGTAAGCCCTGTAGGCTGTAACATACGTGAGTCCTTTTCAGGCTGTAATATACGTGAGTCCTTTTCAGGCAAGCATACCGGTATATAGAGCGTTGTCTCCGGGAATTTCGCCATGTAGCATGGGAAATGTCCTGTTTATAGAGCGTTGTCTCCGGGAATTTTGCCATGTAGCATGGGAAATTACCTGTATTTGGAACCTGTAGGTAGCCTGTCCGAATTCTGTCCTTGTTTTGTTACAAGACAATGGGTTCTCATCATACGAACGGTTTAATTTATTGCATATCAGAGAATGAGCAGTACTTCCCCGCAGTTGGCTGTTAGCTGAATGTGTAAAGTAATAGTTGGATACTGAACAAATTCTGTTTATGGCAATTTTAAACCTCTGCAATTAGAATTTAACTTTTCAAAATTTTGTCATAGTTGAGACAGAGGATGCTTCCCCGAAATGCGGTGCTATTTTACTTCTCTGTGATTAATTTAGGACTGCAGGTCGTACAGTAATTGTTGGACATCTTTCTGTTTTGTTTTGTCAAAATTGATGAAAGTTTTTTTTTCTAAATTATTTTTAGCCACTTGTGTTGCCTCAGCCGGTGACATATGGTGACATTTCAACCTTGGCAGGACGCTGAGGTACTCTTTCTTTGTGATATTTTGTTTTGAGAGTCTAACTGGTGGTTTGTCACACCACGTTATATCTCTTGAAGCGAGCTCATTTTATGTCATGGGTACCACAAATCCAAAGCCTGATCATGGTGGTGATATTGAATTTATGGAAAAACGGCATTCTGGCTCCTCAGCTTATGTGAGGCGATGGAATGTAAAATATGGCTTTAATGGAAGCCTTACAATTGAAAATTGTGAGGCCTTATTAGAAAATGTGCTTCTTCGCCACAAAGAAAAAATGGCTGAGTATGAAGAAGAAGCCAGAGTGTGTGAATTGTGGCTTGCTGAAGCAAAACTTAGGAATAGGCAAATGACGCATATGCAAACTGACAAAGTACATGATGATGTTACTGTTGTGTATGTGTCTGATGACCATGTGTTGACTGTTACAAGGTGTGAGGAAGGAGGTCAATATCAGGACCACCCAGCTCCACTCACAACACCCTGTAGGTCTACTATAGGCCTAGTTGTTCCCCCTGCTCCGCCTGATGCTCTTGCCGTAGCACGAGTTGAACGGACGCCTGTCCCATTTCCTCTCTACTCACACAATGTGTTAAAGGGGGTGATGACCCTCGAGGTCAATTCTGCCACCCCTACAATGAGTAGAACAAATACTCGCTCCCAATCCTCAGTAGTGGAAAATTATTCCCAGACTGCAGATCGGGACTTATTGGATGATTTTCGAGCACTCTCTTTCCCAAAGACTGAGAATCCAGTGCGTGGTAGCCGTGCCCAGAGGAGGGGGAGGGGTAGAGGACACTTAGGGTGTATGGGTGAGAGACGAAAATATAATTTGTGCTTTGCATGTGGTATGACGGGTCATTGGGCTCGACATTGTTCCCTAGACAAGAAGAACTCGAGTGGAGATGACAAATATACTTAGAAGAACTGATTTGTTCAATGTCTAGTGTGCACACCCAACTTGCTCTTGTCGCAGTGGAAGTTAGCTGGCAATGGCGATAACTTGCGAAATATCCCTTCCACTTCGTCAATGAGCAGTGAGTGTGACATAACTTAACACTTTTTCTAAATTGATAGGTTAGGCTACCTGTCTGTATGTCTCTGTTTGTCTCAATGGGCCCATGTTCATGTTTGTGTCCATGTCCATGTCCATGTTTGTTTATGTTTGAATGCCGGCTGTGTGAATGCTGTGTGTGTGGGTGTGTGTCACTCTCCGGGTTGTGTATGTGAGTGATTTGCCTCACTGAGTGCACGTAAAGAATGAGTGATTGTGACGTCTGGTGAAGGACGGTCTGGTCCGTGTTGGTGTGATCCTCCAGAATGTCCGAGAGACATTTGACTTTCCTGAGTATAAACAGCAAAACAATGGGTATGTGTTTTTATTTACTGCAAAGTTATTTTTGGGGACCATTTTTGTTCTGTCGCATATGATAGGCTGTGACGCCATGGTGGTTTGTCATTCTGTTCTTTTCATTTTGTTTTTATACATTTTTTTCCACAATGTATTTGTTTTTGTTTGTGAACTTTCATTGTGAACCTGCAACTTTCTAGAAGCCAAGACCATTTAATTTTGAGTAGTCTTTGAAACTTTCACATGTTTCATAAGCCCTAATGAATCTGTTTGTTTTTTGTGTGGTTATTTTGGAGTTTTTATACTGGTTTGAACGTAGGTCTATGCTTTTCTGAGGGATTATTCTGTTTTCTTTCCCCTTTTCTTTTAATCCGTTCAGACATAGTGTCATGAATTTCCTGTTACCTGAATGACACTACTGACTTTGTGATGCATTGATCACGACACTGTGTTATGTCATGTGGAAGAAATCTGGTATATAGAGTGACAGATTAGTTAGTGCTTGCACCTAAAGGATAATAAAAACGAACAGTATATTATATTACTTGCATTATATTTATATTACTATTATTACTTTTATATACTTTTATTTCTATTATATTTGCATTTTCACTTTTAATATCTTAATTCTCTTATGTTGAACAGAGACACAGAAACTGGAGTGTGTGTGTTAGTGAGGGCAGCTGCGCCTGATAAGAGGCCAAAATCTGGGCAGACAGCCAAGTGGAGGCTTGTATGTGGGCAAATGTCTGTGTGTGTGTGTGTGTGCCTTAACTTAAACGCCTATGCCTTAAAGAAAGGAGAAGAAAAAACATATTAGTTAGTACATTAGGTTGGCGTTAAATTGGTCCTTATTAAAGGTTTATTCATGAAAAAAGATAAAGGTGATTATCCCTAGATATAACCATATAATAATAGAGAGTCCCTCTCCACATACAATGTGACTGACTGAAAGTCCAAGTGCACGGTGGGTTCTGCGGTGCTCGTTTAACACTTTGAGAGTTGATTTGATATCATTTGGACTTAGGTGAACTCTCTGGGTGTTGAATTGGCGCTGCAACATTTACTGTGTGATACCAGGCCATCGTTGGGAAGTTTCCACTGTAAGAGACCAGGTGCGCGACCTTGAAGATTAGGGAGTGAAGATGCCTGGGTGCAGGGACGGTTCTAAGGGGTGGCAGGGGGTGGCATTTGCCCCTCCAGAAATATGATTTGCCACCCAAATTAAGAGAACTGATTGTGACCAATAGCCTTAATGCTTGACAATTTCAGACATAGAACTTTAGGTTGCAGGGTTTCACTTTAAGGGATTCACTGTATCACATAAGTGTGTGTGTGTGTTGATTATATCGCGTTTATCATTTTCCCTTAGTGTAGGAGCATGCCCCCTGAAATACACTTTGCCACCCCAAAAATAAATGTCTGGAATCGCCCCTGTCTGGGTGTCTAGGACCCCTTAGATGTCCAGAAGGGTGACGTAAATTTTGCAGACATCTGATAACGTCATCTGATATTTGATTGGCCAAGAGGTGGTCACCTTATCATAACATCATCTGAGATTAGATTGGCCAAGAGATGATCGGACCAGGTGGACAAAGGACAGGGATTGGTCAGGTGTACAAGATGCCCCAGACCTGGTAGCATAAAAGCTGGCCAGTCCAGAGCTCGAGAGGACAATGCCAACGGAATCCCAAGAGACAACCTGATGCATCTCCTCAGTTGATCAACTTTGCTGTCTGGCTTTGCAGTAAGTAATTCTCGACTTTGGTTTGTGGGACTTAGTTTATTGAAAATACTTAGTCTCTCAGAAAAACTCAGTCTCTGGAAAAAACTTAGCCTCTGGAAAAAACTTAGCCTCTGACAAAAACTTTGCCTCTGACAAAAACTTAGTCTCCGAGGAAAACTTAGCCTCCGGAGAAAACTTTGGTTTTACAAAAACTTGTTGTCTTGCTGAAATGTTTCAAGTCTAAGATGTATTGCATTGGAAACTTGTACGTTGAACTTGCTTCTACAATGTCCCTAACCTGAGTCGAGTTAATAAAAGTCTCCATCAACAAACTATGCCGGTGTATTTTGCCTATTGAATGATTTGTCTCCTAACTTATTCGTATTTTACCCCATATTCACATGGCCTGGTGATTGACACATCGATTGGAAACCACGACAAAACTGGCGTCTACGAAGTCAGGATATTGAAGAGGTCAAAGGCCAACAGAGGTCATCTTTGCCAACCACTGGAAGTGACATCAAAAGGGGCCCCAAACACCAAATTGCAAGGTGAGCGCATTGCTTTAAATTAATTAATTTTGATGTCAGTTCCATGTGGGGGTGAGGTGAGACTCTGGGACCTCTAATAAAAAGAACTTGTGCATAAGGATTAATGATTCAGAATGGCAAAAGATTGTTGATGAGAGACTACTGCATAAGCCGTCAGTATTGTATGTTTGTCTGTCTCTGTTTGTTTTCCTTGCAAGGGGGTTTGCGGCTTTGCCGTGGAATGCGCAGTGAGAAGGTTATCTCACAGGATTTGGGTACCCATGTAGCTAAGGGTTTTTAGCTGCGGTGTGTTTGTCTGTCTTTGTTTGTTGTCTTGCAAGAAGGTTTGCGGCTTTGCCGTGGTATGCGCATTAGTGAGAAAGGTTATCTCACAGGTCATAAATTTGGGATCCCGGGTAGCTGAGGGTTTTTAGCTGCGGTATGTTTGTCTGTCTCTTTGTTTGTCTGTTTGTCTTAAAGGCCTAAATGTTGAATGTTGAATGTTAAGTGTTTATTGTACTGTGTTTATTGTTGACCACTTGTTGGTACCAGTCCATAACTGTTACATGTCGTGTCTTGCACTTTGTGTCAGTCTGTGAAATGTCGGTCTTGTGTGTGTCTTGTCCTGGCGTGGTGTAAAGAGAGAGCGTGGTTTCATTTCCCTTGTCTGTCTATGTGTATGTGACTGAAAGTGATAGCTTTAATATTAGTACGACTTATTCTGAATGTGAAGTACATGCATTGTGTGACTGTGGTTAGAACTACTAGTCAGTTGATATATATATGAAGAATACAGAGAGGAAAAAATAATCAAATTGTCTTAAATGGGAGTTTTGTCTGTATTTCTTGTATGACAGACTTGTGAATGAAATGCAACGTATTGTTATTGAAAAACAGCCCACTAATCCGTCCACCTACACGGTGGCAGGAACAGTGATAGAAACATCTACTAAGTGTTCTGCCTTTAAGGTAATGCATGTGGTCTCCCAGTGGTTGGCTGAACAAAATCAAGAGGGAGAAAGAATCACACAAAGTAACGATGAACACAAAGTGATGATAATGAACCTTACGGCCTTAGTGCTGCCAGTCCTACAGAACCTGTCTGAAACTGATAAGGGAGTGGAAAGCGAAGCGAAACACTTACAGAGGACTGAGGAAGCAGCAGTTATGTTGACAGAAATGCAGATTAAAGAAATAAGTAAGCAAAGCCTACAAAAAGGAGAACAGAAATTCGTTAATTGGCAGGGAGGTGGGACACAAAAAGAAAAGGGCCAGCAGAACAATCCGGTATGCTGGAACTGTAGGCAGAAGGGACATATGAAGGCCAAGTGCCCCATTCCTAAAGACCAGATAGTCAGGAAGAGAATCTGGGGGGAGAGAGGCACAACAGAGGAGAAAGTATCGAGGGGTCAGGAAGTATGCATGTGGGAGTGAATGGAGCTCCAGCGAGAAACTACTGGAGCAGTGAGTATGCACTGTAGAGTATTTATGAAAGGCTCGGCTTGTGAGTGTGTGCCCGCGTATATATGTGTGCATGCGTGTTGAATGTTCAACACAGGTGTAATTGTGTGCAGATGTTCTGTCTCTTAACCCTGAGAGCTGGAAGCATTTTTTTTGGTGGTGATTTTTGTGTATCGGAGTTGGTTCAAGGAGGTACATTATTAATAGAATGAGAACATTTGATTAAGATGGATTGATATTGATAGGTTTATTGATAAGTGAAAATAATATCTAACATACAGATTAAACCTCTTATTGGCTAAAATTGCAAGCACAACTGTTTTTCAACATATCAAAGCACATTTGACCAATTAGTACAGGGTGTATGCAGGGTTTTAAAAAGTATTAAAAGTTGATAAATTAAAAAGCCAAAATGTAATGGCCTTAAAAGTAGTACATTTGCTCAAAAGGTATTATATTTTGAAAAACGAGGTACAGTATTATTTTTTTTAGTTGTACCATTTTGACAAAAAAATGGTTGATTTTGTATCTGAGGGCAGTCATGGGTACGCGGTTAGGGCGTCAAGTTGCCAACCTGCCAGGTTGGTGAGGGGTGTAATTAACCAGTGCTCTCCCCCATCCTCCTCCATGACTGAGGTACCCTGAGCATGGTACCGTCCCGCCGCACAGCTCTCTTTAGGGCGTCTTTGTGCAAAAAGCGAAAGTGTAATGAAATGTTAAGGAGGTAGAAATGACAAAAAATGTCTTGTTAATACTCACATCGGAGTGTTGTGATGGTTGTAAAAAATAATCTAAAGGTAGTGAAAAAGGGTATTAAATGGTAGTAAATTTGACTTCAAGATTGGTGTATATTTTGCCATTACAGTGAAATGCGTATTATAGACGATTTTGGAATTTGTGATCTGTACCCCCTGAGATAAAAGGACTGTTAACTCATCTTAATATAGGATCAAGGTTTTGTATAGATTAAAAACATTTTAAATTCATTTATTTTAACACTTTTAATTAAATTGTGCAATGTCAGAACACTCATTTTTGGTATGCGTGTCAACTTTTAGCATACGTGTCTGATTTAAAGGTGGAAGTCAAGAATTCATTATATGGTTTTCGAATATGTAGTAAGCAAATGTATTGATGAAAATAATGTTTGAAGTCTCTAATATTTAGAAACATGAGGTTGAAGTAACATATGATAAGCGTTGCCATGAGAAGTGTTTAAGCGTATCACTTAACAATTATAACAAGGAGTCGTACCCCTGGAGATTTTAGGGTTAATGGAAGTTTTAGTGTTAATTAGAGTGTGAGTCAAGTCAAGTCAAGTCAAGTTTTATTGTCAATTTCTTTACATGCACTGGTCATAAAAAGAATTTGAAATTGCGTTTCTTGCTCTCCCATGCAGACATAGACTAATCTAGGTAAGGACATAGACAGTATAGACATAGACAGTACTCATACATGGACATAGACAGTATGGACGTAGACATTGCTCATACAGACATTTAAAGTGCAAGACTGGACAACAGAAGACTTGTAGAGAACATACATTAAGAGGAGGTATTTTGTTGTTCTTTTTCTAAAAGTCCTTTATAGCGTTCTGACATAGTAATAGTAGCATTTGAAGAAATAAATAATTTAAAAAAAAAAAAAAAAAAAAAAAAAAAAGGAAGAAGTAGCTCCAAGAAGAAGTGAGGAAGAAGTAGCTCCAACTGGTATGCAAGTCTGTTGACTTTGTGTGGGAGAGAGGCATGTTTTGTCTTTTTAATGTGTGTGAGTAAGAGGGGTAGACAGAGACGTGTCTCTTGCAGTAGGGCCTATGTGTGTGAGAGAGTGTAAGATAAGCAACGTGTGTGTGAAAAGGAGGAGAACTGAAATAAGGTGTGTGAACTGCTAACTGGCTCACAGGAGGCGGTGTCAAATTTCGCCTGGTGACTCACAGAAAGGGGCTGGATGATTTTTTTTCACATCTGGAGTGTATGCAAGACCAGTAAAGACCAAAACAAGAGTAGGAAAGCCCTAACAAAGTGTTTTTTTCACAATATGTTCCCTTTAAAAAAGGTTTCTACACAGATAAGTGAGGAACGAATGTGGATCATACCTACTGTAAGCAAATACAAGGTGGAGCCTTGGTAATTAGAAAAAGAAAGAGGGAAACTACGCTATAAGTCAGTGTTTCTCAAAGTGGGGCGTAAGCCCCCTGGGGGGGCGCGGAGCCATCACAGGGGGGGGGCGTGTGACATTTGATTTTGTTTTGTTTTTTCCCTCAAGGAAATGATTTCCTGTTTCGCTATGTTTTAAGCACAATAATAATAACCATTATATTATTAATGATCATATCCTGTATTCCACTGCAGTCACTCTATGTTTTATCTCACCAGTCACCTTTCCTTTGATTCTGCACAGCGCAGTGATCGTAACATCAGTTTGCTGTTTGTTGTTGCTTCGAGGGGGGGCTCGGAAGCATCCAGACCCTCCGAAGGGGGAATGATGGAAAAGTTTGAGAACCACTGCTATAAGTGAAGTGAAAATAACCACCTAAGGTGAGAGTGAAGTGTTCACTGTGCACTGTAGCTCAAGACTAGCACTGCTATTATACATAGAATTAAAACTAATAGAACACAACTAATAAAAAGAAAATATTTTGAACACTGTATCACGATTTTCGAGCACTCTCTTTCCCAGAGACAGAGAGTCCAGTGAGTGACTGCAGTGTAAAGAGGGGTAAAGGACACGCAGAGTGTATAAGTGAGAGATGAAGAAATAATTTGTATTTTGCATGTGGCATGACGGATCATTGAGCACGACATTGTTCCCAAAATAGGAAGAACAACATGAGTGTAGATGACAAGTGTACCTAGAACCAACTTGTCTAATCTCTAGTGTGCACCCAACTGCTCTTGATTCAATGGAAGTAGCAGGCCATGGCAATAACTATTTCGCAGGGATGCGTAATTTGCAAAATATCCCTTCCACTTCGTCATTGAGCAGTTGATGGTCGATATAAACATTTACAAATGGACTATATAGGCATGAACAAGACAGTAAGAGAAATGAGATACTGTTAGTAGTGGGGTGTAGATTCTCAAGATGGGTCGAAGCATATCCTAGCCCAAAGCAAGATGAAAAGTGACTAACCTTTGATAAGGGAACTCATCCATAAGTTTGGAATACCACAATGGGGGCTTTTGTCGCCAACATGTGGAAAAAGGTAGCTCAGAGCATGCGAATGAGGTTGAGATTTGGGTGTATATTTCATCCTCAAAGCCAAGGCATGGTGTAGAGGGCAAATGGTATGCTAAGGTGTTGAAAATCACTCAAAGAACAGGTCTGAATTGGGTGGATGAGGTGAAAATGAGGTGTGAGGTAGATTGAAGCACCCACTTGACACCACAGGAAATGCTCACGGGGAGGGCTATGCCAACCCCAAGATTACGAGATGCACAGAGGCCGCCCGCCGAGGCGTTGAGTCGAGAAATGAGACAGTATATTTTGCAACTGTGTAATATTCACAAAACTATTTATAATGAGCAACAGGCAAGAGAAAGACGTCTGGGGAAGAATGCTGAGGAAGAAGGGCTGTCGGTGCGTCCAGGGGACTACGTGTTCCTGGGAGTGTTCAACCGATCTGGACCCTAGAGCGGAGGGACCATACAAGGTAGTGAAGGCCACTGGAAGAGCGGTAAGAGTTAAATGATCAGATGTGTGGTATTGCCTAAACTGTTGTTACAGGGCCCCAAGAACAAGTGGGGAATCCGAAGGCTAGAATGACCCGCCACCTCCCGAGTCCTCCCCAAGAGGGGGTGACAATGATGATGACAGTGACGGACCACCAAGGGGGAGCAGACCCAGGTCGGGATGAAGACGGAGGGCCGTCCCAAACTCCGTCGATATCTCCTGGGCCTTCTAGGCCTGGGGCTCCTTCTCTCTTTTCTCCCTAGTCTTTGTCAGCAGGTAACCGTAGCGGTGATCCAGAGCTCCAGGAGGGCCGAGATCCAGGAGAAAACGTGGATCCGATTGCCGCCAGAGACCCATCCAGTAGCCCCGTGGCCGATGAAGGAGGGGACGAGGGGAGGGTACCTGCCGTGCCGAGCCACAGCGGACGAGATGACCCAGAGAATGGCGGACCTGAGCAGCAGGATGATCCAGTCGCCGAGCCAGGAGGAGAAGTCGACGTGGGTACAAATGCAGAGCCCGGAGGAGCGGACGAATCTACAACCATCGATGACGGACAGCCGACCCCAGCGGAGGAACCAGAAGCACCTGGAGAGGAGCCAGAGGAAGGCGTGGAGCAGAGGAGATCCCATGAGGAACGTCCAAGCCCCCTCAACGTCGGAGACGACCTTCCAGACATTGAGAGGTGGCCATCAGATCAACCTTTCGTCAGCAGAGGGTTCCTAGAGGACCTTAACGACCCAAACATTCCACCAGAATATGGGCCCGAGCCAGGAGGCGTTGGGCCCCGAGGAAGAGACTCCCAACCGCCCAGTGAACAAGAAAGTGTGGGAGGGCACGGGGCAGAGCAAGAGCATGTCGAAGACCTCCTCCCCGATGAACTCCTTGACCCCAAAAAACTTTCCGTAGACCCGCACCATCAGGTGGGTCATGGACTGATTCAGCAGCTGACGACGGGGGTGCATGGGAAAGACTCCTCTCAGAGTTCCCCCGATGAC
The DNA here is from genome assembly GCF_034702125.1 of Engraulis encrasicolus. NCBI lineage: Eukaryota > Metazoa > Chordata > Actinopteri > Clupeiformes > Engraulidae > Engraulis > Engraulis encrasicolus. The sequence continues at coordinate 34,930,966 of NC_085868.1, forward strand.
TATGCAGTACAACAAGCCAAACTATTATCCAGACCTAACCTCTTCGGAGCTGATGATGACCCAGTTACAGCAGCATACTGGGAGTATGATGAGTCCGAAGGTGAAAGCAAATCTGACACAGACACAGACACACCTAGGAACAGATATCCCCCAGGAAGACGTAATGCTAGGCATAACTAGCTCAGGCAACAGAGGAATGGGAGAAATGGACACACAGACAGAGTTGACCAAGGTTATGACCCTGACACCTGAGGGCGTTGAACTTGAGAGGGGGTTGGGCAGGGATGACCCGCAGGTAGCCCAAAGCACCCCTGTTGGCTCCCAGGTATCAGGAGACGATGCCCTTATGACATGTCTCTACACCCCAGACACATATGAATCTGTGTGGATGTGGCAGTCAGGAGGCTTTAAAAGACTGGCTAATTTTAGCAGCGGACAGCAGGAAGAGCCGCGCGAAATACATGTTGCAAAAGACATTAGGGCAAAGGTTTGGAACGATGTCGAGCAGAAAAGAATTATGATGCAGGTAACAGGCATGCAGGAAGGTGATCAGAACTATTTTGCATGTCTTCAGCGAACAACTAAGGACCCTGATAGTTGGTCCCCTGCCGACATTTACATGAGTCGGTGGGAGGCTAATCCAGGACGTCTCCGCAAGAAGCGTGAACTAATGAATGACATTTCTGAATGGTTTGAGACCAATGCCTGGCTCCACTGGGCAGGTCTCTATATCCTGAAGGGGACTGTTATGCATGCTCTAAGCAGTGGTTGAAAACATATGCCATTCCGGTCCTGTTCTCCTTGTTAGATGTGTGGAGACAAGAGGAATCTGGAGTGGTGCCTGGGTTTCCTGCCTGGGGTGGGGATGTGGAATTTTTTTAATTTCCCTGGTGTGTACTTGAAATTGGTAGTGCAAACTAGGGATGCAAACGATTAATCGAGTAATCGACTTTAATCGATCAATGTGTTAATGAATTAAAAAACATTAATCGCAATTAATCGACAATTCAACTGACAAGAGACCCAGGTGAAATGGACATGTGAAGAGTGTGTGTGAAGAGGGCTGTGAATAGTGTGCATATTTCACCTTTGGATTAAATAATTGAAATAGAATTAATTTAAGTGTGGTATTTTATCTCACTTTTAATTAACATTTTTAGATTTAGTAGGTTTTTCCAGAAACATTGAGATTTTGGGGAGAAAACGCCGCTTATCAATTAATCGTAAGTCGATCGATAAGGCTATCAACTAATCATTAATGAATTAATCGATAATTTGCATCCCTAGTGTAGACCTTCCTTGGGACAATCCCAACAGTTTCCAGAATGGGGAACTAATATTGGATGTATGTAAAAGAAAGTTCTCAAACATAACTGAAACCCAAGATGCATGGATAAAAGACTATACAGTAGACAGAACAGCAAAATATGAGTGCTTTTATGGCCGGCTCAAAATAGGACAAATTGGCGTAGTACCATCTCCAAAGACCTTGGGGATGACTGGGAGGATGCCATGGAATTGGTCAGGTACATGTGCGTGGGTGAGGATAGGGCAGAGAACAAATATCCTTCCCCTATCCAGATTAAATTCCACTAACTACATAGACAATGCTATCAAACGGTCTAAAAGATCCTCCGACTCGAGTCTGACGAGTTTCAAAATGACCTCAATAGAAGACGTGCCACCCGAATTCACTGCCCGGAATAGGGTTATAGGGGGATTTGTAGCTGCAATACCAATCATTGGGACAGCACTGAAGGTTTCAGAGAACATTAAATGGATAAATTTTGTTTATTACAATCAACAACAATTCATGAATTACACAATAACAGCGCTGGATGTCCTCAATGAAAGACTGAACGGGTTAACCGAGAGCTTGGTCGCAAACAATAAAATGACGCTCCAATTACATCTGGTAGTTGATTGGCTAGCAGCAAAAGAAGGAGGCATGTGTGCGATAGTTGGGGAAGATTGATGTACATGGATACCTCCAGCGAATAGCCCTGATTTAGATAACCAATTCCGGGAGGCCATGTCCAGTTTGATACGAGTAAGAGATGTAGCCCATTACCATGCAGGGAAGGACAAAGGGTTAGAATGGTCAGGGGTAGGAAACTTCTTCTCATCAGGTTGGGCGTCACTAACAAACACCAGAGGCTCCTTTGGGACCACTATTCTGGGCTGGGTACTTAAGGTGATGTTAGGTATAGTGATAGTGGGTGCCCTGGTGTGTTGTATAACTGCATGCTGTGGGAGGATCTGTTCTAAAACTTTCGCTAATATCATTGAGAAACAACTGATAGTCCCAGGCCCAATGGAAGAACTCGCCAGAAGGGAAAATGTACTTGACACAGAAGTTGAAAATCGTCTCTATGAACTAATGGACAGGGTTCAAGATGAGGGGTTTCAAGAAAAGGGGTTCCAGTCAAGCCGAGTGTGAAACTCCCTGTATGCGAAAGCTAGTGTCGCAAAGGGGGGAGGTAGGGAGTTTTTTATTTTGTTTCAATTCACACTGATTTCCATTCGTTCATCTTGATTGTGATATTATTCTAGCTGTTTTATTTCTATTTTACATGGTTTTATTCTTACATTTTGTTTTATGTCAGGCCAAGATTTACCTATGTCTTTACTTGGTTTATTTTCCTTATTTTGTGTATTGATTCTATTTCTTACTTTCCCTATACTTTCTTCTATTTTAATTTTCATTTCTTATTCTTACCTTGAATATGACATTCTATTCTATTTTATATTGTTTTATTCCATTCTTCGTATTATTATTATTATTATTATTATTATTATTATTATTATTATTATTATTATTATTAATCATATTTGATGAAGTTGGTGGAGACATTATAGGAGCGATTGACTTTTATTTCTTTCTCCTCTTTCAGAAAATCTCTATAATTTCATTTTGTTTCATTTTATTTCATTTCATTTCATTCTATGTCCTACGTTGTTTTAGTTTGCGACCTGTGTTTCTCATTACCTTTATTTTTTGATTTATTTCGTGCTCTTTTGTTTATGTTTATCTGTTATCTCTACCGTGACAAGCAGGAGGTTCTTTTGTAAAACTATGTCGGTTTAGTAGTTAATTCTTTAAAGGAACAAGGGTCGCCATATAACTGTGTTGAAGTAGATAAAAGTCTGTTGATCAACTGAGAAGTTGTAAGGTGTAAGGAGGTTGCTAGGGAGAGTTTTAGCAGTCCCATTAACGATATGATAAAATGTAAAGAAAATATATCAGTCAAAAGAAAAGAGATTAAGGTAGAATACAGTGTCAGCCAGTCATGTGGACTGAAAACGGTATGGTGCCCGACACTTAGCTGGACCACTTAGATGGCCCAGGCTTTAACTGCCTGGGATAACGAAGGACGATTGAGAGTTTTCTGTACATAATACCCCACTTGTGTGTGTGCCCGACTTGTGCAAACAGTAGTCCAAGGGAGTGAAAGGGAGTGTAGAAGGAGGCAGACTGGTTGCATAGGCTGGGCTGGGGGTACATCTGCAAGTAGAAGCTTTTATATATTCGATATAGGTAACGTTAATTTTTCTTTTGAGGACTAGCCCTCACACGCAAGGCCGCCCGTGATCTCTGTGATTAGGGTAGATTTCCGCTTGCTTATTACACTTATCATTATGATTATTTTTACGCTTTTATGATTATAATTAGTTTATTAGTTTATTAGTACTTTTATTATTTAATGCTTAAATTAGTGTACGCTTAGATTTATTATACATAGATTAAGTAGTATTATGATTGGGCCGAGTGCTCACTATATTATACAGATATATGCGTTATATGTAACCACATGTTAATCAACCTAAAACGATGACTTGAGGTCCCCCAGGAGAGGTCCATCCTAAATCTAAAAAGAAGGCGAAATTCTGTAAAAAGAAGAAGCCCAGTTTGAGGGAGCTCAAAGGGCCCGAATGTACAAACGTGACGCTACTCAGCTTAGGTTGGTTGACACGACAAGTGGATGGTGATTCCCCAAGAGGGGACGTGACCGCTGGCAAGGTGACCTCTAGCAAGGTGATGCTAGTGAGGCTCTTGCAGAGTAGAGGAGCGCCCAAGGCAGGGGTTCACCCAGTCGGAAGCCTGACTTGACCAGCTGAAAGTAGTCGTAACCATGCGCCCGAAGAAGTTCCTATCAAAAGGGTCTTGCATGATGCAGATCCGCCGATAGAGGTTCCCTCAGTAAAAGAAGAGGTCTGGGAAGTTAAAGAGGATGAGCATGGGCCCCTCCCGGGAGACCCAAGGATCTTAGAGTAGTGTTAGTACCTAGGGGAGTTGATCAAATAAGGATCACTCTGACGATAATGCTTATGCTCACGCTTATGCAAATTAATTTATATTTATACTCTAGTTAAGTAGTAGTAGCATATTGTCTCTATCTATAATATGTGTTCTTTAAGACTATAAGACGTACCTAAGAAATAATGATGTAGGACACGTATAATAGGGAAATTTCATTCATAAGAACCGTATCGGAGAATGCAAAGGTCCCTAGAAGGATACCAGATGGAACTCACACTCTCATGAGGCTTAATAAGCCTCAAAGGGGGGAATATGTGGAGGAAATCTGGTATATAGAGTGACAGATTAGTTAGTGCTTGCACCTAAAGGATAATAAAAACGAACAGTATATTATATTACTTGCATTATATTTATATTACTATTATTACTTTTATATACTTTTATTTCTATTATATTTGCATTTTCACTTTTAATATCTTAATTCTCTTATGTTGAACAGAGACACAGAAACTGGAGTGTGTGTGTTAGTGAGGGCAGCTGCGCCTGATAAGAGGCCAAAATCTGGGCAGACAGCCAAGTGGAGGCTTGTATGTGGGCAAATGTCTGTGTGTGTGTGTGTGTGCCTTAACTTAAACGCCTATGCCTTAAAGAAAGGAGAAGAAAAAACATATTAGTTAGTACATTAGGTTGGCGTTAAATTGGTCCTTATTAAAGGTTTATTCATGAAAAAAGATAAAGGTGATTATCCCTAGATATAACCATATAATAATAGAGAGTCCCTCTCCACATACAATGTGACTGACTGAAAGTCCAAGTGCACGGTGGGTTCTGCGGTGCTCGTTTAACACTTTGAGAGTTGATTTGATATCATTTGGACTTAGGTGAACTCTCTGGGTGTTGAATTGGCGCTGCAACATTTACTGTGTGATACCAGGCCATCGTTGGGAAGTTTCCACTGTAAGAGACCAGGTGCGCGACCTTGAAGATTAGGGAGTGAAGATGCCTGGGTGCAGGGACGGTTCTAAGGGGTGGCAGGGGGTGGCATTTGCCCCTCCAGAAATATGATTTGCCACCCAAATTAAGAGAACTGATTGTGACCAATAGCCTTAATGCTTGACAATTTCAGACATAGAACTTTAGGTTGCAGGGTTTCACTTTAAGGGATTCACTGTATCACATAAGTGTGTGTGTGTGGATTATATAGTGTTTATAATTTTCCCTTAGTGCAGGAGCATGCCCCCTGAAATACACTTTGCCACCCCAAAAATAAATGTCTGGAATCGCCCCTGTCTGGGTGTCTAGGACCCCTTAGATGTCCAGAAGGGTGACGTAAATTTTGCAGACATCTGATAACGTCATCTGATATTTGATTGGCCAAGAGGTGGTCACCTTATCATAACATCATCTGAGATTAGATTGGCCAAGAGATGATCGGACCAGGTGGACAAAGGACAGGGATTGGTCAGGTGTACAAGATGCCCCAGACCTGGTAGCATAAAAGCTGGCCAGTCCAGAGCTCGAGAGGACAATGCCAACGGAATCCCAAGAGACAACCTGACGCATCTCCTCAGTTGATCAACTTTGCTGTCTGGCTTTGCAGTAAGTAATTCTCGACTTTGGTTTGTGGGACTTAGTTTATTGAAAATACTTAGTCTCTCAGAAAAACTCAGTCTCTGGAAAAAACTTAGCCTCTGGAAAAAACTTAGCCTCTGACAAAAACTTTGCCTCTGACAAAAACTTAGTCTCCGAGGAAAACTTAGCCTCCGGAGAAAACTTTGGTTTTACAAAAACTTGTTGTCTTGCTGAAATGTTTCAAGTCTAAGATGTATTGCATTGGAAACTTGTACGTTGAACTTGCTTCTACAATGTCCCTAACCTGAGTCGAGTTAATAAAAGTCTCCATCAACAAACTATGCCGGTGTATTTTGCCTATTGAATGATTTGTCTCCTAACTTATTCGTATTTTACCCCATATTCACATGGCCTGGTGATTGACACATCGATTGGAAACCACGACAGTCATTATCCTGCAGTACTGTGGTACTTAACTTTTCAATGACTGTTACTGGATGTCGCTGGAGGTCCGGTGTGCATGAAGGCGCTTCTTCACACTGGGTTCTACCTCGACTGTGCCGTAAGTTGGGTTTACCTAACTGGACTCACTTGTCTGGTCATTAAAGCAGTTGGTTTGTTTTTGCTATCTCCCAACTGTGATTTATTTTTTTATTTTATTTGTCAGTTTTGTTTGACTCTGTCTGGGTTTTATTTTGCTTTAAGGATGGTTTATGGTTGGTTATGTCTAAATGTACAAGTTGGGTGAGATTTTACCTTACATTTTATATAGGCCTAAGCCTACTTGTTTCAAAATATTATGAGACGCAGTTATGATTTAATTTTATTGCTTTTAAAAGTGGTTATGTGCCACAGGTTTATGTGAGGACAAATCTCATCCTATCTTATTAGTTGTAACGATGTGGACAGCAAGGTGGTTTGTGTTGCCAGTTTGATGTATTGTGTGTTGTGTTTTGATGGCGTGTTCCCATACTTTGTTTTTTCTCTCCCTGTTTTAAGTGCGCTGTCCTCACTGACGGGAGTTGAGCTAAGCCCCTACATCTACCATGACCTCATGAACACCGACAGTGAGAACTGCATGCCAATATGTTTGGTTCTGTTGCGAAGTGTTTAATGCAGACCTAACTACTAGCCAACTATGTCTGTGGCTGTAGTAATTTTATAATAATAATAATAATAATAACTTGGTTTTATATAGCGCCTTTCAAGGAACCCAAGGTCGCTTTATATTTTTACATTTTATGTTGCATGCTTGTTGTTTTCCATGTGCCGATTCTGTCCATTTGTGTGTAACGGGTTGAACCGTGCAGTTCACCAGACAATGTGTCCCCCAGTCTTGCTGTAGTACGCTGTACGCTTGGCCACTGAGTGCCTAATTAGTTAGTGGCGACTAGGCCAAGGTTTTTTTGTTTTTTTTTAACAAACCCCCGAAATAGAAGGCTTTTAGAGCTCTCCCGGTGTTTGAGTGTCTATGGGGGGTTTAACCTCTGCCTTTGTGGTCTGTGCTGAGGTCCGGTTACGCGCGGACAAGCACCCTGGCCACGTCCCTTTTGTCTGTGTTTAGGTTGGACAGACCCTGTTATCCGAACTGTTCTACCTCCTCTCGCCCTGTCATGTTGTGAGGAGAGTGTCGCCGAGGGTCTGATCATTTCAATTCACCATGGGCAGTTGGCCCATCGCTGTTTTGCCCAAACATATATATATATATTTTTTTTACATTCTTTTCTGTTTGTTTGTTTTCTTTGGTTTGTGTCGTGCTGGCCGCCTCCTCCCTTCCCGTCTATTTAGATGGCTGTCCGGAGTGTTTACGCACTCCTGCAATATTTAGGGCAGACACTCTGGATTTCCCCCTTCCTTTTTATTTCAGCGGCACGGCCAGTTTAGAGTATTTTGTGATTTGTTTTATGTTTTGTGTCAGTACATCAAATACTTTTTTTATGTCAACAAAAGGGAACGTCTCTGTGCATATCTATCCGAACCTGTTGTGCCTTGGTGTACTGGTTATTACCTCTGGGGAGGTTCTCCCAGTGGTGTAGTTATGCAATTGCAGTCCACAGTTGATAATTCATTTCTTGACTAATTGACGTCAGGTCCACTCTGCTATGCATGGAGTATTTTCAGGGCTTTACTGGATGTAGTAAAGTTGTTTTTCATCATTTTGTTGTACTTTTGATAAATGTTGTCCTCATGTAATAGTGCTGTCTATTTTATTTCAAGTATTGGTTATGCGACAATGTTTGGGTTTTGTTTTGTCGGCACTGGTGACATGGGTTTTTGTTTGTTTTTATTTTATAGCTCTCTTCTCTGTTCCAGCTGCACCCGTCTCCTGGTTACTGTCTGTGTGTGGTTAAGATGCCCACTGAGCGCTTCTTTCTGTGCGGCACATTGCTGACTGTGTTTGCCTTTTCCTGTATTGATGTATGCACCTCTGTGGTGGAGGGTGCAGGGTGTTTGGAAGTGTTTGTGTTTTACTTTTTTACTTTTTTATTTGGTTTACAACTTTCTGGGTTATGCTGTATTTTGTTTTTATTTTCTCTCCAACTTGGTTTGATTTGTGTTAACAATTATCCTCCTCGTTTACTGTGCTCAAAGCCTGTTTAGGTATGACTTCAGTGTTATTGAGTCATGTGGATGACACATGCCTCAAACAGGAGAGACATTTTAGGATATTTACAGATGTTTTATGCATCATGTTTTATTTTGTTTGGTAATTCTTTAAAGCACATGGAATAATGACTGTTTTTGAAATGTGCTACTCCTCAAATTAATGAATAGTGCATAAAACAAATGCATGTTAAATGAGATCTTGTTCTGAAACTTCACCCCTAACCAAACCTAACACATTTACTTACAATGTTGATTTCACTAACCATATTTAGAAACACATTGAGAATGATAAATGTTTAGAGTAGAATGCTTTTCGCTGTTCTTCATTTTCAGCAGGAAAAGTTCCAAGTTGCACGCAGGGCCGCTGACAGATTTGGCTGGGCCCCGGACAAAGTCATCTGAAAGGCCCCCCTCACCCAATACATGCAATGTAGAGAGGACCCAATTCTGCCCCCCCTTCTCCCAGGGCCCGGGGCAACTGTTCCCTTTGTCCCCCTTGTCAGCTTCCCTGGTTGCACGTTAAGACTTGGAGTGGAGAGAGCTGACTGGTTGCATCAAAAGGGACTGCATGTTTACATACCAATCCGTCTCAGTACTGGTGAGCAAGGGGCCAATGGAGAATGCAAGTGTGAGACTGTGTTTTTCCTTACAAGTTGGACATTTTCTATGAACATGGACTTTGAGAGTGGATACAAATCCAAAGATGATTGATAGACACTGATGATGAAGTGAATATTACGTGTACCTGTCATACATGGCTTATGTGTGTTTAAGACTTCATTGAGAGAACAAGAAATAATGATTTTCTTTTAACATTGTGTATATTCGAAACATAGGTATGATTTTGTTCCTAATTTTATGTGATTAGAATGACACCATAGATGTTTTGACTACGCTATACCAATTTAAAATTTTTAAGGAATGCCTTAGTTGCTCCCTATGCTCATGTGAAAGCTGCTGGTCCAGAACTTAAATATTTATGTTGACCTAGGTGATTGGCAGGAAATCGACACTTCTCTCTCTCTCAGCAGTAACCCTGGTTATTAAAGGAGTCTACTGGTCAGACAAGTTGAAACCTTTGCCCACAACGAGGTTGGGGAGGTATTTGTGCTTCTGTCTGGATGACAGATCTTTATAGTGTCTGATTCAAAGTGACGCTCTGCGTTGTCTATGCAGATGCACGTGTGCCATCAGAATGATTCCAATGGATGAAAAAAAAGAAAACTGCTGACTTTGAGAAGGACGTTTCCTGGACAAGCATGGGTACAGCCTTGTTTAAGAACTGAGACAATTTGGAACTGTTAATAACAAATATGGAGCAGACTAACGCAGTGTAATGGTTCTGAATAACTGAACAACTCTAACCTTTATATTTGAAAATTTTCATTCTACACACCATGCGTAAAAGCCATGGTGATTGTTTAGTGGTAATGATTATATTTTCAAGAGGAGGGAATTATGTTAATAAATTTATACATGTATTATTGAAAATATACAATGTGATAAAAGTGTAACCTTTAGTTAGAGTTTTATACTATGTTATTCTCTCTCTGTCTCTTTCTTTCTCTCTCTCTCTCTCTCTCTCCCTCTCCTTTGCTCTGAGTTATGTGACATCTCTGGTCCACAAGGAAAACATCTCTGCCTTGGTCGTCCTGTTTGGAGTTGAACTATGACCTGTTTAGGCTGGTAAAAGCTATCCGTCACATGCCAGACGCCACTAAGAGCCCATCACGGAACTGGGGGGGGAGACGAGACCATATATGTCACTATTCTATAGTTTTACATATTCATGATAGGAAAGATGACGTCATGGACTGGGGGGACTGGGACTGTTTTAAATAAGTTTGTTTCTGTATACACTTCAGGACTTGCTGGGTGTTTCCCACGCAGTAACTCCTCCGGCCGTTAAACAATAAAATCTGCTCGCAGATTTTAAATGCTACCTCTGTTTCCTGTGTGTTCTTTCAGGTAAATTTGATAAGGTAATACAGTGAAATTGTTAAAGTGATAATGTGAAATTATTCACATTTCCACCATGGTATGATGTTGATCTCCAATATTTCAGGACCATGGCCAGCTCCAAGCCATGTTTGTCAAGTCAAGTCAAGTCCAGTCAAGTCCAGTGTACTTTATTGTCAAACATCTATGGAACAGGGTTAGCAGAGAAGTTTGAAATTGCCTTTGACCAGTCTCCAATATGTAGTTTAATTGAAACATATAAATAAGACATTGAAAATAACCTCAATTTCTCTCTCTCTCTCTCTCTCTCTCTCTCTCTCTCTCTCTCTCTCTCTCTCTCTCTCTCTCTCTCTCTCTCTCTCTCACACACACACACACACACACACACAAACACATGGGTGGTTGACGTTTAAGGGCGTATCGCAAAAATAAAAAAAAGTTTTTCAAATTCCCGAAAAAAATGATGGGTAAAAACTGGAAAAAAATTGAAAAAAATAAAGCACTTAGTGGTCTGTGGAATTTCACCTTATTTTTGCCATTTTTTGGGAAAATGTGTCCTACATCAACAAATTGATTCTGCTCACAGAAAAGATTCTGCTCACAGTATTTAAAGCACTACATGGTCTTACCCCTAGTTATATCTCTGACATGCTCTCTTTTTATGCCCCTGCTCGAGCTCTCAGGTCCACTGATGCCAAGCTGCTAAGGACCCCCACCCCCCCGCAAAAGAAGATCGGCAACGCCGCGTTTGCTTGCTATGCCCCCAAGAGATGGAACGCCCTCCCCATCGAGATCCGATCAGCAACCTCCGTCGACTCCTTCAAGAAGCAGCTGAAGACCCACCTCTTCATCCTTGCCAACTCCTAGCTGCCAAGGCGTCATAGTGTCCCAGCTGCCGCAGCGCCCTTACTACTCGCAACCAGCCCTGGCAGGGGGCTCCCCTAGGTGGCCGCTGGTCTCTGCCTGAGGTTTCTTCCTGACTATAGGGGTTTGATTCTCAGACCTCACTGAGTTTTTTTTTTTTCCCTTACAAACTATGAATCAAGCGAAAGGGAGTTTTTCCTCACCCCTGTTGCCACCAGGGGCCGCACCTGAGCGCCCAATCTCTGTGTGACTATCTATGACTTATGATAGGCCCAGCCACTATGGACCTTACGCATCTAAGAATCCTGGTCCTAACCTACGTTGACCTTATGACTCAATCTCTGAGATACAATCTCTGTCTATCTCTTCTTCCTCTGCCTTCCTGCTATTTCTGCCTCTCCTCTATACCTCTCCTTTTAAATCCATCTCTAACAATGTTTTTTCCCATTTGTTAAGCACTTTGAGTTACATGCCTTGTATGACACAGTGCTATACAAATACAATTATTATTATTATTATTATTATTATTAAATTGCATAGGCATTTTAACACATTTACTTACAATGTTGATTTCACTAACCATATTTAGAAACACATTGAGAATGATAAATGTTTAGAGTAGAATGCTTTTCGCTGTTCTTCATTTTCAGCAGGAAAAGTTCCAAGTTGCACGCAGGGCCGCTGACAGATTTGGCTGGGCCCCGGACAAAGTCATCTGAAAGGCCCCCCTCACCCAATACATGCAATGTAGAGAGGACCCAATTCTGCCCCCCCTTCTCCCAGGGCCCGGGGCAACTGTTCCCTTTGTCCCCCTTGTCAGCTTCCTTGGTTGCACGTTAAGACTTGGAGTGGAGAGAGCTGACTGGTTGCATCAAAAGGGACTGCATGTTTACATACCAATCCGTCTCAGTACTGGTGAGCAAGGGGCCAATGGAGAATGCAAGTGTGAGACTGTGTTTTTCCTTACAAGTTGGACATTTTCTATGAACATGGACTTTGAGAGTGGATACAAATCCAAAGATGATTGATAGACACTGATGATGAAGTGAATATTACGTGTACCTGTCATACATGGCTTATGTGTGTTTAAGACTTCATTGAGAGAACAAGAAATAATGATTTTCTTTTAACATTGTGTATATTCGAAACATAGGTATGATTTTGTTCCTAATTTTATGTGATTAGAATGACACCATAGATGTTTTGACTACGCTATACCAATTTAAAATTTTTAAGGAATGCCTTAGTTGCTCCCTATGCTCATGTGAAAGCTGCTGGTCCAGAACTTAAATATTTATGTTGACCTAGGTGATTGGCAGGAAATCGACACTTCTCTCTCTCTCAGCAGTAACCCTGGTTATTAAAGGAGTCTACTGGTCAGACAAGTTGAAACCTTTGCCCACAACGAGGTTGGGGAGGTATTTGTGCTTCTGTCTGGATGACAGATCTTTATAGTGTCTGATTCAAAGTGACGCTCTGCGTTGTCTATGCAGATGCACGTGTGCCATCAGAATGATTCCAATGGATGAAAAAAAGAAAACTGCTGACTTTGAGAAGGACGTTTCCTGGACAAGCATGGGTACAGCCTTGTTTAAGAACTGAGACAATTTGGAACTGTTAATAACAAATATGGAGCAGACTAACGCAGTGTAATGGTTCTGAATAACTGAACAACTCTAACCTTTATATTTGAAAATTTTCATTCTACACACCATGCGTAAAAGCCATGGTGATTGTTTAGTGGTAATGATTATATTTTCAAGAGGAGGGAATTATGTTAATAAATTTATACATGTATTATTGAAAATATACAATGTGATAAAAGTGTAACCTTTAGTTAGAGTTTTATACTATGTTATTCTCTCTCTGTCTCTTTCTTTCTCTCTCTCTCTCTCTCTCTCCCTCTCCTTTGCTCTGAGTTATGTGACATCTCTGGTCCACAAGGAAAACATCTCTGCCTTGGTCGTCCTGTTTGGAGTTGAACTATGACCTGTTTAGGCTGGTAAAAGCTATCCGTCACATGCCAGACGCCACTAAGAGCCCATCACGGAACTGGGGGGGGGACAAGACCATATATGTCACTATTCTATAGTTTTACATATTCATGATAGGAAAGATGACGTCATGGACTGGGGGGACTGGGACTGTTTTTAAGTAAGTTTGTTTCTGTATACACTTCAGGACTTGCTGGGTGTTTCCCACGCAGTAACTCCTCCGGCCGTTAAACAATAAAATCTGCTCGCAGATTTTAAATGCTACCTCTGTTTCCTGTGTGTTCTTTCAGGTAAATTTGATAAGGTAATACAGTGAAATTGTTAAAGTGATAATGTGAAATTATTCACATTTCCACCATGGTATGATGTTGATCTCCAACATTTCAGGACCATGGCCAGCTCCAAGCCAGTGGTTATACATTAAGTCAAGTCATGTCAAGTCCAGTGTACTTTATTGTCAAAAATCTATGGAACAGGGTTAGCAGAGAAGTTTGAAATTGCCTTTGACCAGTCTCCAATGTGTAGTTTAACTGAAACATATAAATAAGACATTGAAAATAACCTCAATTTCTTTCTCTCTCTCTCTCTCTCTCTCTCTCTCTCTCTCTCTCTCTCTCTCTCTCTCTCTCTCTCTCTCTCTCTCTCTCTCTCACACACACACACACACACACAAACACATGGGTGGTTGACGATTAAGGGCGTAACGCAAAAAAAAAGTTTTTCAAATTCCTGAAAAAAATGATGGGTAAAAACTGGAAAAAAATTGAAAAAAATAAAGCACTTAGTGGTCTGTGGAATTTCACCTTATTTTTGCCATTTTTTGGGAAAATGTGTCCTA
>NC_085868.1:34950060-34962560 GCF_034702125.1 Engraulis encrasicolus
AACTGCAGACTGAAACAAGGCCGACAGGTGGACAACAGATGCGTCCCTCTATGCCAGTTCCAACCCTTTTTTTCCCCCACGCCCCTCTGGCCTCCTCATAACCTGTCAACGCTCCCCCCTGAGGATGTGCTTTTTGTGTATTGGTCATATTGGCCATGGAAACTCCAAATAATGTGGTAGGCAGCGAAATGCCGAGACAAGGCTTTATATTTTGCAGTTTAGGCTATAATAAGCCCATCATGCTTGGATTTGGAAAAGAGGCATCTAATTTCAAATTTCACACAGATCAAGTGGCTACATTACAAATTAGGCCTACCAGATATTATTGTAGGTTAGTTATCAACCTTTAGTATAACGCCATTTCAGCATCATTTGCATGTGGGAAAGAATCTAAACATCGACAAATAATAAATAAAACCGTTTGGGTGAATCATGCGCTTTTGGGTTCACCCTTTGGGTGAAATATGTGCTTAATTTTCAATGCCAGCTTTTCACCGTCAAGGCACGAAGCAGTCGGCTTCAGTGACAGAGTTTATCAAATTCACACAACTGCAAAGCAATTACGAATCAAAAGACGCGTTCTCTCCCGTGCTCTCTCTGGGCGCAAGGGAAAGCACCTGTGGGGTCCACGCACCCGCCAGCAGAAAACGAATCGCCCTTGCAATATGTCCGAGAACATTAGTAACACAGCCTATGTGAAATGCAAATGGCCCATCTGTGTACTTGTAGTTCGAGAACACTGACTACTCACTGAAACGTAGTGGCAGAATGTTTGCAAACTCACGTTTAGAGGAAGAGCTGTAGCGCTGCTGGTCGCCTGTCAACTTATTACGGTTCCATGTCGTGGAGCGTTATGCAATGCAAACGCCCCTCTATCCGAGCACAAACATCTGTGTGAAATACTGCCTGCCAACTTCTAAATCGTTAATTTCCATTCTGATGAACCAAAATAGCTGAGCACAACGCGACACTATTAGCCGAAGTGTAGGCCTATCACAAGACTGTGAACATTAAGTGACACTCACAGTGGTGTTGGTGTGCTGTGGAGAAGGAACGAAGTTGCCTACCACTGTCCAAATGCAAAACAATGCCGAAAATTGAATGCCCCCCTCAGTTGTCTCACAATGCTATCAGCTTAGCCTTGCCGGTTTGGTAACATATCGCATAGGCTACGTTTTGACACGCATTTGCTCCAGGCCAAAATGCCTCTCTGCCTCCGCCTTGTGGACACAGGAAGGAACAATTGAAGGAATGCGTTTCAGACGGACGGACGGACAGACCCTCTTATAGAGATGCTGGGACGCATCTAAAAATATAAGAACTGCTTTGTCCCAACTGCCATAAGAATGTTTAATGACAGATAGACATGTCATACACACACAGTTTTACTTTTTTATGTTTTTTCTATTTTTTATGTTTATGTTTATGTTATGTTGTATGTAAAGCAGTCTGTGAAGCCTAAGACAAAATGCCCCCCAGGGGACAATAAAGAACACTCTACTCTACTATGGTGCAGCACCACTTCAGCCAGTCCGTCAGCCTGCCGGTCAGTCTGACGGTAAGTCAAATTAAGGTAAATTGCAGGCAGACTCATCTCAAGAAGTCATGGGCAACGGAAATGTTGTGAGCAAAAAAGAAGAATACAAGTGTAACGGACGGTCAAACATGATGTCAAATAAGGGAACTATTCAAAAGGACAGACAGCTCACATAAAACGAAGACTTAAGCCGGGCTTAAAATATGCAACTTTTTGCCTGATTTAGCCACGATTTGTCACTCGCACGACTTATTGGGAGTGGGGCCGATTTCTTGCTCAATAGCAGGTCAATCGTGAGTCACGCATCGTGAAGTGCACATGGGGTAACGATAAGTGATTTCAACTCACGATCGTGCAATCGTAGGGTCGCAAGAAAATCAAAACTGTTTGAAATACTGGTCGTCCCCCGTGAGTAAATCGCACAGTTAATTACAGAGTACTACGACCCAATTTCACACTACACATGCAAAAATTGACAGGGCAGCGCGATTCGCTCTTGATCGCTTCCTCATCTCCACCTTAGGTGAGAATGTTCCCTCCTCTTTTTGTCATCTGCAGTCCCGCAACAAGCCTGTCATGCATTCTGCTCACATCTGACCGTCGGCTTGCATAGTGTGAGGACGTGAGTCGTGAGATGTGAACTTTTAAATCGTGAAATTCCCTCATGCAGTGTGAACAGCAGCTTAATACCCTCACGCAGTGTATGCCCGACATAAGATGGCTCTGCCATGTATTCAGAATGAACATCAAAAGTCACCTTAAGATGGACCCTGATCAGTAAAGTGGAAGACCAAAGAACACCTGGCGCAGGACCGTGATGACAGAGCTGAAGGGATGGGACTGTCCAGGGGTGAAGCGCAGGCCAAAGCACGAGACAGTTCAGTGACGGTGTAGTGCAGTGTTTCACAAAGTGGGGCGTAAGCCCCCCTGGGGCGGCACGGAGGCATCACAAGGGGGGCGTGTGACATCTGATTTTGGGTCCCCCCCTACCAAGGAAAGGATTTCCTGTCTCGCCAATACGTTTCAGCATTATGTACATAATTATAAACATTATTAATTGTCATATAGGAAATGAACACACATCTGTATTCCACTGCAGTCCCTCTTTGTTTTATATCACCAGTCACCTTTCCTTTGATTCTGCACAGCGCAGCGATCGTAAAA
This sequence comes from Engraulis encrasicolus, assembly GCF_034702125.1. Taxonomy (NCBI): domain Eukaryota; kingdom Metazoa; phylum Chordata; class Actinopteri; order Clupeiformes; family Engraulidae; genus Engraulis; species Engraulis encrasicolus. Next base: position 34,952,762 of record NC_085868.1, read on the forward strand.
TCAGTCTGCGCGAGTACTGCTGTTGCTTGGGGGGCGGGGGGGCTCGGAAGCATTCAGACCCTCTGAAGGGGGGAATGATGGGAAAAGTTTGAGAACCACTGGTGTACTGTATAATTGCGGCCTTATGTCCCAGCCGGGACGCAGAGGATAAGTAAGTAAGTAAGTGAGTTAGTAAGTAAGTAAGTAATGGACGGTGTGCATGGTACTTGTCTACAGAACTACTTTGCCGTACTACATTGAGAACTAGAAACTTAATTTCTTAAAGGTGTACTGTGAAATATTTTTAATAATTCATTTCCAGAACTCACGCTGTCCATTTACGAATGTTACCTTTTTAAGTATTCATCATGACTGTGAAAATTACATTTTACATACATGAAAAGGGGGATCTTCTCCATGGTTCACCATTTTGAATTTCCAGAAATAGGCTGCAAAACCTACTGTGCTTTGGTCACTAGTAAATATTGGTTTAGTAAGTATTAATATTCATGAAAAGATCAAATTTGGGCCCTGCCGTGGCCAAATGGTAGAGCACACGTCTACACGCAGCTGACCTGGGTTCGATTCCCGGCCCAGGTCCTTTGCCGGCCCTTCCCCGTCCCGTCTCTCTCTCTCCCCATCGCTTCCTGTCACCACCTTCACTGTCCTATCAAAAAGACAAAAAAGAAAAGATCAAATTTGGCCATAGGCAGCACAGTTCCAATGAGCAGCATAGTTGCATTCAGCGGCGTGGAACAGGGGGGGAAAACCCCGACTCATTCTCAGGGCCCAGCCCACCTGGGGGGCCCACCGGGGGGCCCCTATGGAAAATGTTCTTCTTGTTTTGCTTTTTTAAACATTATTTTTACAATAATGTCAATACATGTTGGTAATTTATGTAATTCAAATGTTCTCTGGAAATACATCTGTTAAATTGGATATCCTAGCCTGCAAATAGGCTACAATATATATCAAACACCCCCATAATCAGTACGCATTGGTTTAGTCCGCCCTCTCGCGGACTTTTGATTGCACAATATGCGTAATCAACACTCACTCACTTCATTATAGGCATTAAACGCAGCAGCCGGTTAGCAATGAAAGATGTCTAAAACACCAGGCTTTCACAAAAAGAATAGAAAGGCAAGAGAGACAGGGGAAACCAGATGAAGCAACTGCTGCTGATTTCTTGCAAGAAAGGTGAGCCCAAATGTCAAAATTACCGCCTACAGTAGGCTAACTGGTTATCTCATTCCCATTCCGTGTGCCCTACTGTGATAGCCGGAGTCAGATTAAAAAAAATATTATAGCCAAACATTTTTTGGCTATAATTGTCTATTGAACCCATATTTGTCTTTGATATATTCATAACAAGTCACAAAACCAACATGGTCGATGTTGGTTCAAATATCCAAATAGCAAAGCTAATTTGTAAAATGAATCAAGAAAATGTCACAAACGTGAAGATGCCCCCTGTCACAGTAGATGCAAGTTGTGCGAACTTGAGAGAAGGTGAGCCTATTTTAGCTAGCCTAATATCCTAATGTTGAGGAAAAGCAGTTTCTCAATCGGGTGCATCACATTTGCAGATTGATTATGTCCTCGTAACGATATTAATCAACGTCATATTCATCAGTTGCCAATGTCAAGGTGGCGGTGCGAGCTGTCAGTCCTGAACCGTCATTCTGCTTTCATTTTGCGGTCTCAACTCTGAATAGGAAATCTCTGGTTACTTTCCCTGGCCATCTGACAATGTCCGTTGTAGCTGAAGTGTGGTAAATTAATGACGAGATTTTGACGGGGCACCAGTCTGCGTTTTGAATGCTGCTGACGCCATTCCAATCTCCGCAAAGCGCAATACAAAAGGCAGAGTAGCCTACCTACCTCCGTGCTGAGCAGGTAGCCTATCTGCATTGAGTGCTCATGACAATTACCCTATTTAAGGTAGGCTACTGTGAAATAGTTACTGGCCAATTTAAATCTGAAACTATAGCCTATGCAGTAGCCTAATAAATAATGATGTGACTAGGTTCGGGGTGCCCTGACTTTAAAAGGTTGAGAATAACGGCATCAAATCCAAACAGCGATACTTTTGTTCCAGCCTATTTTAAGCGACATTCCATAGTAAGCTTCTGCCAGTAAATCACACAGCTGATTCTCTATTCCTTGCTCTCCCAAAAAACAACTAACGGACAAATGACGTGCGGGTGCGTGCAGCGGGCCAGTGCAGGTGAATGAATGTGTGCGCGAGCGCGTGTGTTTCTGTTCAGGGATACATATTGAAGAAAGTTCAGTTCTATATCAATGTCTCATGTCTCCTTAGTGCACGAAATATTAGGCTAAATGCATTGTGAAGAGAGATTTACCAGTCTCTCTCCTTCCCCTCACACCATAGTGATGAAGTGATTAAAAGTCATCTCTATGAATATGATAGTAGACTTTTCACAACTGGTGATGTGAAAAATAAGGATATTATGTCTGTTCTGTGATAGGCTATCATATGATTGAAAATGAGGATGATTCAAGTGAAGGGGAGGAAAGCATAGGCCTAGAGGAAGGCAAGGAGGATGACAATATTAGTCGCGCGTTCGCGCGGGGGTTGTGGGGGGGGGGGGGGTGTGAGTAGGGGGGCCCATGAAAGAAGTTGTTCCTAGGGCCCCAAATTTGGTGCTACGCCCCTGGTTGCAATACCTACAGTACTCTGGACACAATCTTACACGGTGCACCTTTAAGAGTTTCCCTGCAGTTTAGGACCGTTGGTCTTGCTTTGACTATTTTCTCACTTATTGTCTTGGTATTGACATTGGCCAACTAGCATCAAGGTCTAAGCTAGCCTTGGGATCTCTAAAGACTGTCTTGGTTTGAAATAAATTGACTTGCTTATTTCATTGAAGTGAATGTAGTTCATCACCTTAAGGAGACAAACACCATAATATTCCATATCAACACACACACATGCACATACACGTGTGTGTGTGTGTGTGTGTGTGTGTGTGTGTGTGTGCGTGTGCGTGTGCGTGTGTGTGTGTGTGTGTGTGTGTGCGTGTGTGTGCGTGTGCGTGTCAGACATGTGGGGATTTTATCTTTTTATTTGTTTGCTTTGGTTTGTTTGCCGTGCTTTTTAATATAGTGTGTTTTTAAGTTTGCTGTGTTTTTATATTGCATGTTGCATGGTTTGGGTTTGCAGTGGTTTTATTTTGATTTGCTGTGCTCACTGACGTGCTGTGGTTTTAATGTGCACCTCAGTGGCTGTTCCATAATGACTTACTAATTGCTTTGAGATGGGACACCTGACTGAACAATTATTGCCTGGCCAATGGGTGTGCTACACTGATCATAGAGTGGTGTATAAAGACTCGTGTTTTTAGATAATCCTGGCATTTGCTTGACGTTTTGTGTGGAGGGCAGATCTTGCCACAACGCGTGGTGGCGGAGGGATGTCGCGTAGTAGCACTGACCACCGGGAGCAGAGTCGGTCTCCTCAGGAGAGGGGAGAGAGTAGTGTGCGGAGGTGATGGAGTGGAGACTGAGGGAAGTGACGGTAGTTTTCTTGGAAGTGATGTAGATTCTGTGATTGAGATGGAAGCAGTAGACGAGGGAAATTCAATTCAGCAATGGCAGCAAGTTAAAGGGCCAGGAAAGAAGAGCGCAAACAAACAAGGTATCAGTGAGGTTCGCACAGAGTCAGATAAAGATAGCGATGCAAAGCGAGCGGCAAGACAGATTGACATGAAGGTAAAAGTACAGTTTGATTCCCCTAGCTCTTATCAACCCCCTGAAAATAATCAAAATACTCCACAAAGCTGTAGGGACAGTAAGGGTTACACCGTTAAGGGATGGTAGCTTAAGCATTGAGTGTTCCAATGTTGTACAGCGTGATAAGTTACTTGGGATGAATGAGATGGAAGGAAAGAAAATAAAATGTACTACATTTGAGCATAAAAAACTTCAGCTTGGAGTGGTAACAGACTTGTCGTGCGAGGATATTTTGGAAAATGTGTCAGGAGCAAAAGTGGTCAAATGTAAAAGGCTGATGTACACCCGAGAATAAGAAAAAAAGGGGAGTCTTTCCATTCTGTTGTTTTTTGATTAGAAGGTACTACCTATTAGGATTAGAGTTGGGTATATGAGCTTTCAAGTTCATCCATACATCCCACCGCCACTGCGTTGCTTTAAATGCCAGAGGTTTGGGCACGTGGCAGCCATTTGCAGGGGAAAAAGGCGCTGTGGCAAATGTGAAGGAGAAGATCATGAGTATGGTCAATGTCAGGAAGGCGTTAGTGTCAAATGTTGCAATTGTGGAGGTTCACATAGCGCTGCATACAAGGGGTGCCAAGCACACAAAAGAACAGCTGAGGTACAAAGAGTAAAGGTTGAGGAGAAACTAACTTATGCAGAGGCTATACAGAAATTGGATAGAAAAAGGAAAGCTGAAGCAGGACCCCAGGGACAAGGCCATAACGATTCATATCAGCATAGCAAGGAAACCCCTAGAACTAGGCCCACAGGTAAGGAAATGATATAAGTGGAGAGCGTGAAATTCTTGGCATTTTAGCTGAAGTCATAAATTGCACAGCATTGACAGAGAAGAAAAGTGAGAAGATTAGAATCATCGTTAAGGCTGCACGAAGGCACATTTTTGTTTGAGTTGAAGAGGGCACTGAGTGGAGTTAGGTCCACATCTCCTGGTAAGGATGAAATTTTGTTATATAATGGTGGAGAAACTATGTCCTGAAGCACAAACGGTACTCCTGCAACTTTTTAATATGGTATGGGAGACAGGGAATATTCCTTCTGTGTGGAAGCATTCTGTTGTGGTACCAATCCTGAAACCAGGTAATGAAAAGAGTGAGGCGACTAGCTACAGGCCTATTGCTTTAACCTCTGATCTGTGTAAGCTAATGGAGGGAATGGTAACTGATATGTTAACATACATTGTTGAGAAGGGAGGACTGCTCAGCGCATGTCAAAGTGGGTTCCGTAGGGGGAGAATGACAATGGACCCTGTGCTTTGTCTGGAAGACACTATAAGAAAAGCCCAAGCAAATAAAGAGCAGGTCAATGCTGTATTTTTTGATATTGAAAAAGCTTATGACATGCTGTGGCGTGAGGGCCTCTTGATTAAGTTAAAAGCTATGGGAACTCCGTAAAACTCTATAACTGGATCATGAGCTTTTTGTTAGACAGAACGATTGAAGTGCAGGTTGGACAATCACATTCTAATATTTATCATGTGGATAATGGAGTCCCTCAGGGGAGTGTATGCAGCCCTCTGCTGTTCAGTATCATGATTAACGACATTTTCTCAGGCATCGACAGTAATATTGGAAGATCTTTTTATGCTGATGATGGAGCACTGTGGGTCAGGGGGCGAAATTCAGCTCATATTAGTCAGAAACTTCAGGCAGCAGTTAGTGCTGTAGAGAAGTGGGGCTATAAGTGGGGCTTCTGTTTCTCAGTAGAAAAGACACAGGTTATCTGCTTCACCAAAAAAATAATTGTTCCCCCTGTACATGTTGTTTTGTATGGTCAGCCACTAAAGCAAGTTGAGGTAGTGAGGTTCTTGGGGGGTTGGATGGACTGCAAGCTGACTTTCAGAGATCATATTCAGAGAATTGTGTAAAAAGCGGGTAAATATACTCAGGTGTCTTGTGGGGAGTGACTGGGGTGCCACTATGATGTCATTAAAACATGTATGCATTGCACTTATCAGATCTACTTTAGATTATGCGTGCATTGCTTATAGATCAGCTGCAAAAACACACTTGATAAAACTTGATGTAATTCAAGCACAGGCCTTACGCGTGTGCAGTGGGGCATTTAGGACCTCATCAGTCCCTGCTCTCCAGGATGAATCGGGGGAAATGCCCTTGGTTTTGAGGCGTCAGCAGTTGGCTATGGTGTACTGGACGAACTTGCAAGGCCATAAAGAGGATCACCCTACCACAGCGATGTAGTCTACTTTTCTTAAGTGGGTATACTGTATGTTTGAGCATTTTTTGAAGTGGGTATACTGTATATATTTGTGCTATTCAAAACAATGGACCAATCAATTTTAAGTGGGTATACTGAAATCCCTGAAATTTAGAAGTGGGTATACTCCATATACCCGCGTTCTACGTAGAATACACCACTGCCCTACCAAGCATATCCTGAATCAGTGCTGGGAGCACGGCAAAGCACACTTCAATAGTTTTGGGTGGATTGGGAACAGCCAAGCTGGAAAACTTGGTTTAACTAAGTTGTCCCATGGTTCTGTGGTTCTACTGCCACCCACCCCTCCCTGGTTTTTTGTTCTGCCCACAGTGGATGTCATTTTAGTCTAAATGCGTGAGGAGGCTGAGGAGGATATGGACATGGTATTTTTTGCTAATGTGCATATATGCACCGAATATCCTGACGCAGTTCAAATTTTTACAGATGGGTCTAAAGACCCTGATACGGGGAAGACTGCAGCTGCAGTGTTTATCCCTAGGTATGGGGAAAAAAATCAAAAGAGACTCTCTGGCCACCTTGCAGTTTATTCAGTAGAGCAATTTGCAATCTGCCTTGCACTAGAATGGATTGAAGTGGTAAAGACCCGGTGTAATGTTATTTGCTCTGACTCATTGTCATCATTGACTAGTATTCTACACGGCAAATCAGTGTGCAGACCTGATCTACTGAATGATGTTCTTCAAAGTTTTCTTAGACTGCATCAGCAAGACATTCTAGTTAATTTTGTATGGATTCCGTCTCATTCGGGTATTGAAGGAAATGAGGTTGCAGACCAGCTTGCTAAAGATGCTTTAAAATCAGAGATTCAGATTAATATTCCACTTAGTAAAGCAGAAGTTAAGCACATCATAGTAACTAAGATGATAGGGTAATGATAGGGACAGTGGGACAGGGATAGCAAGGGTAGCTTCCTTCGCACCATACAAAAACGGGTGCCCACCAGAAGACAGTGCAGATGGAACAGAAAAGAGGAACAAATTGTAACAAGACTTAGGATAGGCCACAGTAGGCTGAACCATCACCTTCATGTTTTTGGAAAACATGCCATGGCCCAGTGTGATAACTGCAGGGAAAGTGAAACAATACAACATGTTTTACTGGTCTGCCCAGCGTACAGCCACAGTGGGTTTACATACAGTGTTCAATCTTCCCCTCCAACCCATGCCTGCAGTTCACCTAGGGAGCGCTGTCGAGACAGCAGAGCTCATAAGGCTGGCGCTAATAACCGACAATTGTGCTCGCTGTCGGCTGAAACTTGACAATAGTACTGTAAGTTCTGAGAAACCAATGTGGATTTAAATTAAAATGTACAATAACATGGGAGTAATGTCCTTCTGATTTCTTACAGCTTTGGCATTTATGAGTCAGGCTCCGCTAGCATCTTGCTAACAAAATTGCTTTACGGCCGTCGTGATCACAGCAATGCAGCCGTGCGACCAATCCAAACGCAGTGTGTGAAGCCACTTGTGACATCATATTGACAATAAAAACGTATTTTACAAAGATCCAGCGAATTTAAACATTGAAACTAAGTGCTGTTTGAAAGGGTAATTTATCCTGCCTTTGGGAAAAATAAAATGAAACGATGACACCAATTCCCTCCCAAAGCAATGGCAGCATCTGTGTTTGAGCTGCATGGGACCCCATTCATTGTAACAGCCTCTGCGCTCCTTGGCACTCCTCTGCGCTGTCTGGATGGCGCCACTTAGTGTGCTGGACCTGGAGTGAGCACAGACATCACCGGGCACCCCCTTCGGCCACTGACTATCTGGATTGGGACTGCACCCAACATGGCTTGGGCTTGGACTGTGAGAGAGGTTGCCGTGGGCAACCACAAGAGGTGAAGACCACCTGGGCCAAGATACTTTGCAGCAGTTTTCAGCTTAATAGAAAATAAAATATATCTATTTTTAGTCTTTTGTCTGTCTTCTGTGAACTGGGCATTCCGAACCTTTACAATGGTTTTTAACAAGGGCCATTTGGCCGACATGTGTGTGTTTGCGTGTGTTTGTGCGTGTGTGTGTTCTAGAGCTGATATAAAACCCGGAGGATCCGGTTGGAGAGCCGGATCAAGACCTCATCCGAACAGACCGGATGGCTGTCGTGCATTGATCCGCCAAAGGCGGGTCAGACGGCATTTCATTAATATGTCAACAAAATGGCAGTTACAGCGCGAGAAATTGTGAAACAGGAATATATCCTCTTTAGTTGACTACAACAGCCATTCTCTAATCTCCCTACTATGCTGTTCAGTCACGAACACTCACTGAGTAAAACTGAACCAACTCCCACCTCGTCATTCATCGAGCCTGTTTGATCCGTCCAGCCTGTTGTGGCCAATTGAGTCGCGGATCCCCGCTCCCTATGTGTGTGCTTCTGACTCTGTTGAGGTCTACATTTCTAAATGTTAACAGTGCTCTGCCAACGCTTTAACATCTCAGTCTGTAGGCTACTCTTAGGGAAATTATTGTCTACAGACGTGACTCTACTATCACTCACTGCGTTACAGCGTACAGTCTTTAAACCCACTGCTGTCACTCCCCTCGTCCGAGTCACTCAGCAGCGTCGCCCTCGGCGACTCGGTGAGACGAATCCTGACTGAGTTGTTGGTAGCAGCGAATCCCCTACGGATCGGATCAGCGCTTAAGTTTCGTTTTTGCCACGAGTGTGCGAGTCGCAAGGGAACTCGGCAGCGGAAGCGAGTGGTCATCTGCTGCTCGCCTCCTGACTGTCCCTACTCAACTAGACTTCTGCTCCCAAATATTTGACTTTTAGTCTTCTTAAATACAAACACACACATTATTTATTGCAAAATCAGGAACATGCCGTTTCACTGCTGCCAAAGGCTGTTCGAGTTGTGGTTGCATGTTTAGTGAGGAGACCCAGGTGGGTCGCATCGCAGCATGAGTTTAGGAACTGTGACATTCATAAAGTGAGTTTTGTTGATCAAACTGTCTTACTCTTTCATTTATCAACTTGAATTGATAAATGGAACAACAAAGGCGAGGCGCATAGCTACTTAACGGCAGAAACGTTTTTTAAAATACATTATTATTATTTATTTTTATTTATTTTAAATAAGTGATCCGTGTGATCCGAGTGATCCGTCTAATCCGGATACCCTCCTTGGAATGATCCAATCAATCCGGACGCCTCAAAGATTCGAGTTAAGCACCTCTAGTGTGTTCCTGAGACATTAGGCATAACGGTCCAGTAAATGATGATACTGTTGCCACCTCTGCTTTCTTCAAATGCTCGCAGCCCCACCTCACATCAGCACAGACGTGTCTCCATGCACACACATGCACACACACAGGCACAGAGCAGATGAGCGTAAGGATGCCAAAATGAGAGATTACAGGTGCAAAACTGCCTGCATGAATGATCATACAGCACACACACATGACAGAGCAAGAGAGAGACAGAGAGCGAGAGAGATAGAAAGATAGACAGAGTGTTTATCGTGTTTATCACACACACACACACACACACACACACACACACACACACACACACACACACACACACACACACACACACACACACACACACACACACACACACACAGGTGCATACGTGTCTGTGTGACTGATTGCATTTGTAAATTGGGGACAGGGGCCCCTGTAGCATGTTCTTGTGACCTTGTAAACGTTCAGAGCTCTATTCCACCCACAACTGCTAACCTCCAATCTTTATTTATACGGTCACACACACACACACACACACACACACACACACACACACACACACACACACACACACACACACACACACACACACACACACACACACACACACACACACACACAGTGTAAAGGCTATA
>NC_085868.1:34967560-34970060 GCF_034702125.1 Engraulis encrasicolus
TCTCCAGGGTGCTGCCCTAATAGATTTTGGTATGCACACCCACATGTGTGTGTGTGTGTGTGTGCGTGCTTGTGTGTGTGCGAGTGTGGTGTGAATATGTGTGACTGTCTGTTTTCCCCAGGGATGTGTTCTGATGTAAAAGGGCGAACCCTTGATCTTTGAACCCAGTCAGACAGATGCCAATACTTGATTCCCGGTTGGGTTTTACAGTCAAAGCAGGCTGCCCCCTCATTGGTTAAACATCTATCATGTGACCACTCCCATGTGAGTACCCTTCCTGGTAGCCGTTAAACGATAAAGTAGCTGTTTTGTACATTTTCAGAAAATCAAATGTTCTTTCTCCCTATAGAAGGCAAGGCATATTTTATTCCGATAGAACATTTCATAAACAGAAACAGGCCAGTGTATTTCACGAAAGCAAAGAAACATGTGTACTGTAAAATAACACTGTGTATAAATGATTAAAATGATGCAGGCCTAAGTTAATGGAAGAAGACAGATAACCCAACACAGTGGTAACAACATAGTGTTTTGAGAGTTTCTTCATTTCCCCGTTACATACAGTATATCACGTAAGTGAATACACCCGTCACATTTCTTGCAGATCTGTGAGTATATCTTTTCATAGGAGAGCATTAAAGAAATTTCACTTTGACACAATGATTAGTGACCATTTAACAACATATATCCGCTTAAATTTCTTGTTCACTCAGAAAAAAAACAAAATACAGCCATTTATGTTTGAACATTGCCCACAAAAGTGAGTACACCCCAATTTAAAACCTGGTAGAGAAGGGGCTGTGTTGGCTCGAATCGTCTCAAAATGAAAAGGGATTAAAGGGGAGGTCATCAGTGTGCGTTTCAACCTTTCTTTACATTGAACTTTTACATTTTGAGTCTGCACCTGGCTTAAATAGATTGGTGTGAGATTTGAATGCAATCCTATGGAGAGTATCATGATCTGCTTCAGTAGTCACAGTGTATGTTGACATGCATGTTTCTTTTAGGTGTAATTCAGATTGCCAATGTTGACAGCATTCATACATCCCCAAACCATGTCAGTCCCACTACCATGCTTGAATATTGAGAGGATAAACTTTTTTTGTAATACTCACTGTTTACCACCACACATGCTTGACAGCATCTAAAGCATTTTTTTTTATATCTTGGTCTCTTCAGACCACACAATATGGTTCCAGTGATCCATATCCTTGGTCTGTTCATCTCTCTTGAGACCAAGATAGACAAATTTGCTTTAGATGGTGTCAAGCATGCGTGTTGGTAATCAAGTGAGGTTTACAAAAACAAGTTTATCCTCTCAATATTCAAGCATGGTAGTGACCCTATTATTTCCCCATATCTCAGCCTGTAGTTTATAACCAGTCATGAGCACTCATAACACTGTACTATAAACTACACTGTACTATAAACTATTTTTCATCATGGTTGATATGATGGATCATGAAATAATATGAGCATAGCCATTATACATTCACTATAATTTGTCATTATTCTTCATACGTGGGCTTATAATGTACTATACATATGGGCTTCAAAAGAGTTACCAAATAATCACTTTCATAATAAATGTCTTAACTCTCCTAATAATGTAACTACACAGTAGAGTGCCATGTTAATTTGACACTGACCGGTAGAGAGTAATCTCAAACCAAATACACTTTAGAGAGTGCTAAATCAAACATTACATTAATTTTTAACGGTGTAGAATATTGCATGTTCTGTGCTGGCAATCAAATTAACTCTGTGTTGCGGGGTATGTAACATGTAAGTAAAGTTGACTTTAAATCCTAAAGGGTTTGATTGAGTGATGGGAGCGGGCAAAAATGTACATCTACACCAATCGTAGCAGATTTCTCCTGCAATTCCAATCTTCTTGATACTGAGGCTGTACGCAGGAGGCCAAGGATTCCCTGGCAACGTTTTCCGCAGAGAGAGAGAGAGAGAGAGAGAGAGAGAGAGAGAGAGAGAGAGAGAGAGAGTGCCCGCATGCACACTTGAGTTTCCATGCATGCGTGCATGTGTGTGTGTGTGATGTGTGAATGTGCGGATGTGTGTGCAAGTGTAGTCAGTAGGCAAACACATTGATTTATTTATTAAACACACTGCTCACGAGGAATGAAAAGATGATGACAAGTGGTAGTTTGATGAATTCTGCAGCTGCCTGGCAGCCCTGAGAGCTTAGTCTCATTAACATTGAATCACACTCCTAGATTCACACCCTCTGATCCTGCCATGTACCACCACCAAACCCCTAAACCAACACATACACGCCCGCACACATACACATGCACGCACGCACACACACATACACACGCAGGTACGCACGCACACCCATCACACATGCACAGAATAGCACACATGCACACATAGAGACACGGAGTGCACACACACGCGAGTGCATACGCTAACACACACGCGCACACACATAAACACACACACACACACACACACACACACACACACACACACACACACACAC
>NC_085868.1:34972560-34975060 GCF_034702125.1 Engraulis encrasicolus
GGATAGCAGTAAGACTTTTAGATTATATTACTGGTGAACAGGTGTAAAGCAGCCATATGCCAAAAGTAAGGATGTCACTCAACTAGTAAAGTGGCGTACACACACATTACTAGCTTCTCGCTTGCTCGCCTACTCGCCACTCTTTCATGGCTTTAATTGCCAATGTACAGGCGAGAAGTACCGAACAATGCATTCCAATTGGTTACTCGCTTACTCGCCTCGCTCGAAGTTGAAATATTTTCAACTCGGGATACGCCCACATCGCATCGCTTGTACAGTTCTCGCCTACTCGCCTGCTCATCTCGCTGGAACACATTGACATTCTATTGACTTAATTCGCTGAGTGAGTAACTAGTAGCAACGTGTGTGTACGGCCCTTAAGGCTTTTTTCCACTTACATCCCGGCTGTACCGTGTTGATTGTTGTGTCATGTGAAGTTGAGTGGTGCTGAGTGGTACTGTCAAACCAGTCTGGTTTGTGTTTCCATTACAAACCGTCTTACCCAGAGTATGGTTGGACTAGCTGCTTTGGCTAGTTTTCGCAGTAAGTTGAGCTGTACCATGCTCAATCGAAAAGTAAAAAGCTGCAGCCAAGTCATGCTGGGTCGAGCTGTACTGGGTAGAAAACGAGCAGTGGAAAAGAGCCTTTAAAGTAGGCCTAACTTATAGCCATGAGCAGCCTAGCTGCTCTGTACTGACTTATAAACTCAACTACTATGTCAACACTATGAAACATAGTCAGTTATTCTCAATGGCTTAGGCAAACTATAGTAAACATTTGTCTCTTTGATCTAAAAGCTTGCATTCATCACAAAGCATTGAACTGATTCATCATGACCTTAGCAATCAAGCTAACCAAGTATGCGAAGCTAGTTTCCTAAAGCTAGGCATTTTGCTAGACAAGTTGTCTGATCAGGTATTTTGTCCAAAATTCAAACAATCTACAAAACACATTATATCCTACTGACTGCATTCATCACAAAGCATTGAACTGATTCATCATGACCTTAGCAATCAAGCTAACCAAGTATGCGAAGCTAGTTTCCTAAAGCTAGGCATTTTGCTAGACAAGTTGTCTGATCAGGTATTTTGTCCAAAATTCAAACAATCTACAAAACACATTATATCCTACTGACTATACAACCTATCACACTTTGGTATGCCATTGGTAGGTTCAAACAGCCATACAGTAAAACAGAAATCAGTCATAATGGCAATATAGGAGCATTTGGGGCTTGCAGCTGGTGCGTGGTCATGGAATTTAGAAACATGAAAACAGATGAACATGTTTACTTTTAAGTGGCAAACTACAGAAGACAGCTAACTTTCAGAAATAAAACTTTTTGTTCCCTCTTTGTTTCAGTTGATGCCGCGTCTCATCGTCTAAACATGGTAAAGAATGATGTTCACTGAGGCATCAACTGCACTTCATTAGCACATTTCGTAACCAGCCAAATCTATTTTTTTAGCAAAATAAATATATAAAATATAAATATATAATATTTTTAGATTGGTCGTTGTGTTGTCAAGATGTGCGGTTTTATGCCAGGGATTTCAATTTTCTAGTTACGAAATATGCTAAAGAAGTGAGGTTGACGTCCCAGTGGACATCTTTCTTTACCGTGTTCATGAGATACGGCATCAACTGAAACAAAGCTGAAACAAAAAGCTGTTTTATTTCTGAAAGTTGGCTGTTTGAATTGGGAATGGTGTTACATCTTTTTTCTTGCCGCCCAATTTGCTGCGAATGCGCACAAATATGTACACAAAGATCTGCCTGTTGCTTCATTTCCAAAGGGTCCAACTCCTTATCTAACCTCGCCTCCTCTATTTCTGCTTGTGGCCTCATACTTCACTGACGTCCCACCTCAATGGAGAATAAAATTCCCCCGCTGTCAGCCTTGGCTTCCCATTCAACATCCTGATTGGTTAAATTTTAGCATGCTTTTGGGAGATATCGAATAACACTTCTATCGTCAATGATATCTTGCCTTGAATCATAAGGTCACATTGAAAAGGAAAGGATGCAAGGCTAGATAACGAGTTGGACACAAAATGCCCTTGGTTTTGGACCGATTTGGAGACATTTTGCCGCAATTTGTTTTGTCTCCGCAGAGGGGCGACAGAGAGGGGTCTCACCCAGGAAGTAAATCATTGTAGGATCCTCGCTGGGCCTGGATAAAGTGCGAACACATGAGGACATAGGAGCTGTCTGCCCTGTGCATCAGGAGAGAGGAGCAGTAATTAAGACACGGCCATCCCCACTTATCTACGCCCAACAGAAAATCAATCAGGCCCGAGCCAGAATCACACATTACTCTCTTCATTATCAAAAACTGCCAATTTGCAATCTCCAGGTCATTCATCAGTAAACACAGCGTCACACATGGACGATAAGACAAACACACACAGAGACACAGACACACACACACGCACACACACACGCACGCACACACATACAAAACACAGGCAAGACGTGCAAACGCATGCACAAACGTATG
>NC_085868.1:34980060-34985060 GCF_034702125.1 Engraulis encrasicolus
AGTGACTTGACTACAAAGTAGAATGAGTATTGCTTTCATTTTATTTTGGTGCAAACATGTAATTTAGTCATGCTTGCACCCGAATAAAATAACAGCAAAACGTATCTTGTGTTCCAGTCATCCTTGGCCTAGCCTGGTCCTGACCATCCCATTACCATTTCATTTCGTATTCATGGTCTGGGGGTTGTTTGATCTTACGCGATTGCAGGAAGGGGGAAGAACATTTTTGGAAAAATCAGGATAAGTTGTTGAACAAACATGTCTGACGTCTATCTTTGGCGATGTAGGACCGTTTAACAGACATGTCTGACAGAACATCCTACCGTAGGATAAAATTACAACGTAGGACCGTTTGTCAGAACACCTGCCAAATCCTGCCGCTCAACATCGCTTCACAAAAAACAGGTACCAGACGTAGCGTTGAGCCACGTCTTTTGGCGGAAGTGCGTAGGATGGTGCGTGAGGCTATCCTTGGCCTAGTGCCCGCTAAAAGTGCCCGCTTTGATGTTGTATAACTCACTAAATGACTTAAGACTACGAAACTTCGTGACTTTTCCTAAAGTGAAGTTGGCTACAATGTGACACCAAAAGATTAGGTTTATCATTTTTGTTGTTGCCATGGCAACGGTTACATTGCTAGTTATTCCATTACATTAGCATAACTTTACCAAATATAATATTAGCTTAATTAATTATCATTAATTTATGCTAATGTATGCTAATTTGATGACATCGTCGCGTTAAAAATCAAATAGTTACTTTTTTTCTTTACCAATGCACTTTTCACCTCAATTTTATTTCTTCTTTTTATTTCTCATTGCTTGTGTGTCTTATGTAGATCATGCCCTGCAAATTTGGTGATAATGTATCCTGTTGCTGAAGGCTGACTGCTTGTGGTAGTTATAAGAAACTGAAGCCGCTCTGCCATATTTACAACGTGATTTTGTCACGTAATTTTTCATATTTTTTTACATTTTCATTAGCATCAGAAACCCTTGTAATTATTTGAAGTGGTCTGATGCACATAGTAACTAAAATTGATGTGCATTATGCAAGTTAGGTGGAAAATACATTAAGGTGACATTTTGGGCAATAAAATCAGGAAATTACATCATAATGACATCATAATACAGAATAATGACACCAAACCGATGTCAATCATAAATTTTAGGCTGAAGATCATCCCTTCCAAGTTTCGTGGTCATACGCCATTCGGTTCCTAAGTTATGAGCGGGGGGTCAAAAGAGTCCCAGGAATGCCAAAAAAGCCCGGTCTGGATAGAGTTAAATGAGTACATACTCAGTCACTACAACATAAACAAACTGCACTTGCTCAACTACTATATGACACCAACTATCAACTGACTATGCATAGAAAAGTCACACTACCACCGTGAAATCCATTCACACAGTGCATGCTCCGACCCATAAATTAAAGTACTAACGTCAGTTCTGGCCAGGCCATGGTAGTCAAGAAGCTTGCTGCCCTCCCCTTCATCTAATTAATTCCTAATTGATCCAGGTGCATTCTCTCAGCTGATAATCTTTCTTCCCTAGCGATTGGCCACACGGCTTCGGCACGCCTTTTAAATTCTATCCACTTCCTCTCAACTGTATGCTGCTCGGTTTTTGCTACCCACCACCTCCCCTGCTCCACCTTGTCGTGTATGATGTGACATGTTCTCTTGTCACGTCGCTTGGCTCTGTTCATGGGGGGTTATCTCTCGCCCTGTCCTGCTGGGGTGAGAATTCCCTAAACTGCTGCTGCCCCCTGACTAAATGCTTTTCCATGCTGCTCATGGAAATAGGGGGGTTCCTCCGAACAGAGCTATACCGCCAAATGTAATTCATAATTTCAATAAAAGAAATTGCATTTATATTCTTCTCTTGTGTTTCTTGACTGAAATGGTTCTGACAGAAATGAGTACATACTGCAACATGAAAAAAACAGCATTCTCAACTATATGACACCAACCATCAACTGAGTAGCGTACGCACAGACTGTGAAATCCAGTCTGGACAGTGAAATCTATTCAGACATGCGGAGAGCGTAATGGGAGTCTGACAGCCATCGTCAAGTGAGGATTCAAAACATCGGCTTATTCTGGTAGTTGGTGAGGAGCGTGAGGTGCAGCAAAGAGAATGGGTGATGAATGGCGTCTGGTCAGCTTGTTTGCCCATAAAGAGATGTCTGCTGTCCATTAGCCGGATTCGGCACGCCTTTTAAATTCTATCCACTTCCTCTCAACTGTATGCTGCTCGGTTTTTGCTGGAGTTGGTGTTGCTGGTTGCTTGTTTTCTTATGCCTTCTGAACACGTTGTTTAGCGTTCTCTTTGTCGATATCGTTTCATCTCTGGTAGGCTGCACATTTTTCTTTGAGTTGCCTCGTTAGTTCTGCCTACGTTCCGACAGGGAGTAAGCCTACACCTATAATTTCAAGTTATGCACCTCAATTTGGACAGTTGATTGTTTTCTACATGCGGTGCCGTCCTCTAGGGCGTTAAAACAGATTTTTGTGATGCCTACCCCAGTTTATGTATTTTGCTGGCTGTAGGCCTACAATTTCCCATGCTCTGAGCTTTCGCTGATTGTAATATTACAAACTTCTTCATCACATTCCGCACCTGCGCGTTTGGTGAACTTGCACTTTCTTTGTTTCCCCCCTTGGCAGTGATAAATACATTCGATCTGTTTACAGCTGCAACTGGTGGTGATGTTTGGCCAATGCCATGTTCTGTGCTTTGGCTGCATGTCAACGCTTTCAATGTGTTGCAGAAGTTAATAGGCCCTATAAGTGGCTTAGGCTATGCCTGTAATTTACATTGTCTCGGGCTTCCAGTGCGTGTGCTGCCTGTATGGCATTATTAGCTCTTCCCCTCATTCCGGTCACTTTGGTTGAACTATCTGCATCGTACAATATCAACTGTAGGCTATTATGTTGGGTAGTGGTGTGCATGTTGGGTCTTATTTAGCACGTTTAGGTCTCGTCATGCTCATGGAGCCATGTCGTGGCCTCTGCTGGGGGAGGCTGCATCAGTGGTCATGTTGGCCTTTAGTGTAGATCATGTTGCTGTAGTGTAGTGTAGAATGTTGCCGTGTCTGGACAATTTTGCTGATTTCGTCTGCTTTTGCTGCCAACTGCATAGTATACATAGGCCTTTGCTAATGCTGTTAGCTTCTGTGGTCTGTTGGCATTGTTTCCCTGTGTAGTCGTGGTGGCACTGTTAGCTCATAGTCTGAATTGGCTCGGCAAGTGTACTCTAGTGTTGCTCATGTTTTGTTAATGGTCGCCTGTGTTGCTTCATAGGATGGTAATCGTGCTGTCTGGCTAATGTTCGCCCTGTGAGCATGTTGACTCTGTTGTTCATGGTAGCATTGATTGCCCTGAGTAGTCCATGTGCTGCAATTGCTATTGGCTCATACTCTGTCTAACTACAGCTGGCTCACATATAGTTTAACTGCATTGGGTCCTGCGCCTGCCTCCAGTCATATTATCTATATGCTGTCAGATCTGCTGGATTGTATTGTGCAGCTACCGTAACTGCAGTGGGCTCACTTGGTTTAGTCTAGCGGCTGCTTCATTGGTCGGTTTAGTGTGCTGCCTGCTCATATTGTTTCAATGTAGCTTCTGCTGACTGTCGCCATCTCTGGTCTCCCTGCTGCTCTCGGATAGGCTTTACCTACAACTGTATCTGTCCATCATTCTAGCTATTGGTTGCCATCATGGAGGCCCAGCTTATTGTGTGCGGTCACGTGGTCCTTGTCAACCTGCTGTTTTTTTCCGGATCCTAGAGTAGCACTGATCCTGTGTGGGTGTTCAGGCCATGTTAGCAGTGTTCTCTATGTTGACGCGTCTAGATGATGTAGTGATTTCGCTGTCACCTTGTGCTGCCAACTGCATATTTCGTAGTCCTTGTCAATCAGCTGCCGTTCTGGGCTCTGGAGTAGAGCAGCACTGATCCTAAAGAATCAGCCCATTTGCTGCTGCCCGTCCGCCTAGTCAATTTTTATGCTGCCTGTACGCCTAGTCTATTTGATGCTGCCCGCTACCAGAGACAGCCCACGTAAGAGACGGAGCACTCAAAAAGCCTTCCATAGGAACAAACGAGAGCATTTGGCTACGCAAACATGGCGCTGGCCGGCGTCCCTCCCACCTGTCCGGTAACGAGAGCCAATTGCTTGTTGAGCTTATCCAATCATCCCGCCTAGTCCATTTTGCTGTTGCCTGTCCACCTAGTCCATTTTGCTGCTGCCCGCTACCTAGCCCATTTTGCCACTGCCCGTCCACCTAGCCCATTTTGCCGCTGCCCGTCCACCTAGCCCATTCACTGTTTTATTTATTTGTTTATTGGCAGAGGACGCGCTCAACTTCTTGGAAAACCGAAAGTCTTTGGGTGCGAGATAAAAAGCGTCAACTTATTTTTTTTTTTATTTGTTTGCCATCCTAGCCCATCTAGTGCCACGGTCTAGTTTACTTTATCCTAACAATTCTCAGACAAGTCTATTAACCATCGTTGACACGCCTATTTGCTGCCTCCCATCTGCCTAGTTCTTTTTTGCTGCTGCCTGTCCACCTGCCCATTTTGCTGCTGCCCGCTACCTAGCCCATTTGGCTGCTGCCTGCCCGCCCAACCCATTTCTGCTGATGCCCACCTTGCCCATTTATTTATTAAGCCATTCTAGCCTTAGTGCCTCCAGTCTGTGTACTTTATCCTAATGACTCCCAGCCAAGTCTATTTAACCACTGTTGACGCTCTATTTCTCTATGTGCATCTGACTGTCCAACAGCTGGCCTTGTCTTTAATCCTACCTAAAGTCTATTTTACAGCTGGTGATGGGGCACTTAACTGCCACTAACCGAGGATGCTGCCAACCCCAAATTGTTAACTGCGGCCAACTTATTGGTCATCTAGTTACATTTTATCCTTTTGGCTGGGGTCGTTCATTTCACCTGATTTCTACTGGCCTATTTAACTATCTACCGACCTATCTAGTTTTCT
>NC_085868.1:34990060-35022560 GCF_034702125.1 Engraulis encrasicolus
ATATTTTGAGCCCTCTCCAATCAGGCTTTAGGCCTAAACATAGTACAGTTACTGCTGCTACTAAAGTAATGGATGATATTATCACTTCTCTTGACAAGAAAAAACATTGTGCTGCCATCTTTGTGGACTTATCCAAAGCATTTGACACCGTGGACCATTCTCTGCTTCTACAAATTCTGCCTGGTATTGGTTTTAGTGCAAGTGCCTGTAAATGGTTCCAGAGCTACCTTTCAAACAGACATCATACTGTAAAATTGGGTAATACTCAATCTGACCCCCTGCTAATAACCAAGGGGGTCCCACAAGGTTCAGTATTAGGTCCGGTACTCTTCACCATGTACATAAATAGCATACTTTCTCTCCTTTCCAACTGCTCTATTCATCTATATGCAGATGATACAATTTTGTATTGTGTTGCAGATTCTGTACAGCTAGCCTTGGAGAAATTGCAGCAGTCTTTTAATATCCTACAAAATGCCTTCATTGGTCTTAAGCTTCTACTTAATGTAAGCAAGACTAAATGTATGGTCTTTACTCGATCTAAGCATGGCATGAAAAATGATTTTAATATATCTACTTTAGATGGGTCTGTTATTGAGAGAGTATCACATTATAAGTACCTGGGAATCTGGCTAGATGACAAGTTCACATTCAAGAAACATACTGACTGTCTTGTCACTACGCTCAGACAAAAGCTATCTTTCCTGCACAGAAATAAATATCACTTTCCTGTTTTCTGCAGAAAAAAGTTAATTGAAGCTACTTTTCTGTCTTCCCTTGACTATGGTGATGTTATTTACAGACATGCACCACTCTCTAATCTGAAGGCACTTGACACTGTCTATCATTCAGCTCTTCGTTTTATTACTGGGGATCCATATAGTACTCATCATTGCCTGTTATATGATAAAGTTGGGTGGGCTCCACTTTCTCACAGAAGGGACATGCATTATTTTATTTTTATTTATAAGGCCCTCACTGGCAAACTCCCATTTTATATTTCATCTCTTTTAGTTTGGCACTCCAACCCATACCAAACCCGCAGCAGCAATTTTTTACTGGAGGTCCCTTATGCCCGCACTGAACTGGGTAAAACGGCTTTTAATGTCTGTGGACCTTCAGTTTGGAATACCTTACAACAAAGGATGGGTCTTCAAGCCTTTGTGCCATTAGAACATTTTAAAGTTACACTGGGAAGTTTTTTATCACATACTTGTACTTGTTTTAATTCATAAGTTTTAATTCATAGTTTGTCTTAATTCTTACCTCTTATATGATTTATGGTGTATTGTGTATGTTGTTATATGTGTAATTGTTTGTTTTACTCGACATCATTGTAAATGAGGGCTGGGCCCTCAATGATTCTTCGAGTTTAAATAAATGAAATGAATGAAACCTGTCTGTCGAGCTCAATTAGTCAGATAGCTGTGTGTGTGTGTGTGTGTGTGTGTGTGTGTGTGTGTGTGTGTGTGTGTGTGTGTGTGTGTGTGTGTGTGTGTGTGTGTGTGTGTGTGTGTGTGTGTGTGTGTGTGTGTGTGTGTGACTGTGTGTGTGTGACTGTGCGTGAGTGTGTGCGTGCGTGCGTGTGTGTGATTACAGTAATAAGGGCCTGTCAAGGTTTGTGAGCCCATATGTTCCTTGCCTGCCTTTCACACTCAATTAAAAACCTATTAAATGCGTATGTGTGTGGCTCTGCCGCATGCGGCTTCAGTTACAAGACCACTATTAGACCTCATTAGGGATATTATAGGGCTATATCAGGGGGCCGTATCCGCACTATATCAGGCTCACATCAGGGTCATATCACACCTCATATCTGCACTCTGCAATCAGATCGTATCAGGGCTGTATTAATCAGAAGTCATTAGAGCCATATCATGGTAATGTCAGCGGCATTTCCAGACCATCTCAGGACAACGTCAGTGTTCAACCAAGGTTATATCAGGCTCAAATAACTCAAAGCTACAGACACAAGGGGTGTCGTACATGGGGGTAAAGTGTGACTGAGTAACCAGGGCCCCATGTACTGTATGTAGGGGGCCCACACAGTGTCTGATTTACCTAGATGTCGCTAGGTGGAGGTCCATTGGAGTTGATTGTGCGTAGGGCCCACAATTTGCTACTACAACCCTGTACAGACATATCAGGCATACAACAGCGCCATAGGGATCGGCAGGCTCCCAGAGGAGTGGCTCCTGAGGACCATGTCCCCCATCAAATGCCTCCACTGTTAAGGTGTCTTTATGTGTTTGTGATGTCTTCTAATGTGCTGATCTGTTGAGGTTTGTAATCTTCAAACTTGAAATAAATATACTTACAGCCTGCTTAAAAGATACATTTTCCATCCATCAGTTGTGTTGATATCCACGACAATCATATATCGTGACTAGTGTTATAAAGACTTTCCATTGTACACACAGCCAAGTGTAAGTTATACAAACTGATATGAGCATGGTTGGCAGGGCTGTCATGATTGACATGGCCACCTGTCTCTCCAGACATTGGAACACCTGGGAGAAGGGATTTGCACCGTCTGGGAGAATAATTACTCCCATATTTGGAACGTGTTGTGAACCAGCAAATTGTGGTGTTCGTGATGTCTTTAAATGTGCTGATCTGCTGAGGTTTACTTTAACATGTATATTGTGACCTCCATTATTTGAGGAGTACAAGTTTTTTTCCCCTCACCTCTCCCTATGTCATTATTATGCCGTGTCCAGACCAAGAGCGAACTACGCTGCCTGGTAGCGTGGGTAGTAGAAGAAGTTTCGCCTTGAATTCGCTGTATTCGCTCCAGACGCAGCATTGACATGTTTGATTCAGCTAATCACATAACGGCTCTGGTTTGACAGCCTGGGACATTCGGAGATATGAACGTTCCGATTGGTTTTCGCCGAACAGTGTCAGAGCGAATTCACCTGCGTTTAGATTTAGATTAATCGTCAAAAATCGCTCTGGTCGTGCAAGAAGCTTCGCTCATGACGAATTCGCTTTGGTAGCGCAGGTCGCGTGCCCTCCATAGAGAAATAATGACTTCCGTCGCTTCATTCGCTCCGTTCGCTCTTGGTCTGTACACGGCATTATGCTTCCTTAATGCCGCCTGTCTACCTGCCTGGTGCATGTCTACCCGTCCCTCTCTTCCCTTCCCTTGCTGTGTTGTGCATATATGTAATGTACAGGTGGGTTGACGGGTGTTCTTATAGGTGCTGCTGTGTGGCGACTGCACCCTGTGTGGGGAGAACTAATTTCCCCTTAGGAACAATAAAGGCTATCTGTCTATCTACCATTAGGGTATGTGTCAGGTCATATCTGGAGGACTAAGTGTACCATATTAGGGCTATTTTCAAGCCAAGTCTTAGCTTCATTAGTCTGATATCAGGTCTATATCAGTCCAATATCAAGGCTTCATCATGACCTATCAGCGCTACTGTATGCCATAGCCATATCTTGACTACAATACAGTACAGTGCAGAGCAATATCAGTTTTGTATGACCATATCTTACAGCAACTATTGTATATAATGCTCACATAAAGGCTACAATAGGGGCACATCGAGATCATATCAGGGCTATATTACATCTATTGCATCAAGGCAAAAACAGAGCCATATTGGTTCAGAACCACAACTGGGCTGAATAACTCCTAGTCCCTATGTCCCTGCTGCAGCGCTGTATTCAGTCTATTCAGCTCTAACAGACAGGGCTGGACTGGGAACAAAATATGGCCCAGGCTTTTTTTGTTGTTGGAGGCCAGCCCTTCATATTCACCTTTTTTGTATTTTGGGGGGCTTTTTATTATTACAGGACAGTGTGAGAGTAGACAGGAAATGATTTTGAGAGAGAGACGGGGCAGGACCTGGAAATGACCCGGTCCCCATGGATGCAATGATGGTCCCCATGGGCAATGTCAGCCGAAATGTGGGGGGCTTAACGCGCTGCGCCACAGCACCCCCTCCTCTATACTACAATTACTCGATGATGGGCTCAGTCCACAGCATATTCAGGATGTGCCGATAGGTCGCCCCATCTGAATTGTGATCCAGTCTCTTATTGCCTGTGCCCTTTGTATTTGCTAGTGATGCTGGCTATGATTATGTCCTTGTTTGTTAGTCGCTTTGGTTTTAAAGCGTCTGCCAAATGCAATATAATGTAATGTAATGTCTCTAAGGGAAACTTTGAAACAAACAAACAAACAGTAACACACAAAAGCATGGTCGCATTTTTCCCCGGTCGGCCCACGGGGAAGATAACCTGTATGCCAGATTTCCAGTTCCAGCCATGCTAACAGATATGTCAGACTGACATCTTTCCCACAGCAGCTGATGCGCCGATACTGTTATCCGCCATTGTGCCTGTGATATTGAAAACGTCAGTACGGCTCCACATCATTTCAATCTTCATATAACACACCTACCTGTACAACAGAATCCCCGTCCTCCGCTTTTACCTTGAGAGCTGATATTGTCTGTGTGTGGGTGGGTGGGGGGGGGGGTGTGTGGGGGAGGTGATATTGAGTGTGTATGCATCTGATTATGTGTCTGTGTGTCCCTGGGTACTCTGTGTGTGTGTGTGTGTGTGTGTGTGTGTGTGTGTGTGTGTGTGTGTGTGTGTGTGTGTGTGTGTGTGTGTGTGTGTGCGTCCGTGCGTGCGTGCGTGAGCGCATGTGTGGTCTCTATGCAGTAGCAGTAGGGAGCGATCCATTATAGATGATGTGCTGTGCTGTACTGCCCCACAAAGTTGTCGGCTACCTCATGATTTATCAAAATGACTCCTTTCACAAATGAAGAGATGTGCTATACTCTTAAGCAATGGAGGAAATAACACACACACACACACACACACACACACACACACACACACACACACACACACACACACACACACACACACACACACACACACACACACACACACACACACACACACACACACACACACAATGAAATACAGCACAGAACATAAAGCCAGGCACGATTGAAAATACATATATTCAGAAAAGCACAAAAATCGGGATAATATACAAACACATGCAGCACAAAGGAGACAAGCAAGGTAAAGAAGGATGCTCATAAGACACCCATACACATGCATTTGGGATAAAGTGCAGAGAAAGAATTTCCCCTAGGGGACCAAAATTGGCTTCAATTCCATTTACACAAACACAGATACGCACACACTCAGGTACGCACACGCACACACACACACACACAATTACACGCACATGCACACACGCACTCACACACTTGACAACACATTAAATCCCCTTAAAACCCAGCAGTGACATTCCACCTCTGCACATTCATCCACATAGAGCTGTCAGTCTAACCATTCAGGTCCATAGAAGCTGAATAGCGCGAGTGACAAGGTCAGTCAATTGCCTTGTACATTGCGTCCTGTGCACAACCTCCATAACGCCAACCAGTTGTCGAGCGATCAACTGAGCTATAAATAATAGGGACAAACTGAGTGACTGTTATGTTCGCGAATAATGTCGACCATTTCATCAAAATGTATGTATGGAACACAATAACACAACTACAGTATAGACTTGATGACTCAAAGGGCTTTCAAATACACATTTTCACATTCACGCACCAGCCCCAGTAAAACAAAGTGTGTGTGTGTGTGTGTGTGTGTGTGTGTGTGTGTGTGTGTGTGTGTGTGTGTGTGTGTGTGTGTGTGTGTGTGTGTGTGTGTGTGTGTGTGTGTGTGTGTGCGTTGTATGTGCATGTGTGTGTTCACAGCATGTGTGTTTGTGTGCTGCTGTTCAGGTGTGCTGCTGTGGAGTCTTGTATCGATGCAGTAGTTTGTTCCTTTGAAAAGGTGTGTGTGTGTGTGTGTGTGTGTGTGTGTGTGTGTGTGTGTGTGTGTGTGTGTGTGTGTGTGTGTGTGTGTGTGTGTGTGTGTGTGTGTGTGTGTGTCTGTCTGTGTGTGCGTGTGTGTGTGCGTGTGGTTTATTCCTAAGGAGCTGCACCTGTGAATGCTGGGATAAGTCCAAAGTCTGCAGAGCACAGCACTCACACCTGTCTCTCCTACAAACACAACACACACACACACACACACACACACACACACACACACACACATACACACGCACACACGCATGTCTGTGCACACTTGTGTGTGTAAGAGAGAGTGCATGTGTGTTTCCCTGTGTCTGTATCTATGCCAGTGTCTGAGCTAGTAGTGCTAGTGTGTGTGCATGTATGTGTTTGGTGTGTGTGTGTGTGTGTGTGTGTGTGTGTGGTGTGGGCGTGCGTGCATGTGTGGGCGTGTGTGCGTGCGCCTGATGTGTGTTGGTCTTTAAGCACCCACTTCAGTGTGACTGCACCCTGTGAATCTGTCTCAAGGCCAGAGGTGCTTCAGGGCCTGGCTGCTGTCATAGTGCTTGATCTGCGTGCTCTGCCTCCACACACACTCACACACACACACACACACACTAGCACTAGCGTACACATTACACACACACATGCACTACACATATACACAACAAAGGGAAGGCAACAGTGAGAGTCAAAAGGGTCAACTGTACACACACACACACACACACACACACACACACACACACACGCGCGCACACACACACACACACGCACGCACACACACACACGCATACACACACACAAAAGGAAGGCAACATTGAGAGTCAAAGGGGTCAACTGTCCACATCAATCTGACTGCAGGATCACATCCACACAAGTGAACATCCGTGCTGCTACAGTACTGAGGGACTTTGACATTAATTAATTTTACAAATTGATGTGCCAGGTTGCCTAGACCAGGGATGGGCAACTGGAGGCCCGGGGGCCACATGCGGCCCGCCTCCTCACTCATTGCGGCCCGTAGACAAAATATAATAATAAAAAGACATTTTTTTTAAACCACTACTGAATCAATGTGTTGTAATTATTTAGTTGGCTGATAGAGAACACTCTTATTCCTTCCAAACAATATCGACAATCAGTGAGCAACCAATTAAACCCTCAAACTCTCCCGAGTTACAGTCAAATCCGTAGTCATGTGGCCCTCCAATGGTGGCTATGAAAAAATGTGGCCCTCCTTATCATGAATGTTGCCCATCCCTGGCCTAGAGGGTTCTTTTTTGGCCAGAGTTTCACCTGCATACTGTCTGGTCTGCAGTAGCCTGATTATCATCGACTTTCAAATCTCTTCAAGACTTGGGGCATTTCTCAAAACCTAGTGCGCACACTTCCAAGTGTATCAGCCTAATTAGTCATGCCCAGTGATTGGATAGTCTTTGGTGAACTCTACGGACTTTGGTGAACTCCAAGAGTATCCAATCACTGGGCGTGACTAACTGGACTGGGCTGAATACACTTGGAAGTGCGCGAACTAGATCTTGAGAAATGCCCTTGGTCTGACCAAGTGCATATAATAATTGATTTCCCAAACAGCATGGCCTACCTTTGTTTTGCTACTGGTTGTTTGCTTCCCCACAAAGTGGGAGGACTTCCTGATTATTCCAGAGCTCAGAAACGATATTGGTATTTTTCCTGGCTTGACTAGAAGCAACGCTGCAGGTGTTGCGTCACTAGGAGGCCGAAGACTGTCTGCCCTGCAGTAGAGTGCCTGTATTGTACACAACACTCTAGGTCAGGGGTGGGCAATTATTTTGGCCCAAGGGCCGCATTGGGTTTAGAAAGTTGACCAAAGGGCCGGATGTCATAGGCAACTTGCCCATGCCAATAATAAGAAATGGTGTGCGCCAACATAATTACACCCTTGTCAGTTAGGCCATTCTTGATAATTGTATCTAGATGTAGACTTCAGTAATCTTGTGCTTCCCAGACCCTTGTTTTAGGTAGCTAATTTCAGAATGAGCGACCATATGAATCTGCATTTTTTTCTGGGAAAGGCTCTGAGGGCCGCATGAAATGGCTGAGCGGGCTGCATGTGGCCCCCGGGCCTGAGTTTGCCCACGTCTGCTCTAGGTGCAGATTCACAGAAGTGTGTCAGCATCCAAAATGTATTGCTTGGGTCCCAAAGGAAATTAGTCTTGGGCGTTCACACCAGCTTCCAGATATGATATCACACAAGGCGTGATACAAGACAGTGACAGCAATGTCTAATGTGCATATCTGTTATTTCAGCTATTCTATTGATATTTTATGGACCATTTCCTACGTATGTATCATATGTATTCTCACTCTGCAATGCAGCAATATAACCCGCAATGATCAATAGATTTGCAAGGCAAAGTCAAACAATCAAATGAGTACACTATCAAAAATCCATTTTAAAAAGGTTTTGCCCTACCAATAGGACCAAATGCTTCAGTATCCTTGGGCATTGGGTTTGAAATGTGTGCAAAGATTAGCATATTCATATATGTAGGCCTATCTATGTTATTATTGCTTTTATTATTTGTTATAATAAACATAATTACTCTTTTGTTGTTTTATTTTCAGCATAGTGGTGTTCTGAAATTCATATAAGGATTAGAGATGAGAGCAATACTGTATCATTTCACTGTGTACTCTGTGTCCTTGCCTATTTGATCGAGTGTATTTCTGTCTAGGTGAGTCAGTGTTCCTGGCCAGAAGAGAGTGTGCAGTTGCCAAGGTGTGCTTACAGGTAGCCTTATTAAATGTGTGTGTGTGTGTGTGTATGTGTATGTGTGTGTGTGTGTGTGTGTGTGTGTGTGTGTGTGTGTGTGTGTGTGTGTGTGTGTGTGTGTGTGTGTGTGTGTATAGTGCACCACCGAATAGTATATTTTTTTGCATGCATGATTGTCCATGCAGAGGTCACCTTGTACAATGCTTTATCTGCATTCATTGTATGGCTTTCCTAGCACACTTTGTATGCATCTCAACACACCATCTCTGCATTAGCATCTGCAATCAACCGCACTGTTGTTAGCAGATCCCCATTGGTTTAAACTGAAGAGTGATAATAACAATAGCAAGTAGGGTTAGCAAAGCAGGGTAAGTGTTAGCTTGAAATCAAACAGAAAGTAGTACGCAAAGACGCACGCCGAATCGTGTCTGTGTACAAAAAAAAAACACAAAGAGTTTGATGCAAGGTGTGCCCCTTTCTGTTTGATTTGAAGCATTTTATTTGGGCCAGAACCTTCAAAATTGATCAAGAAACTCTGAGTGAAGCCAACATGCTACCTGCTATAATTGACTTTAAGTGTTATCTTAGAGATGGTAAGGTTGGAATATGCAACTTTACCACATTTACAACCATGTGCAAAGCGAGTGCTGCTACAGTAGGTTCCACTTATGTCTTCCCCTTTTGTGTGCATACCATGCGACTTCCATGGGACATCCAACGAGTTGATAATAGCTTGTGGGGGTTATCGATGGAGAGTGCCTAAACCTTGCATGGTGCAGTTCAGGACACATGGTACCAAATCAGTGGCCACATCTGCACTGTGCTTGCTGCAGGATTATCAGAGGGCTACAGAAAAAAACTGGAGGCATCACCAAGGGGGCAGACAGCCAGTGATGCTCTCCTCAAAAATGTCCACCACTGTTTGACCCTACTGTTACGTGGTAGTTAGTTAGGTAGCGCATTGAGTTAGACAGCACACTAACACATCCACACCATATAAGGGCACCAACTACCTTTAGGGGCTGTGGGCCTTTAACCCATTTTTTAGCCTAAGGCACCTGCAAAAAAAAACGCCTGCTGAATGCCTAAGGCCTTTTTGGGAAAAAGGTGCCCTCTACCCAGTAAAACCTAAATATCTCAAGCCTTTGAAGCACATAACATCAAGAAATGAGTTGCATATAAAAGCTAGGACCCTCATTTTGAATTAGGATGTGCTCATTCTAACATACCCACATTTGTATTTAAAAAAAAACCTAAAATCTCAAGAGCCTGAATGTAGTGTATATGTCACTCCAAGTGCCAAAGGTCAAACAACGTGTACACAGCATCAGGCTAAAGTGGGTTAAAAGCCACAGAAGAAAGAGCTGCCATCTGGGGAAAAGACTTGTGCTGCCCTGCAGTAACAGGTGAGGAGCCCTGGGAGAAGCTAAGCTTGCAGGCCAGACGTGAGGTCAGCATCGGAGCTAGCTTTAGGCCCTGTGAAAACGCGTATGGAGCATACATTTCCTTGGTAACGTTTGTGGAATACTGGGGTTCTCCCCACCTACGCAGGGGGAGAGGCAGTTGGATAAAGGTTCTGAGGCTGTCCGACAATTTTGTCAGTGCTTGAATTCGCCCTGGGGCTCAGCGGGTATGTTTGGTCGGCCTCCGTTTACCTTAATGCATTTCACCATTTCGTCATGACAGCGTCTTGCAAACTATTTACGTGTACACACAAAGTTTGTATGCTCTCAATAAAAACGTACTCTGTTTACAAAGAAACATGGATCAGCTGATTCGCTAGTCTGTGCTAGCTGAAGTGATGCATGCCTGTTTGTTTATCTTTCCAGCACTCAAGTCACATGACCAACAATACTAGCCCAGCGAGTCAGGGAGGAGTATGAATCAGGGAGGGCTGTGCATATCTACCATATGTACTGAGTTTATTTTGGACGAGAGCATGCAGGTGTGTACTTTGGCAGTTGGCCACACTGCTGTCATACACACAAACACACACACACACACACACACACACACACACACACACACACACACACACACACACACACACACACACACACACACACACACACACACACACACACACACACACGCAGACACACACCCACACACAAACATACACACAGACACACAGACACACTCACACACTGTTATTTACTTGCCCTGGGGCAAACCCTCTGCTGTTCTCACTGCTGTTTGCTTAGGCACCAATCAGCGATACTGATGCCAAAGGTGTGTGTGTGTGCGCAAAGATGTGTGTGTGTGTGTGTGTGTGTGTGCGCATGTGCGTATATGCGTGCATGTGTGTGTTTGTGTGTGTGTGCGTGTGTGTGTACTTGTATGTGTTTCAGTGCTGGCCCACCTCACCAAGGCCAGCTCAGGACAAAACAAGGTGTACAGTACCATAATGAGAGCAGCAGCTGCTCCATATCACAGTCACATTTCAGATCCTTCAGGGCAGCCTCGGGGCTGTATGAGAGCCACGACAGGGCTACAGTTATAATATGTATACTTTATTAGTGGTGTGCATTGACACTGCCCTCACGATTCGATTCGATTGCGATTCGGGTGATAGCGTTTCGATTCGATTCGATTCAATTCTACAATGCATTGCAATGCATTACATTTCCACTGAAAGCAAAGCAAATGTTTCATCAGTCATGATGAGGCAATATAAATAGTCAGATACTGAGCAACATTTTATTGGCTGTTTTCTGTATCAGTCTTGCAGTTTTCAATGCTTTGAAGTGCTTTTATTTAATTTAACATTCATTTGCACCCGAAATATTTAATTGAAACTTAAAAAAATTGCCACATCGATTATGGAACTGTGTGAGAGTATGGTGTGTGTGTGTGGGGGGGGGGGTGTGTGTGTGTGTGTGTATTGTGTGGGTGATAATGTGTAAGAATACTTAACAGTAAGTACAGGACAGATGTAGGATTGGTAGAGAATGTGACTATGATGTTTAGTGAATGCATGAGATGGATGAAAGAATATACACCAATTTTAAGTATGATTGATAGTTTCAAAAATGAATGATTGGACTGAATGAGTGTATAGGCTGTTCTTATGATAATACTGTTTTATTGTTGTTGCTGCTTTTGTTTATTTTAAAAGCCCTTCTAGGGACGAGCATTGGAAATTAGCTTTTGGCTATACCTGTAAATGCTATGATGCTTGCTGTTTGGTTGTTATGCAACCTACATGTTATGTATCTGTCCCTATCAAATAAACTAAACTAAACTAAACTAAACTTGCTGCATTGAATTGAATTGTCCATGCCCCGCATTGCATTACCGAATCGATTATTGCTGACACCACTATACATTATACCACAGTTTGGATTAAAATGTGACATCTTTTTTAATGAAAGTTTTCAACATACCATTCAACTCAAGAATAGGACTACCTTAAGATTCAGTTAGTCTATCAAGTCTTTCTGGGTAGAAATAGTAAAAAAATAAATAAAAAAAAGTGTTGTATCCATGGTTATTCAGCTGTTTGTGGGATTGGAAGGTTGCATATTCCAGAGCCCTACATATGAATGTGGCATATCACAGCATTGTCAAAAGGCCTACAATCTCTATACAATAACTTATGTGGTGTTAATTCCACATTTATGCAGTAGGGCCAACACCTAACACCAGGGCCGGATTAACACTTTCTGAGGCCCGGGGCTAATTACCCGGATGGGGCCCTTCATATCATGTTCTGACGCATGACGTCACACAAACCCACTGACACATCAGCGTACACAGTAGGCCTACCAATCTATGACAGATACCGTTTAAAGTTAACTGGTGATATTATTTCTAGGGGTGGGCAAACATGAAAATCTTTAATCGCATTAACTCAATGACTTTCTGTGATTAATCGCGATTAATCGCATAGCGCGCGAAACCCAAAAATAATAATAAATCATAAATAAAATAAAAATATTTTTTAAATTAATAAAATAAAATAATTAATAATAATTTGCATATGTACTGTGTAGATAACCTATGTAGGTCTAATATAATATTCCACAATGGAAATGTAGGCTATTTGCCAACCTATCAATCTAAATGTAGTAGGCTATATGCCTATCCAATGTAGGCCTACTAATGAAACAAATTATTGCATACAATATTACACTAGGGCTATTTAAGATTGTAGGCTACTGAAACTGATATATTAGAAATTATAAACTCAAATTAGGATGGTCTACATGGGCCTACAAGAAAAAAAAAACTTGTCACTTAAAAAAACTATATGTTAAAACGGCTTGCCATAGGCGTGCGTCTGTGAGATATGTCCCGCCTTTGCTACCACCAGCAAAAATCTTTGCTGGTGGTAGCCGCTACAGCAGGCTGACCACTCCACAGGTTGGTTAATTTGGGTGTTTTCTGTAATAATTCTTTGGCTCTTTCCTTTTTTATTTCTATTAATTTTCGTTTTTTTGCTCCGCACTCCTGTTTCCTATGGCTTGACATTTTCGCTCGTTTTCTTTTTTTTTTCTATTATTTTTTGTCATTTGACATTCCGCGATCGGAGGCCCCCCCTAGCGGTGATGCCCGGGGCTGCAGCCCGTTCAGCCCATTCTTTAGAGACGGCCCTGCCTAACACCATATGATTACCTTCGCCGAGACAAAGTCGGTTATGTTTTGACCGCTGTGTATTTATTTATTTGTGAATATGTTGGTTTGTTTGTTTGTACTTTGTATAACTCAGACAGAACTGAGCCGATTTTTATGAAATTTAGTGGGATGATTGGTCATGACCCAAGGAACAATCGATTAGTTTTTGGGAGTGATTGGGTCAAAGGTCAAAGGTCAAGGTCACGAAAAGTTCAAAAACATAAATTGAGCCGATTTTTAGGAAATTTAGTGGGATGATTGGTCATGACCCAAGGAACAATCGATTACTTTTTGGGAGTTATTGGGTCAAAGGTCAAAGGTCAAGGCCACGAAAAGGTCAAAAACGTAAATTGAGCCGATTTTTATGAAATTTAGTGGGATGATTGAACTTCATTCTACTAAGACAAATATTTACACTTGCAGTCTGGCATAATAACGGTTTTGTTTTGAATGTTGTTTAAACGGGATAAGACTATTTTTGGGGGCAGGCATGGACATGCGAATTCACAAGGACTGCATGGAATGTGAAAAAAACGTTCTGGACACATTGTTTACACCCTGGCTGACTCAGAAATGAGGTCCGGTGTCCAAAATCCCGGAGGTCCACTTTAAAGAGAGGATATGTATCTTAATCTCTTTCTCCAGCACTTTAACAACAAGTGACCTGAGAACAAGTGTTTGAAAACAAGCCATTATACTGTACATTATACTGTACATTACATGTATTATTTAAAGACAAACCTCATCTCGACAACTTCACATTACAACGTTGTTTGAAGCATTACAGACAGTAGAGAGGCTTTATAATGCAAACTCCTTCTTCGGCACCTTAGCAACAAGTGACGTGAAAGCAGAGCTGAAGTAAATTACAATTTATTGTGCATTAGAGTCTTTTCAAGTACAGACCTTGAAAAAGACAAACTAAGAGGAAATGCGGGCAGACAGACATTGTGTGTGTGTGTTTCTGTGTGAGTGCTTTCGTGAGTGTGTGTATAGCTACAGGATGTGACAGGAGTGAGTACAAGCCTCACATTTCTGCGATTTGACAATGAGCATACAATACTGTATAGCTGATTTAATTTATTTTTCATACTGTAATGGCTTGCAAGTCTGCTTATCGACAGGTGTCTGTGCGTGCGTGTGTGATATTTGAGCCAGCTATAACACAAAGACATACACACACACACACACACTCTCACACACACACTTATATCAAAAAGGTGGAGGAGACGCGCTCACACTTGTTTTTGTAAATATTTTGTCAATACGTGTGTACACATTATTATCTAGGCCCCTATGGGCTATATGTATTTTGTTTTAGTTCTTTTGTATCAGAATAGCATTATGTACTTTATTTACATTCATTATTTATCTTTATGATTGATTTTGGGTTTATATTATTATTATTATTTATTTTATTTATTTTTGATTCACTTTTCCATTATTCTTCTGGAATGTATTATAACACATCGTGCTATCCTCACGCTGCATTCACACCAACGGCGCGGACATCCACAGTACGTCCACAGAACATGTCCGTTATCAGTCCGAAACTGTTAGAATACATGAAAAGCAATCATGCCTTGTGCACAGGAGCGCGGTGTAAGCGCGCCGCATGTCCGTCCCGACATGTCCGCGTTGCTCCTTGAAAATAGAACTCTATAGAATAGAAAGTCTATTTTCCTGCGCGGACGTCCGCGTTCAATGTGCAGGCTACATTGAAAATGAATGGCTCCTGCCCGCGGATATAACGTGGACGTTGACAGTGCAGTGTGCAAGGCTATCCGCGAACCTCTCGGACTCACACTGCTCAAGGAGACGTTAAGGAAACGTGCCGTCCCTGTGTGCATGTACCGTTATACTTCCCCTAGTTAAAGTAATATGTAACTAGCCTCGCGAGCCATCCTACGTACTTCCGCCAAAGGATTGGCTCCACTACTGTAGTCTGGCCGTGCTTCTCTGTGGAGTGCTTGGAGCAGTAGAATTTTGATTGCAACGCCCCCCCAGAAAACAGACAATAATCGAATACGCCCCCCACGTGGGGATGAAACGGGGAGAACGCTTGTGACAATGACGTACACATCTGCGCCAGAGCCATTGGTCTGCGCTATGTTGTTGTTGAGTAACTGCCAGCGATTGGGTGAGAGGTGTCCAATAATTTCAAACTATAACTGAGTGCAAACTTCCTGCTTCCTACAATCGCTTCAGAGCAAACAAATGCCAGACCATGAATACGAAATGAAATGGTAGTATTATGGGATGGTCAGGACCAGGCTAATATGTAACCAGGTTTGAATGTCAATCTTTCGGTCAAAGGTCAACTCCCTTTTTTAGGGCACACCTGCCATCTATGGTACAATCGCCATTGCACACTGAAGAAGGGCTCTGCCCGAAATGTTTGTTGGCGATTAACCCATTGACACCTAAAGCTCCTGCAAAAAAATCTGCTGAATGCCCAAGCCTTTTTTAGGAAAGCCCTCAGCCTATAAAAACCTAAATATCTCAGCCTCTGAAGCACATAAAACATGAAATAAGTTGCATTTAAACGCTAAGATGTTCGTCTTGCAATAGAATGTTCATTCAGCTCTAATATACCAAGATTTTCCATGACATTCTTTCAAATCTCTTGACCTGCAATGTTGCGTTATGCAGCTCCAGGCGCCAGGGCCAATGTTGTGCAACGCAACATCCAGCATCAATTGGCTTAAACAAAGAGTGCTGTACTTTGCTTCCGTCATTCATGCCACTTGTCTGCCAATAAAGGCCAGTGGCCTTGCAGTTTAGTTCAGCGTGGGAACACCACAGAAATACAGAGAGTAGGAGATGTAATCACTCTGTAGCTCCACAGGCTGTGGTATTCCTCTGTCTGTCCTTTACTGCCCTCATCTCCTCTCTTCTCCCCTCCTCTCTTCTCCCCATCCTCTACTCTCCCCTCCTCTCTTCTCGCCTCCTCTCTTCTCCCCTCCTCTCTTCTCCCCTCCTCTCTTCTCCTCTCCTCTCTTCTCCTCTCTTCTCCCCTCCTCTCTTCTCGCCTCCTCTCTTCTCCCCATCCTCTCTTCTCCCCTCCTCTCTTTTCCCCTCCTCTCTTCTCCCCTCCTCTCTTCTCCTCTCCTCTCTTCTCTCCTCCTCTCATCCCCCATCCTCTCTTCTCCCCTCCTCTCTTTCCCCTCCTCTCCTCTCCCCTCCTCTCTTCTCACCTCCTCTCTTCTCCCCATCCTCTCTTCTCCCCTCCTCTCTTCTCCCCTCCTCTCTTCTCCTCTCTTCTCCCCTCCTCTCTTCTCGCCTCCTCTCTTCTGCCCTCCTCTCTTCTGCCCTCCTCTCTTCTCCCCTCCTCTCTTCTTCCATCCTCTCTTCTCGTTTCTTCTCACCTCCTCTCTTCTCCCCTCCTCTCTTTGGTTTCTGTCCGCTACGTATCTGTCTCTCTGTCTCTGTCTCTGTCTCTGTCTCTCTCTCTCTCTCTCTCTCTCTCTCTCTCTCTCTCTCTCTCCCCCCCTCTGCGTGTGTTTGCTGTCAAGTTGTTTGCTCACCTTCATTCTCCAGAGATTTCAGAGGCTGAAAGTGTCTCAGAGCTGTATCTGTCTCAATCTTTTACGCTGTGTGTGTGTGTGTGTGTGTGTGTGTGTGTGTGCGTGTGTGTGTGTGTGTGTGTGTGTATGTGTGTGTGTATGAGGGCTGTATTCCTCTCAATATTCCTGTCCCATTCAGCACCAGTCTCATGACTCTTGCTCAATTTCACTCTGTCTCTCTCTCTCTCTCTCTCTCTCTCTCGCTCTCTCTCTCTCATACACACACACACACACGCACCACACGCATACTGTCCCTGTCTTTCTCTTTTTTATCACCATCTCTCTCTCTTTCTCCCCCCCCACTCTGTCTCTTTCTCCCCCCAACTCTGTCTCTTATTCCCATCCTCTCTCTCTCTCTCTCTCTCTCTCTCTCTCTCTCTCTCTCTCTCTCTCTCTCTCTCTCTCTCTCTCTCCCTCCCATCCTATCTCACTCCCTCATCAATATGGGCCCTTTGTGTTACCCAAGGCTGAGTCGATAACTCTGTGTGTGTGTGTGTGTGTGTGTGTGTGTGTGTGTGTGTGTGTGTGTGTGTGTGTGTGTGTGTGTGTGTGTGTGTGTGTGTGTGTGTCCCTTTGAGCTGTGAGCTCCCCCTGGCTTCTCTCATCGCTCCTTAGCAAATGGGATATTGAATGGGAACAAATTAAGATGTTGAAGTGTGTGTGTGTGTGTGTGTGTGTGTGTGTGTGTGTGTGTGTGTGTGTGTGTGTGTGTGTGTGTGTGTGTGTGTGTGTTTGTTTGTGATACCACATTAGAGAGAGGGTTCTGACCTGTCTGAGGTGAAATGGACGCTTGGGGACAGTGATTGGTCGGTCATATTTCCATGGTAACCAGTCACAACATGTACATACACGCACATACATGCACTGAGAAGAAAATGAGTCCATCTTAAATTGTGTGTGCAAGTAGCCCAAAGGTTGCCGGTTCGACTCCGGACCAGCCAGGTTGGTGGGGGAGTAATTAACCAGTGCTCTCCCCCACCCTCCTCCATGACTAATGTTAAGAATTATGAGTCCTGAGTCCCCTGAACCCTCAACAGCCAGGCCTCTCCTCACTGTCCTTAGCAAGCTGCCCATCCCCCGTTGCTGGTGGGCTACCTGTCTCCCCCCTCCCTCTACTGCTCTCCTCTCTCTGACCTGTGCACTCAGTGATTTTCCGTTCGTGGCCCTATAGGGGGTTGCTAAGGGCCCTCGGCAACAGGCACTCCCCCTGGCTCGGCACCCTGCTGTGCTGCTGGGAGCATATAGGGCCAGGACAGGAGTTCACTAGTCAGACCACTCATCGGACGGGGACTCCATGCTCAGTTTACTTGGGATCCAACTCTCTTTCTCTTCATCTTGGACGTCTTGGATCCCAGCGTCCACTCATGTACTCTTCCGTGCGTCTTTGAGAGTGAGTTTCTGTACTGTTGTTACTATGTTATGTCATGTCTGTATTGTATTGTGTTTACTGTACAGTTTGCATTGTCTAGTAGCTGCATAGTATATGTACTCAATTCTCCATGTCGCAGTTCTACCAGAGAGTGCATTGGTATCAGTAATGTGCTACTGTGGTGGAGTAGCGCTTACATTTCACTCATTTCTGTTAATGCATGCTCTGTGTGTCTGCCTTAGGCAGGCACATACCCATGCCTCAGGTCCACACAGCTACTGTAGGTAAGATGGCTGCTTGTAGGCAGTCACCTTCATGTTCCCCCTCCCCCTCTGTAAGATAGCTGCTGTAGGCAGCTTATCCTCAGTTTCCTTATTGTATATATTGTATATTATATTGTGTATAGTATTATGTGTATATACTCTGTAATATGTATTTTGCATATGTGTATTTTCATTCATGTATATGCTTATGTCTTTGTATTTTCTATTTTACTTTTCTAGTAAAACCACGGTTTCCACGGTTTCCACGGTTTGCATTCTACATCTGTGTGTGTCTGACTTCATTGGACATCTTCATACTGTTCTGGCCGGACAGCCTGTGGTGTTTGTTGTATACCTGATCCAGCCCAGCCCCTTTTCAATACAGTCCTGTTTCGGGTGCATCACACAGCACCATTTTTTTCAACTTAGGTACCCTGAGTAGGGCTGACTACCGATCAGAATTTTTCGGTTCCAGTTCCAGAACCTTCGTTTCGATGCCGGTTCCTGGCGGTGCTATTTTCGGTTCCTATTTTATAAACACTCGGGATGACAATTTTTTTTTTTTTTTAAATCATAACCAACCACCAAGCCTCCCTCATTATCCAGTTGAAGTCCACGGGAAGTTTAAAAGTTGTTTTAAATCTAGAACTATGATCTACATTCTAAATGCAACCCTATCCATTTCGTGCTGCACCTCTTGTCTCTAGGGCTGAGTACCGATCAGAATTTTTCGGTTTCGGTTCCGGTTCTAGAACCTACGTTTCAATGCCGGTTCCCAACGGTGCCATTTTCGGTTCCTAATTTATGACGAAATGTTTAAAAATCTTAACTGACCACCGAGCCTCCCTCATTATTCAGTTGAAGTCTCAGGGAATTTATTTTAAATTGAGGACTACAATCTAAATCCAACCTTATCCATTTCGTGGGTGTGCATCTTTGCATCGGAGCATCAGTTCATAGTCATACAGTCGATGTTCATGGCAAACGCACAGAAAATTGTGCGAATTTACCTGATTACAAACTGAACCAGCATGAAGTTTTGCATCAGCCCCAGACAACTTGAGCTGCAAAACAACAAGGAGAAACTCATATTTAATGTTTTATGCTGCACACGCTCCTTTTAAAACATGCCCTGTGTGTGGAGATGTTGGCCTCGCGCGCGGACTCTTAACTGGAAACGTGTAGGCATACTGTCTGACCTGTCATTGCCGCCCCGTTGACTGTCAGGATTTGGCCTATTGAAACTTTTCCAATTTATAGCTTAAAATCAGGGAATTTTGCCGTTTTTTGTAGCTGACAGGTATGCTGTTCTTGCAAACAGTTTTAAAACAAGTAGGCTAAGGTCGCCAAATTCCGCCCACTTCACTGATCACTTCACTGTGAACGTGATAATGTCACTATTTCAAATACTATTTGATTATGCTATCGTATATTTTTGGATAGCAGCAACTGTGTAGATGAGGTAATGAGCAATAGGCCTATTAGCTAACATTGGTAGCCCTTTCTATCGTAATTTGGAGATAACTTCTAGTTTCAGCACAATTCGCCGGCGAAAGGCTCCCAATTCCGCCCGCTTGATTTCAGGTCACGTCGGTATTTCCGTTACTGTTTATTATTCCTTCATGTTGTTTTGCTTATTTCGTTCACACTTGTAGTCCTGGCTTTACCGATGCAGGAACTGTGATTAGTTTGGTTGTTAGGCCTACTGTGAAAACGGTTGAATAATTTTGGTCCTAAAGCGAAACAGGGAAGCTGCCAGGGCGAGTTTTTAGCCAGAATGTCGTCGTGAAATTTAAGTTCCACCTCTTTCGTGCTGCCGTTAGGACTCCCTTCATTACAATGCTGTTTATGGCCGTTTGACTCGGTTTTAAATGTCATCACCATTTCAAATTGTAAGCATACAAACTCCGTATCATGTCGATATCCATTCTTGACTTAAACAGTGGATACATAGGCCTAATTAATTATCATCACTTATAAGTAGGCGGGCGGAATCAGGGGACGTGCGGAGGCGACTTGGCTATAGCTTGTTACGCACGCAGTGGAGCACT
Organism: Engraulis encrasicolus; assembly: GCF_034702125.1. Lineage (NCBI taxonomy): Eukaryota > Metazoa > Chordata > Actinopteri > Clupeiformes > Engraulidae > Engraulis > Engraulis encrasicolus. Next base: position 35,010,504 of record NC_085868.1, read on the forward strand.
GGGCGCGCTCTGTTTCGAATTATTTGCATGGTCCATAATTATAAGCTACCAAACGCAAAACAAATATCCACATAGAAGAAATCAAGTCTTCATTTTCAATAATCCACGTTACTGCGTTCCGTGGCGCAAATGTAGGCTATGCACAAAGAAAGTCTCTCGCGGCCAAAAGTGACTGAGCTCACCTGATGCTTCTGATATGAGTTTCCGTTTTATTGACATGAAGTTTAAACTTTGCAATGATTCACGGTGTAATCCAAAAAGTCAGAGAATGTGCGCACCCACCACTAAAGGGAGAAGGTCCCTAACACTATTTGATGATTCATGGTGGAGCGAACAGTGTTGCCGACTTTTACTTTCCTCATACGCCGCCGATGTAACCATCTGCGTGAGAATGATGGAATGCTTCGTTTGCACATGCTCGCAGTGGCTGTGTCGAAGACAAAGTTTGAATTCTTTGCCGTCTACAAACGCTAGAAATAGGCCACTTTTCTCGGTAAGCCTACACAAATTAAAGATGGGCTGATGGTAGTTTCTCTCGTAACAGCGTAACAGCGTAACAGCGTTAGTATCCACAGATGATTTGACCACCTGGTTAAAAGGGGGGTGTAGCTGCCAGCAGTCTCTGCAAGCCAGAATGTGAATGTTGCCAGTTTTTTTTGCCAGAAGCGACTGCCGTTCTGACTGCGTTAACATTCTGGGGTTATAAATGCGAAATGATAACTGACGTGATGGACATCTAGGAACCGAAACGTGGAACCGACAGCCAAGGCATGTTTCGATGCCAAGTAGAACCTTAGCCTTTCATTCGGTTCCATTAAGGAACCGAATTTCGGTACCCAGTCCTACTTGTCTCCGGTAAAAGATGTTCTCCCAGTGATGGGAAGCTACGCGAGAAATAAGAATAATGTGCTAGGCAGTTTGAATCTCTGCCTCACAGAACTGGCAGCTAGAACAAGAGTCAGTAATAAAAGTGACGTGAGGCCCGGAAGAGACACGGCAAGAAAGTCAGGTGCATTGCAACAATTCGCCCTGCTACAATGTAATCCTAAAACAGCTGTAACGTTTCACATTTCATATGGCTTTGTCCATTTACACTTATGGCAGTAGTAGTACGTATAACTATAGCTAGCAAGGCAAAATCCCCTTGCTAAAAAGAAAGGCAGTTCGCTAGGTCAAAAGTGTCGGTTCATAAATTATCCCCACGGCTGTCGTTATCCTGACGAGCCTGCCACACCCCCTCTAGTTATTCCACGGACTCAAAGCCGTATAGGGCTATGCACCAGCTAGAGGGTCTTGCTTATCAAACTACCGGACAGTATATTTTCTACCAGATACCACCAAGAATTCAAGTTCCTTGAAAATACGAGCTCTCATTCTCAAGCTTCGGACCGTAAACGTGGGTGTGCCTTCACTTTGCATCGCAGCGTCAGTTCAAACAATGTTCATGGTAAATGCACAGTCAATCGTGCAAATTTAACTCATCACAAACTGAACCAGCATGAAGTTTTGCATCAGCCCCAGACAACTTGAGCGACAAAACAACAAGGAGAAGCTCATATTTCATTTTTACGCTGTACACGCTCCTTTTAAAACATGCCCTGTGTGGAATTTTGGCCTCGCGTGCGGACTATGAGTGTTAAATGGAAAAGCATGGTGTACTGTCTGACCCGTCACTGCCGTCCTGTTGACTGTCAGGATTAGGCCTGTTGAAATTTTTCAGATTTTTGGCTTAAAATCAGGGAGTTTTGCCGTTTTTGTCACTGAAATGTATGCTGTTCTAGCAAAAACGTTTTTTTAAACAATGGAAGCTTGTTACGCATGCAGTGAAGCACTGGGCGTGCTCTCTTTCGATTATATAGCCAATTCTTTCAACAAATGTCCGACTGTCATAAAAAAATCAATTCTTTGCACTGTCCGTAATTATACCAAACGAAAACAGTATCAACATAGAATAAATAAAATCTCCAGTTTCAATAATCCACGTTACAAATCTGCTAGCCGTCGTGCAAATGTCTTCCATAACAGCTCCAAACAAAGTCTCTCGTGGCCAAAAGTGACTGAACTCACCTGATACTTCTGGTGTGAGCTTCCTTTTTATTGAGACACTGATGCTTCATGGTGGAGCCAGAGTCCGAAACATGACATTCCATTCATGGGATCATCAAACAGTTTTGCGGACCTATACTTTCCTCACACTCCGATGTAACCATCTGCGTAGGAACCTTGCAATGCTTCGTTTGCACACCTTGTCTTGCTGTTTCTTGGCTCGCAGTGGCTGTGTCGAAGACAAAGTTTTAATCCTTTTCCGTCTACAAGCTTCTCTTCTTGGTAAGCCAACAGAAATTAAAGATGGGCTGATGGTAGTTTCTCTCGTAACAGTGTTGGTATCCACAGATGATTTGACCAACTGTTTATAAGGGGGTTGTAGCCTGCCAGCTGTCTATGCAAGCCCGAATGTGATCACAATTAATGTTGACAGTTTTTTTTACGATAAATAAGCAACAAGTTCCCGACTAATGACCCTGCTGCTGACCCATGGGCACCGGAGGAGGTGCGACACGAAGAACCGTCTAACTACGAAGAACCAAAGAAAGCAACAACCCGAGGGCCCTCCGAGAGGCGGAATGGAAGATGGGCCCAACAGGACGGACAACATGATGACGACGGCAATGGAAAAGGATTACGAGAAAACCAGAACGCCAGGAAATGAGATGATCCTCCGAAAGTGTGCATGTGTATGGGAGTCCTCACCTCGCCAGACAGGGCAGAGCCAAACACAGAGACCAAGACACCCACCAGAAGGAGCAAGATCAAGTGGCCAAAGTCTAGTGAAGCAGAGGCATGGCGCACACTGGACACACACTTGATCAATATCCTTGGGGAGTCACTGCATGGAGGGGCAGAGGCCAAGCTCAATCTGATTGGGGACATCATATACCATACCTGCAAGGACAGGTTTGGTGAGATTGTGCCCAGACAGAAGACCATCCAAAGGGAGAAGGGAAGGAGAGAAAAGGAAATCCTGCAACTGGTTCAAAGGCGACGGCAACTACGCAAGAACTGGAGAAAGGCAACACAGGCAGAGAAGGAAGGCTTGAAAGCCTTGTGGGAGGAGGTCAGGAAGAGGCTAGCCATGCTACGCAGAGCTGAGCGCATCCGGAAACGCAGCAAACGGAAGCAAAAAGAGCGAGACTGCTTCTTCAAGGACCCCTTCAAGCATGCCAGACAGCTGCTGGAGGAGAAGACTGGCAAGCTCGAAACCACCAGGGAGCAGTTGGAACAGCATGTCAGAAAACAGTATAGTGATCCACAAAGGAGCGTCCCCTTAGGAACACCAGGATACGTACCGCGACCTGCACAACCAACAGCTGAATTCAACATCATGCCTCCCAAGCTCAGCGAGGTCAGGCAAGTTGTGGAGAAGGCAAGGTCCTCCTCCGCACCAGGCCCCAACAGAGTCCCCTACAAGCTCTACAAGAACTGCCCCAAGGTACTGGAGCTGCTATGGTACTTACTGAGAACCATTTGGAAAAAACAACTCATTCCATCTGAGTGGCAAAGAGCGGTAGCAGTGTTCATCCCAAAGGAAGCAAACTCCACAGAGATTGGCCAATTCCGTAACATCGCCCTCCTCAACGTAGAAGGAAAGATCTTCTTCTCAGTGCTAGCCAGAAGGATGACCAACTACCTGCTCCAAAACAACTACATCGACACCAACTGCCTTCTGGCAGGAGTGCCAGGTTTCCCAGGATGTGTTGAGCACTCCACAATGATCTGGGATCAGATCCAGAGAGCTAAGCGGGACAAGACAGATCTGCACGTCATCTGGCTTTACATGGCGAACGCATATGGATCAGTCCCACACCAGCTGATCACTTACGCCATGGAGTTCTTCCACATGCCCACTTGCATTAGGAACATGATGGCATGCTATTTTAACAACCTGCAGATGTGCTTCTCTACCCAAGACTTCACTACGGGGTGGCAGCGGCTTGAAGTCGGAACAGCGATGGGGTGTGCCATTTCTCCGATACTCTTTGTCGCAGCATTTGAGATCATTCTCATCGGTGCTAGGCAAATGGCAGGAGGAATCAAACATCCAACTGGCCAGAGGCTTCCCCCGCTAAGGAGCTACTTGGACGACGTCACCACCCTTCTTCAGACAGCGCCATGTACATCAAGGCTTCTGAAGAGGATTGATGAGCTGATGTCATGGGCAAGAATGAAGATCAAGCCCTCCAAGTCCCGTAGCCTGTCACTCAGGAGAGGAGTCAGGAACGACAGCACCACCTTTGTCATTGGAGGAGAAATGATCCCACTACTCGCAGAGCAACCCATCAAAAGCCTGGGGAGGCAGTACACTGCTGAGCTTTCCGATAAGCAGATGGGGAAAGCTGTCATGAAGCAGCTCTCAGATGGCCTGGCGAGGATCGACCAAAGCCAACTCCCGGGGAAGTACAAGGTCTGGTGCTACCAATTCACTCTCTACCAGAGAGTAATGTGGCCCCTGAAAATGAGCGAGATCCCCTCATCGACCGTGAGTAAGATGGATGGGAAAGCCAACTCATTCATCCGAAAGTGGTTGGGGCTGCCACGGTGCCTCTCTGACACTGGCCTGTTCGGGAGAAACATGCTCCAGCTACCATTGAAATCTCTGCAGCTGGGCTACAGGCAAGAAAAGACCAGGTTGGTGCTCGAGCTTCGGGAGTCCACAGACGAGTCAGTGAGGAAAGCCAATGCCAGGGTCCTAACTGGCCGCAAGTGGAATGCCCAGACAGAGGTCGACCAAGCTGTCAGTCGGCTGCAACACAAGGAAATCGTGGGAAGAGTCCAGGTAGGAAGAGCAGGCCTAGGATGGGGAGATGCACCACGCTTCTGGTCCAAGGCCCACCGCAAGGAAAGGAAGGAGATGGTGGTGGCGGAGGTGAAAAGGATGGAGGAAGATCGCTACAAGATCAAGGCCGTGTCTCAGGGTCGGCAAGGAAGCTGGACAACCTGGGAGGGAATCTCAAACAGAAACATCAGTTGGTCAGACATATGGAAGATCCCACAGGCAAGACTCAGCTTCCTTATCCGCTCAACGTATGACACGCTTCCATGTCCTCGGAACCTCAGCCAGTGGTTCGGAAAGGAGGAATGTTGTGCACTCTGCAGTGCTCCCAGCGCAAGCCTCCAGCACATTCTGTCAGGCTGCAAAATCACGCTCTCTCAGGGCCGCTACAGATGGCGCCATGACCAGGTCCTGAGAAAGCTAGCCGAGGTGCTGGAGGAGTGCAGACAGGGTAGCAGAATACCATCGCCTGCAAAGGACTCTACCATATTTATTGCGGAAGGAGGAATTGGAAGCATCAGGCAAAAAGAAACAACAAGGCCCTTCACTCCCGGCCAGGAGTGGAGCATGAAGGTTGACTTGGATAGAAAGCTTCACTTTCCCACAGAGATCACCACCACATCTCTCCGGCCAGACATAGTGGCTTGGTCTGCAAAGGCAAGAGCGGAAGCTCTCATAGAGCTCACTGTACCATCGGAGGAAGGGATTGAGGCTGCCTTTGAACGGAAAAAGGCCAAGTACACCGAACTGACTGCGGAGTGCCGGGAGGCGGGCTGGAAGACTCCTATATATCCAGTCGAAGTTGGATGCCGAGGCTTTATGGGGCTGACGACCATACGCCTTCTGAAGGATGTGGGAGTCACTGGAGGAAGGCTAAAGAAGGCAACAAAGGAGCTGGCAGAGGAGGCAGAAAAAGGTAGCTTTTGGCTCTGGCTGCGGACAGAAGCTGGGGGAATAACAACTAACCCCCAGAAAACAGCCGCAGGGACAACATCTATCAGCTGCAAGGGGTGACAGGGAGACGTCCTTGTCACTGCCCCCCCACCGGAGACGTTTCGGGATTAAAGGGGCGAAACGTTGATGAAACGGTGGTTCCCGACTGATGACCCTGCAGCTGACCCATGGGCACCGGAGGAGGTGCGACAGGCAGCAATGCCCAGCAGGATGTAATACCTTCCTGTACAAATCCTCAACTGCCGTTCTGACTACGTTCCGGGGTTTTAAATGCAAAATTTTAACTGACGTGATAAATATCTGGGAACCGAAACGTGGAACCGACAGACAAGGCACGTTTCGATGCCAAGTAGAGCCTTAGCCTTTCTTTCGGTTCCATCAGGTGAGGCATAAATGCAATTTCGATGTGTGCAATGTGCAGTGAAGACTTGTGTGCTGTTGAGCGCTGTGTCAAAATGACAATGGGAGTTGGAGTTTCCCAGTTGGGCTTTCGCTTTCGCATGAATATGTGAGGGTTCTTGAATTCAGCAATGTGTATTTGCAGTGAATATAAGGATGTGGAAGGGCTAGTAGGATTGCTTGTTATTATGTCTGATCTGTGCAAGGGTGTAACTTTGGCTTTGACATTGGTGGGGACAGGGACCTAATCCCCCCACCCCCACCCCCCAAAACTGCTACAAATGATATACCTTCAGTCGGTGTACAACCGAATCAATCAATGACACACATTGATAGCAGAGAGTCTTTAAGTATAGAGATATGCCAACATAATAGGTTTCTATGGGCACCTAACGTGACCAGGTTCCGGTCTGCCTAAAGGGCCGTGTCATAATGCTCCTACAATGAATAGAACAGTCCTCAGGTCTGCCTAGGTCTGCCTAAAGGGGGATTCCCCCCCCAATAATAGAACCCGGAAACAATGGGCCAATGGAACCTCTCTCTCTCTCTACTCTCTCTGTTTATAGTTTACATGTCTGTTTACTTCTGCCATGAAATGGGTCTCCATGAAACAAAACATTACAATAACAGAAAAAATGTAGGCCTACTTTATTTTCAACTATACAGCCTAAGTGATTTATATTTAAACAATGAACTTTCCTTCTGCAATGGTGTATTGTGCGCTGGTGTTTATGGCTGGTGAGGCACTGACTTTTCCTATTCAGATTTTCAAATATACAGCTACAGTATTAGTAAATATTTGCAAAATAGGCCTACCTATAAGTTTCATATGTCATAGCTTTCTTAACATAAGGTAGGCCTACACATAGGCGGCGATACAGCAAGACTGTTGGGGAAGCTAAAAAAAATAATACAAAAAAAAGGTCATCGGAGAAACGGAACATTTCCATGCGCAACTGCAACACATATCCATTCTGGCTATTATATGTTAAAACGGCTTGCCATATGCACGTGCCGTGCGCCAATGGAACTCTCAAACGCGACAGGCACACACACACACGCACACACACTGAAGGCAGGGGAGGAAGACGGCTAGTTGCCAGACCATGGACTATTATCTCCCAAAAATACACCCGAATGTTCAACTTCACCTGTGACTCTTCCTCTCCATCGCCGTCTGCCTGTGTTGTAGTGTGTCGTTGTGATGTTGGATCTGTCACAATTGGACAATAAAATGGGCCATGAATGCCATTTCATTGAAAAATGTTAGCTAAGGATAGCTTTTTTTTTGTTTGTTTGTCATTATGCTAAGGTGCCCGCCGACGTTTTACAAAGGCGCCCTCGTGATAAATCTGTCTCGTGTTATGTTGACGAGGAGTTATTGTGTCACTGTCACAAACATTCTATCATTTGCAGGACATAATGCAACATTAACATATTGACAGCCATTGGATATTCAACTGCACAACAGTCTCTGCAGTTAGTTGTGCCATCGTAGACAACTTGATTCATAGATAACGAGTTTGCCCTGCTAACGGGCTGTGTTCCAAACGTCATTTCATTAGCTAGTGATAGTGTGACTTACAGATTTCTTTGAAAAGTAGCTCAGTATGTCCACTTTTTTTTCTTTTGCCTGCCATCTCACTTGGCAGTCATGTGCCCGTGTCACCCACGTTGCACCAAAGATTCTGGAACGTTGGCCTGCCAGAGTACCGTGTGGTAACACCACTGATTAGCGCAGTGATAGAACCTACCGAAAACACCTCAGCTTCTTTTTTTTTTTTTGGCGCTCCTGCCTCCTAGCAACCATACACAACCTAGAGTCTCACGTGAAAGAAGGGGAAGGCACAGCCAATCAGATTGGTCGTCAGCCTTTGGCAAAGGACTTTTGGTTAACCCTTTCTTCGCCGCAATGCGAATGAGACGGGAGAGCGTTTTTTTCCCCCCAGCCCCAGTGATCAAATTGGTGCGGACAAACGATAATCGCTGGATATTGGTGGGGACGCGTCCCTTATATCCATGCCGAAATTACGCCCATGGGTGTGTGTGATGAAGGATGTGTTTATACCAGTGTGTGTGTGAGTGTGTGCGTGTCTGTGTGTGCATGTGTGTGTGTGTGCGTGTGTGTGACTGTGTGCGTATCTGTGTGTGTATGTGTGTGTGTGTGTGTGTGTGTGTGTGTGCTTTGATCATGCAGTATTGACACATTATATTGATCCGGATGTCTAGACCAGCTGTGGACATGCAGATTGAGCTGTTATCAGATAGTTAGTATCCACACACACACACACACACACACACACACACACACACACACACACACACACACACACACACACACACACACACACACACACACACACACACACACACACACACACACACACACATCAACTCTTTAGGGAATCAAATTTAACTCTGTAAGCATTGAATGTTCTGTTTACAGTGTTGACTTTCCTCACACACCACGACCAGTGCTGGTTGACACACAAATACGTAAATTGCAATATCAATGATTTATGCACACATTGCGCAAACGATAAAACTTTAAATATTTTCACACACCACATCGACTTGTACACACCAAGTGTGCACGCACACCAGTGCTTGACACTAACTTTTTCGCTTACCAGCCATTTTGGCTAGTGGTTTTCCTGACTCACTAGCCATTGGGCCTTTTCACTAGCCATAATTTTCTTAGCCATCATAGCAGCTTTAATTAATTATATAATAGGCTGTAGGCCCTAATAATGTAATGTAGGCTAATATAATATATTATAGGCCTAATATAATATAATATAATATAATATAATATAATATAATATAATATAATATAATATAATATAATATAGGGCAATTAGAATTGTTAGGCCTATTAGCTGGTCCATGCATGCATGCTATGCAAAGAACAGATTTACTGATCTGAGGAATGGCATAGCCTATAGTATATTTAGGCTACCATGCAGAAACACCAAGCACAGTGTTGTGGAAGGGCACAAATGTAAGCTACACGAGAGCAAAATATTTTCGTCTTTAATCTGGAGGGACTTCTTCATATCATATAGGCCTATCTGTGGAGGTCGCCGTCCAAATTCATGCGCAAAGTAGATAGCCTAAAGTCATTGCCAAGTTGGCCGGTCCTCGGACATGGATGTGGAATAACACCTCTTCTGGGATATTTGCTTATAAAAGTATCCACTAGAAAGCACACACAGATGCGGTAACTAGGCTACAGAAGGGGCTACGACTTCCTTTCATTCCGTTTAATAGTGAGTTGTAAAATACAAACGGGCGAGACGGGCACCTGCGAAGGGACATGCAATGGGATGCTTTTGTGCAGTCTGGAAGGCTACTACTGCGCGTTTTTTTAAGAACGGTTTGACAGTCGGGAACAACAGCACAAGAAACATGGAGGAATATTAAGGTATGAAGACAGAGGCAAATCAGAAAATAATTTAAACCAAACATTATTAATGCCGCATGTGTCCTTGTCTTATCACTGCGCTAATGAGACTTTCACAAGAGTAAGACAGACTGACATGTTTTCCTCTCGCTTTGGTCATTTTAATGACCACTACTACTAAGTATTGTAGTAAAGACAGATCGCAAAACAGGTCAGTTGAGATGAACTTCGCTACTTTATTTTCACGTGAAGGTTTCCAGTGACATTTCGAAGCGCACGCTGATGTCCCGGTAGCTCGCTGTCACTCCTCTTCGCAAGACTAGCTCTAGGCCTATCAGATTCCTGGCTTGCGTGAGACACAGGTGACACATGACACAGGTGCTTCATGGGTATTGTAGGCTCGCGAAATCGCATTGTATTGCTTTTGTAGCAGAGACGGTCCGAAGAAAAAAAACTACAAAATGCGGTGCCTCATCATTCAGAATAGTAACGGACCCGCCAGAATGGCTAGTGAACCTTCGGTATCTACTAGCCAACGCCGACTTTCACCCGCATTTGGCTACCTGGCGTGTGTTAGTGTTAAGCCCTGACGCACACACACACACACACACACACACACACACACACACACACACACACACACACACACACACATGCACACATGCATACATGCTCGCACACACACACACACACACACACACACCCACTTAGTAGCTAATAAATATCCCATCAAGTGTACATGCTGGGTCAAAATGGAAAATGCCTTTTGACATATCTGCTGAACCGCTATTGGGAAGGTCAGTGTAAGACCAGTGCAAGAGTCATGAATAATGGGCAATGAGTCACATATGCACACACACACACACACACTCACACGCGCACACACACACACACACACACACACGCAAAGACTCAGCAATGCACACACACACACACACACACACACACACACACACACACACACACACACAAACACACACACACGCGCACATACCAAGAAAAAAAAACTGGAACATGGAGTAAAAACACATCACTGTGAAGTTCCCTGCCTTAGATGCACACATTCTGCCTTCAGCAGTGTGTTGCTGTCCTTGGTGCTGACGCTGGCTGGAACACTGGTGCTGTCCATGGTTCTGGTAGCGGTAAGAGGTAAAAGTTAGAATTGCCTAGATGATTCCTCCAATAATATCATGGGGGCACCTCTGTGATCCAATTGTCAGTAGCGCAAGGTATACTGTACTTCCAGGCTAAGAGCACACTGGATGAAATGTCTGTATAGATTTAAATTCTTTTTCTTTTTTTAGTGTTGTTCTCTGTTTGATTGTACTGGCCTGTCCTAATGTGTGTATTTATGTGTACTTTCTGGACAAGAGTCTGGCGGATAAAACTGAACTGAATTGAATTGAAATTAATATTTTCATATTATATTATATTAAATTATATTATATTATATTATATTATATTATATTATATTATATTACTGTCGCTGTCCAGCAGAAACCTTTTATCTCCACAAGTTATTCTGTTACATTCGTTCTTTATTTATTATGACATATAAATCAGTACTACTTGTCTGTCTCCATGAGCATATAAAGTTCAAAGTTCAAAGTTCTTTATTTGCCATTTGTGCATAAACTAGTAGTCCAAGCAAATAGGAACTCTTGTGCAGGTCCTTTGAGTCAATAAGTAAATATATACAGTGTATGTATGATACAATTATTTCCTAACCAACTTTAATGTTGAAATGTTTATTTATTTAGAAAATAGTGATTCATAATTAATAAATTTAAAAAAGAAAAGTCGAGATATGAGTTTCCTTCTGGACAGGGACGTAATATTATAATAATATACGACACAGATAGTCACTCAGGTGCTCAGATGGTCTGGCTTTAGGTCAGTCAAAACCTATTGCTTTTAAGGTACTATCCATGGTCCTGAACCATTGCTGGAAAACACGAGGTCTCATATTTCATCTAAAGTGCTTTCTCCAGCCTCCCACATTGGTTGAAGCCATTGATGACCTTGATGAGTCTTTATCCATATCCAGTATCTTGCAAAAACATCATATGGAAGTTAGTCTCTGATTTGCAGGCAGTATACTGTATTGAATGAGATGAGGGCCGATATGAGTTCACCTAGGCTGGAGGCAACCACCGGAGGAACAAATTGATAGGCAGCCATGCTGTGCTAGAGTGTAAAGGTCACTATGAACATTGATGCTGATGCTTTTATCCAATGCACCATGCAGTTGTAATTACAGGCTATTGGTTATGGTCCCTGGAGAAATAATATTCTACAGTCTTGCTCAAGGGCACTTCGGCCATGGATGATGGTGTAGGGATACACATTAATCATGGTGTTAACGGTAGGCTTGGTTAAAAAAATTCCCCCTTGACCTTATAGTAAGCCTGCCAACGCCCCCTTGACCTTATAATCAGCGTACCAACGCCCCTCTTAGTATTACTGTAAA
>NC_085868.1:35025060-35035060 GCF_034702125.1 Engraulis encrasicolus
GTCCAGCGGGTGGTGCTGGTTTACTAGGCTAACCATTAGCACTTTTTCCTCCATTCTCTTCACCACTATTTGTCTGCATTCCAATATGCAACATTCCGTCCTCCACTTGTGCTTGTGTCCTCACGTTTTGCTGATGCCATGGAGAAAACAATTAACCTTCCCCGCGGTCAGCCTGGCCACAACAATTTTTGGGGGACTATTCTTCATTCACCATCCAGTTTGCAATTGAGGAAATTATTTTACTATTGAGAGATATTGAGAGATATTGAAATATAATGCTGTTGTCAGTGATGTCATCACAACGTATTACTTCCTTGTACGAGGCCACAAGCACAAGTGGAGGATGCAAGGTCGCATATTATATATAGAACGCACCCCTTGTCTGTCCCTCATGTCCTCTCTCCTCTCTCTCGTATCAGATTTTTTTTCATTCTTTTAGTCAAACTCTCTTTCTGTTTGTTTGCCTTGTCTAGACTGAACCCTTGAGTCATGATCGACAGAAAGAATGTAGGCAAAAAAAAAGAACGGCCGTGGCCTAACGGTAGGGCACTGGATAACTATGCTGGCGACCCGTCTGTCTCTCCTCACTCATTTCCTCTCTCTCATCCACTGTCCTGTCAGAAATGAAGGCAAAAAGCCAAACAAATATAAATGCCTATATAAAAAAGAAACAGAAATGTCTGCATACATCCATCAACACCTACATCATTCTATTTTTTCGTCTCTCCTCACATTTTCTCTCTTTGTCTTTCTTCTTCTTTTTCAGTCTTTCCTTCTGTTTGTATGTATTTATTTTTATGTTTTTTTTTGTCTTTAAAGACTTTATTGATGATAGGACAGTTTGAGAGGTGGACAGGGAACGAATGGGGAGAGAGATGGGGAAGGGTCGGTAAAGGACCCGGGCCGGGAATCGAACCCGTGTCGGCCGCATGGCAGACAAGTACCCTACCGGTTGGCCACGGCAGGGCCAGTCCTTCTGTTTTTCAATGGCTGTTTGTCCCTTGAGCCATGGTCATGCGAAGAACTGTAAGTAAGAAAGAGCAGCCTGTGAATAGTACATCCAGAAACATTTTTGTCATGTCCTGCTCTCTCTCCTTCTCTCCCAGTTTCTCTTTTCCTTTTTTTCTTTTTTCTTATTCTTTCAGCCTGGCTGTCTTTCTGTGGGCGTTTGTCCTGTGTCTCCCCTTGGGCTGTGGAGCACAGGAGGACTGTAGGCTGTACCGTAGGTGAGAAAGTGCAGTGCGCATAAAACCATCAGCATGTCATATCACACTACACCAGACATGGAGACATTTATGGGGTCAGCATGATTTGCTAGCCGCTATGTCGTATATCTTTTGTATGTGTGTGTGTGTGTGTGTGTGTGTGCGCGCGCACGCTGATGTGCATGCGCGTCCGTGTAAATGTGTGTGTGTGTGTGTGTGTGTGTGAGTGAAGGATGTGTGTGTGTGCCCGTGTGTGTGTGTGCAGATGTGCATGCGTATGTGTGTGTGAGCTGATGTGCATGTATGTGTGCGTGTGTATCTGTGTGTGTGTATCTGTCTGTGTGTGTGTGTGTGTGTGTGTGTGTGTGTGTGTGTGTGTGTGTGTGTGTGTGTGTGTGTGTGCATGTGTGCGTGCATCTGCGCATCTGCATGTGTGTGTGTGTGTGTGTGCGTGGAGGGTGTGCTGTGTGTGTGGGTGGTGTGTGTGTGTGTGTGTGTGTGTTTTGGGTGGTGTGTGTGTGTGTGGGCGCTGATATGTGCGTGTGTGTGTGTGTGTGTGTGTGTCTGTGTGTGTCTGTGTGTGAGTTTGTGTACGTGTGTATGTGTGTGTAAGTGTGTATGTCCAGCATGCACAATGCGGTGAATAATATTTTGATTTATTTGCGTAATCCGAGACAGAGATGTAGACTCCACCTTTATGCTATTTCACTGTGTAGTGTGTGTGTGTGTGTGTGTGTGTGTGTGTGTGTGTGTGTGTGTGTGTGTGTGTGTGTGTGTGTGTGTGTGTGTGTGTGTGTGTGTGTGTGTGTGTGTGTGGTATAATAAATAATTTAATGTGATTTATGTAAGCAATCTAAGAGAAAGATGTAAACTCTACTCCTGTTCCCACATTCATGACATATAAGCTCATCATCCATAACGTCTACTAACACACACACCACACACATCTCTCCCTCTCTCTCTCTCTCTCTCTCTCTCTCATATAGCCTACATTGTACACAAAGGGGAGCCTGTATGCAGGCCGACGTGATCTAATGCTGGACAAAAAAACAATGTCACTGTGCAAAAAGAAACCCCTTAATGATTACCTCAGGAAAGGTACAAAGACAAAAGGAAACAATGCATTAACTAATTTACTTTGACAGGAGTTTGAAGCATGATTGACAGTGACATTGTGTGACATGTTTGATTTACAGTTTGATTTGCAGCTCTGGCTTCTCAACATGTGGCTCTTCAATATATGTACATTCTGATTGGTTCTCGCTGAACTACTGCCACAGCTCATTAGCATAATGCTACTTACATATTAACTTGTCTTTGATGCTGTGTGCACTATATGGATTTTTTTGAAAACACATCAGCTTTGACCATGTTTGCATGTCAATGAAATCTCCTTTCAAAAAGTGTAAGGTGCGCGCAGAGAGGAGAGGTGCACGAGGTCGGAACGTCATTGCTAATGAATGAATGAATAAAAAGAAGAAAAAATAACTTAAAGAAGAAAAAAAAAGGAGTGTGCAGGTCTACATATAGACAATGGGGCTTGGCCCTCAGACCACCAATCATAATAATTTGAGAGCAGGACAAATTTAAGGGTCTTCTCTGGAGGTTGAGCCTTTATTTCGGTAGGACAGTGAGATAGGAAGTGACAGAAGCGAGGACAGAGATTCTTTAAGTATATAGAGATATGCCAATGTAATAGGTTGCTATGGGCACCTAACATGACCAGGTTCCGGTCTGCTTAAAGGGGCGTGTCATAATACTCCTAGCATTGAATAGAACAGTCCTTAGGTCTGCCTACAGTAGGTCTGCCTAAAGGAGGATTTCCCCCCCTCCCCCTTGCAATAATAGAACCCGGAAACAATTGGCCAATGGAACCTCTCTCTCTCTCTACTCTCTTTGGCGAGGATGTTGAGAGAGCAGACACACTCAAAAAAAATTTCTGTTGGATTTACTTAAGAATATTATGGAAAGTATTTCCACATGATTATCTTTCTTATTTTTAACATTAGGCAACTTTGTTGATTTAACAGGATTACCTTCTGTTCATGTAACCTTACTTTCTTGAGTTGATCCAACATAACTGAGTCAGGGTATCAAAACCTGATTCAATTAAATTGATCCAACAGGATCTTATAATGTTCATCCAACATGTTTGATACTGGTTTGATTATCCCAATTCTCTCAAGTTGATCCAACAAGAGCTCATAATGTTGTATATGTGCTATTGAATCATGTGGAAATACTTTCCATGTTTTTATTAAGTAATTTCAAAGCATTACACTTAATCTTACACAGAAAAGGCTATAAATCTATGGAAAACAACACTACAAACCCAAGATGTTGAAGATTTGTTTTTTTTATTTTAATCAACACATTCCCCAGGCCATTAATCAAAACACAAAATTGTCTTGAGGGTAATAAATAAAAAATAAACAAAAAAAACCTTTTAAACACTTACATACAAGAGCGTACACGTGTGTTGTAGGCCAATAATGCATTCCATACCACCAGTAGCACACCAACAGTCATTGAAAGGTTAATTACCATAATACTTGTCTACGATGACATAACACAGGGCCTTTAGTAATGCACTATGACTGTCCTTGCCATTCTAGTAACAACAAATTTGTAACGCTGTGTTTTTGTTTAAAGAAACTCCCGCACACTGACCATTTCGCTGTTCTTTCTTTAATAAATTTAAGTTTATTAAAGATAGAAGAGCGAAATGGTCAGTGTGCGGGAGTTTCTTTAAACTATTGCTGAGTGACCCATGGTGCCATCTCCGACGCACCTGCCAGCTGAGGTGTGCGAAAAAAGCCAAAGTTTAACGCTGTGTTTTTAACAGGTTGTTAAGTCAAAAAAAAGAAAAACATTTTTAAAAAATGTTAAAAATAGAGTGCTGTATATGTGCTTGAGGAGGTACGCACGCACACAAGTTAAGAATAGTGTAGTGGACTTCAGAGCCTCTCAATGATCTGCTCAATGCAATGACTCTTTATTAAAAAATGCATAAAGGTGTTTGGCCATTTCAGTAATGTTTTACCAAAAGCTGTGTGTGAGCAATAATGTAGAAATGTGTATTTGTACTTCTAGTCAATTGTTATTATTATGTCTGCATTATTACTCACACACACACACACAACTTTCAAGGAGGATAACAAGTTTAGTGCATAAACAAGGGCAAGAAATATGGCCACTGTAAGTGAATATTTGTAACCGGATTATCATGACTTACAAATCTCTTCGAGACTTGGTCTGACCAAGAGCATAACAACATTCTCAAACGGCATGGTTGACCCAACTCTCATGATTTGCTACTGGTCGAGGGCCGAACAGGCTGAGCCAAAGTTTAAACCAAACATTTTCTTAGTCCCAATAGAGCGTCTCTGCTCAAACCTTGTCACTTCCTTGAACACGCCTCTAGCCAGGACGGTTGGTGATGCTGAAAGTCGATTGCTTCCCGACAAAGTGGGTGGAGTTTCCTGCTGTGGAGGGAACCCGAAAGTACCTGAACAAAGTTTTCCTGAGTGTGTGTAGCAGAGCCGAAGGTGTTGCGTCACTGCGAGGGCGGAGCCTGGGTAGGATGTTTGGCAAGCAGCCAAATGCAGTCACCCCTTCCGATGTCCTCAGGACTGTCAGTAGCTTCTGAACCTTCATGGCGGATCACGTAGATGGCATGGATGCTTTCTGCCATAGCCGATTCCCTGTCAGCATGTTGTGCCTGAAACAAAGTAATTCAACAGATACACATGTAAATATTTAACTGATGTCCATGACATATTTTACCTTCTTAACCATCCATTTCAAACATGCTACCACAATACCAAATACACCAGGTGAAAAGTTAGACAATTTAACATAAGTTATTCTGACTTAATGTTTATACATCTCGATTGTCAACAAATCAGCAAAATTGTAGGCATCAAGATTCAAATTAACATTCTCTTTGTACATAATACCTGGGTCATGGGTATCATTATTCTGGAGGCATCGACCAACCATTCCCCCTTTCCTGATGGAACGCCTCCGTCAGATTTGGAGAATATGGAGAAGAACTTGACTGTTGACTTTTATTCTTCAGAACTCTGCACACACCTATAAAATCATAAAACACAAATACAACATGTACAGTATGTATCTTATTTGTCTATTTTCAGGACACAAAAAACAATTTACATATGAAAGTCCAAACAAAAGAGTGATAATCTCTTACACCTCGTGTGTGTGTGTGTGTGTGTGTGTGTGTGTGTGTGTGTGTGTGTGTGTGTGTGTGTGTGTGTGTGTGTGTGTGTGACCCCTTGTGGTGCTCCAACGCACACAGAGGTCTGGGAGACTGTAGCAGGATTCCATTTCTCCAGTCAAAAAAATAATCGGAGCAGTTATTGCTTCAATATCAATGGGAGCTCGCATTGAGAAGTCGCAGGACGAATTATAGACCACATTGATGCTTAAGAGAATTTGTTGGTGGTAAGGACATCATTACCAGGGGTGCACATAACTGGTACGCAGGTGCGCATGCGCACCAAAAATTAGCAATGCGTACTGCCACCTCGGTCACTACAGCGCACTTGCGTACTGACTATCTCACTAGACTGTTGATGTTGGTGAATGGTAAAACATGTCCAAAAAGACACAGACAACAGTAGCCTAATCAGTTTCTTTGGAGTTTCGTCAACAGCAAAGAAAATTGAGTCAGAGATTTTAAAAACAAAACTTTCCGAGAAGTGGCTCCAAGTGCCGTGGCTTGAAGCTAATGATGAGCGGACAGAAATGTAGTGCCATGAAATGCGGAATCGTTCCGTATGTGGTAGTGAAAGCATGCGTTCCGTGTTGAACAGGTAAGGAACGCGATGTGTCCCGTTTTCTCATGAATGCCTAAAAATAGACATGTCGCTCTGTCACTCGCATATCAACTGTAGGCTATTGAAACGGCAGTCAGCGCGAGCGCGACCGAGTTGAGCTCCTGGCTCTCTCCTCCTCCCTCCATCATTATGGAATTGTGCCGTCTGTTAACTCCCAGAATGGACGCGCACCCCCGTCATTCTCATCGGCAACTCCGATGCATAGAAGTTAAAAACTGAAAGCATGCATCTATGCGCGTGGCTTCTTAAATGCACGCAGTTCCCGGCCAGCTCCACTTCTTAATGTCGTCAGCTTCCTCCACCATATTCCAAACGGACACCGCATACAAGTTTATTCCCCCCTCTGTGCTCAGTTAGCTGGCATGATGGCGAAATCGGCAAAAACAGATGAAATCCAGACAATAATCACTTGACTTGAACATGACCTGTTGACCATTTGTAGGCTAATTAAGATTTAAAGAATACCAAACTAACAACAAATTTGATTAGGCTACCTTGCACCAGTTGCATTAGCCTTCAAACATGTGTCAACGTTCGTGGTGATGTTTTATTCTTCGACACTGCAGACAGTAGACTTTTTTATTTTTTTATTTATTTTTTTACAGCGGATGAGGTGCGTACCAAAGCATATTTGCTGGTGCGCATATGAGTAACGGCCTAAAAAAGTTATGTGCACCCCTGATCATTACATACCAATATAAAGAGTAATCTATTGGAAGATGCAGCCGAGTAAAACATTTCATACCTTGAAATCTTCCAGGAGAGATTTCACCCGAGCGAGAGATGTCACCCGAGCTCTGATGCTGTCCCAAGTCACTGCCAGTGAGCAAGAGCCATCTCTGTTTGAAAATAACAACACCAGAACAAGGACACAATTGACACCTGGATACAACTTCTGGAAATTGTCTTGGTGATTAACTCTACACAAATAGATATGCAAAGCATTCTAACTTATCTCTTTAAAAAAGCATGGGCAGTCTGTGAATGCAAGAGAAGCACACTGCCTGTGACTTTGCTCTGGGCGTACATGATCTGGGCATACATCAGTGTCTCCCAACCTTTTTCGTCTTGAGTACCCCCTAAGCATTTTTGTCATAGTATGAGTACCACCTCACTCATGTTCTCTATCCCAATATGATCATGACCATACATTTGTTTTTATTCATAAAATAAAACATACTCCTAGTGGTACACGTACCCCTGGTTGGGAAACACTGCATTACATTCATCTCACCTAACATTGAAGCATAGTAAAACGTACCCTGAAATCCTCCAGATTGCATCTTTTGCCAGCATCAACAGGCTACTGCATCACGTGGTACATTTCTGTAATAAACAATATCAGTAATTGATTATATTTATCAAATGTTACACACAGTTTTTACAGTTACATTTTGTTTCACTATGGTAATCAATGTTTTAAAATTAGTCATTTTGAATTAACAGGCCACTGCCTTATTTAGGCTTCTTGGTTAAGTGAGCATACATAAATAAAGTAGCCTAAACTCTAATCCAGGGGTGCCCAACCTTTTTTTTTAACCGAGATCTACTTTTGAAGTTGATGGTCTGCCGTGATCTACCAAGTCAAATTTCAGGATGTCAGTATGAAAATTTAAGATCACCATTTATTAATCACCATTATTATGAACAAAATGTTTTAGTAGGCTACTATGGCCGTATCTTTTCAGTGTGTTTTTAAAGTGTGTTGAATAGCCTACGTTTACAAAGCAATGCAGTGCTGCATTGCTTTGTAGTATGCAGAGATAATTTCAGTCCTACACAAGTCATAAACAACTGAAACAATTTCAAAATGATAAACATTTGGTATATAAAAGGCATATGTAGGCACATGGGCCCTATTTCAAATTAAAATTAAATTAAAATATGATGAAGCATTATCATGACTTCAGTGGTCAAAATTAAAAAGGGCTCAGAACTTCACCATTTGTTATGGGTAAATAGTAGGCCAGTTAAGTTCACTTTACTATGAGAGAGAGAGAGAGAGAGAGAGAGAGAGAGAGAGAGGAGAGAGAGAGAGAGAGAGAGAGAGAGAGAGAGGAGAGAGAGAGAGAGAGAGAGAGAGAGAGAGCGAGAGAGAGAGAGAGAGAGAGAGAGAGAGAGAGCGAGCGAGAGAGAGAGAGAGAACTCATCGAATTGGTCAACACCCTTGTTAAGAGTGACTTCTTCTATGAAGGTTTTTTTTCCCAGCTCTCTGGGACAGTAGCAGAGCAAAGGCTTTCTATTGTGAGTTTGGCCAATCGTTCTGTCCACAACTGGAGCAGGAAACAGCACAAATTGAAGTGAATTCCATACATGTCAGCTAACATTTCCCTTACACGCGGCACGCGATGTAAACGCAGTTAGCGATGATGCATGCGACTAGCGATTTGGACAAAGATCCTCGCATATCGCCGCGTCATAACGCATCGTTGCGCACATGTTCTGTTACTCACCCGATGTTACATGTGTGCACACATGAATCAACTGCAATACCCTTACGGTCACTTCCTAATGCTTTCCCCTCATTCTGTGTTACAGTGGGACTAATTATCTAACCAATACAGTAGTACCAGCAGCTTACTACATAGCCTACTTTTGAAAGACAGTATTTTCCCTGTCACATTACATGTCTCTCGACTGCCACTCCCCTCGAGATCGACTGGTAAATCGCGATCGACTCGTTGGGCACCCCTGCTCTAATCATTGCAGCTTACAGTTTACGCAGGTGTGCAACGTTCAAAAAAGAACACCAGTTTATTAGCCAGGTGGATTGACTACACGCCACGTCTGTATTCAGAACCCGCTTAGAATTGTATTTGGTCTGACTGTGGATTGGGTTAACATGGCTCTCACTGAAGCTGACGAACTTTATGACGGCTCGCCTCAGTGCGTTTCAAAGCGCACTCCACTGATTTCCCTAAATGCGCCGCAAAGCTCTCACTGTCCACAAAGCAACGCATAAAGGCTTGCTCATAAACTCAAACACATCGGAGCACGCGCAACATGCTGTAGTAGGACGCAATGTAGACCAGTTGTAATTAGGATTTTCTTTTCCCTGGGCCAGATTCACACATGAGCGTGGCAGAACGGCAGCGAGACGTCTTTCTGCCTGGTCTCGGCCAATGTCTAGAGCTCTACCTCTAGCTACGGGGGATTTTGAACAGGACTGGCCGCGCACACCAAATGCTGTCGTTGTGAAATGCTGACACCGGCGGCCGAAATTAAACAGAAAGTCCTGTCTTCTCGCTTTCGTCCAGCCACACTCTAGTGTGAATCTCTCCTTAAAATCACAATTTGTTACGCTTTGCCAAGTAAACCCATGCCCTGCCGAGATGATATGACATAAATTCACCGGAGGAATGGCAAACCAAGGTTTTTGCTTCAGAGTTAGGCTATCATTTCCCTCTGAATTCAAAGGGAATTGGTGGCAGGCATCCAATAAATTAGCTCGCTAGCAAACAATGCACAGTCGACACGTTTGACATGAAATACAGGGCATTAAACACCAGCTCGGCGGCTGTAAGCAAAAAAAACAACCTAAAATATTGTTTAACTTTTCCTACACTTTGCAAGAAGAAGGTGGACACCGTGTTTCTGCACAGAACATGCTAGTAAAGCTACATCCAGCATGTTGCCCGACTACCCAACAAAAATGTTGGCAAATCAATAACATCAACCTTTGAACATAGCATGTGCTGCAGCAAAATAAGATTGTGATATTAACACATTACACATTTGGTTAGAGTTAGAGCATGTTTGAGGATTTATTGGAAGAGATGTCCTTACCTTGCAGGCGAACTAGTCTGTTTACTCCTCGCGCCTTCCTGCAATTTGAAAAGCTGGAGCGTTGCATTCTGGGTAGTTTGAAGAAATTGCCTGACTGCGTTGGGTTCTTTCAACATAACACAATCTATAAATAGGCTAGGCCTATCT
>NC_085868.1:35037560-35060060 GCF_034702125.1 Engraulis encrasicolus
ACAGCTGAGGAAGCCACTCGATCGCTATTTGGTTAATTTTTCATTCATTTTAGCACGTGACCTGGACGCGAGTACTTAAATGGGACACAATTGTCTGCCTTAAAGAGTGGCAGAAATGGTCTTTAGAAGCAGGAAGATAATCGGTTGCTGTTTGGACAAAATATTACATCCTTAACACTGAATTAATTGTTAAAAAGAGCCAAAAGAGCCAGTATTTTGAACGGCTCTTTGAAAGGAACGAGCCATTATGATCCGGATCCATAAATCCAATCACGTGTGCTCTTCTTCTCTTATCCACACCTGAACATTTTCTACATTGAATCATTACAGCATTATGGACGTGACATCTGGACACAAATAATAACAACTGCCTGTTATCCGCCTACGCAACGGAATTCTCTATTCTGATTGGATGATGGGGTGGCCATTAATCCCTGAGAACCGGTCAGGCGTGAAGCCGGGCGATGCGAAAATAGAAGCACATAGAACCTTCGCTTGGAATGCCGATGGTATCTTAGGAAATCATGCATATCGTCTACGGAAAATTACATTATCACAACGTCGGCATACCAAACCAAGATTCTGAACGCGACGCACGCATAGCGGTGTGTCTATCTTGCTCACAAGATTCTGTTGCAGTTGACATGGTTTCTCAAATTTTACAGACAGTAAAGGCCAGTTCACACCAAAGATTCGAGACGAGACGAGCTACAGCGTTCTAAAAACCAGCAACTGTCTGCAACATGCTGTTCTACTCCAGGCGTTCAGACCACTGCAACTGCAGCTGCAACTGTGACTACATTCCTATAACATCGGTAGCCGGTCAATGGTAGTATTATGGGATGGTCAGGACCAGGCTACGTGCGCGCACCCATCTGAGTTGTTTTACAAAAGCAAGTAGATGCGCTGTTGCGATCAAATTAAATAAACTATTGTAGGTAGCCCTACATTTAGGCTACATTAGGCCTACATAGCCGTGCATTTTGCGCAAAAAATGTATGGAGCCCATTGAACGTGGGTTTTACTTGGCATACTTTCGTGAGAAAATGCAAAGTTTCAGTTTCTCTGATATATTTCTGAAAGCACCGTGGACGACTACCTACCCTCCTGCTTGCTTTCTGTGATAACACGACGAGAAGTCGCGGACAACTTAATGGGTTACATTTTAAGTTCCTTTGTGCGGTGTAGCTCTAGCAAATGCGCACATTTCCACGGAAAGGTGACTAACCTCTTGGATAGGGAATGCCAATAGGCCTATAACAAGTAGGCATAGCCTAGGCCTAATAGAAGTCCTTTGACCAGGCGAATTTGTCAGCTTCGTATTACGAGTGTGCTTTTTTTACGGCATCTGAGCTCGTCCATGAGATAACTTTACGCATGCAAGAAGCATCATGAAAGCTCATTTGAGTGACGTGCTTTTTTACTTTAACGTGAGGATATTAAAGAATGAAGACAGCAGATAGAATAGCCTAGGGTTAATTAAGAGGGTTGGTCTGAAGATTGGCCATTTATTCTTTTCTAAATGTAGGCCTAGATTAGTTTGCACCAGGCTATAGCTTTTATAAGGGGTGCTTACAAAAAGCCATAGATCCACTGTGATCAAAATAAATAAATTACAGTATGCCTGTTAGGCCTACACGCTGTGTATTTTGGGCAAAAAATAAAGGCTACGAAGATCATTGGAAGTGGGTTAGCCTATTTGGCTACTACTTTTCTCGAGAAAGTGCCATCCTCAGAAATATTTCTGAAAGCACTGTTACCGGCTGTCTCCAGTTTGCATTCTGTGATAACACGACGAGACCCATGAGTTCCGACTTCTCGGCTGTTACGTTGATGTCTTACGCTATTAAAATAACCTGAATGGAGGCAATCACAAAGAAGATAAAATGAAAAGTAGGCCTACATGCTAAACTGCCAGAAGACGTGTCATCTAGGCAGGTGAGGGGACGTCACAGTGGCTTATGTTTTAAAACCTTGCGACTGCGATTTGACATGATTAATCTTTTGAAACTGCTTGCAACAGCTCGCAACTCCGTGCGACGATTGATTCACACTACTGCAACTCGTCGCTGAAACTCTCTGCAACCGTCCCGTCTCGTCGCGAATCTTTGATGTGAACTGGCCTTAAGACAGTAAAAAAAAGTACCCTATCGAAAGGGCAGACAAGCGGGATAACGGCGCTCTAGGTCGACCGGTTATACAAGGTCATATCACAGGCAGTTCAGCTGATGAACATGTGGTGAGTGTAGGCTGAAAGACTACATGAGCAAAATGGGCATTTTTGAATTCAACAAAAAGTGAATTTTGAATTCAACAAAAAAAGCATTTTAGTTCGTTTTTATGAGCACCAGTCACAGTATGATGACACAGTCTTCTTTTGATTAAAAAAAAAACCCAATCTGAATTGTGTTTTGTCAGGTTTCATTTAATATCTTTCCTTGGCAACTTGCAATTGCACTCACCAGATATTGTGTGCTCTATGTATTGTGCTCCAATTATGAATGACTGGTGATGAAAACTGGGAAGTCTGCCATGGTCTTTGTTTGATGGTTGCTTTTGGCTTTGATATCACTTACATGATTTTTTTCCAAATATGTCTTCAGTGACAAAAAATAAAATCTGCTTAATGTGGTCTCTGTCCTCCTTGAGTTTGTTGTGACATTTGAGCCAGCCATAACACACGCACACGCATACACACACACACACACGCACACACACATACAAATACATACATAAGTGTCCTTTGTGTGTGTGTACTTTGTGTGTGTGTGTGTGTGTGTGTGTCATTGCTGGCTCAAATTTTGCAACACGCACAGACACACAAACACAGTGTCAATTTAAGTTTACTTTGTCTATGTGTGTGTATGTGTGTGCGTGTGTGTGCGCGCTTTTGTGTTTGTGTTTGTGTGTGTCTGTGTGAGTGTGTGCATGCGCGCTGCCATATACAGCATTCCTTCTTTGTTCCAGGAGAAACTGGGTCACAATCAGACCCCCTCTTGTGCAGCATGCAGCAAAAAGCCGGGCTAACGAAATTAGCCAATACATTGCAGTCAATAGGAAAACTGCTAAGATTGCTATCTTTATTCTATTTAGAACTCATCTTGAATAATGCTTTTACTTATACGCCACAATCTGCACTTTGCGTGTGTGTGTGCGTGCGTGTGCGTGTGTGTAGGTGTGTGCGTGTTTGTGTCCAGGTTTTTTTATACTATGCAAATGCGCGTGTGTGTGTGTGTGTGTGTGTGTGTGCGCGTGTGTGTGTCTGTGTGTGAGTGTGTGCGTGCGTGTGTGTGGCTGTTAATGCGTCCATGTGGTGAAATAGGGGATATTTATGGGCCTGAATATTAAATCCCAGCATCACGGCTCAGAGCGTGCAGCTCAGCACTACTGCTGATTTACATCTGTGTGTGTGTGTGTGTGTGTGTGTGTGTGTGTGTGTGTGTGTGTGTGTGCGTGTGTGTGTGTGTGTGTGTGTGTGTGTGTGTGTGTGTGTGTGTGCATGTGCGTGTGTGAGTGAGAGAGAGAGACGAGGGAGGCGAATGGAAAAGAGACACACACTGTGGATACAGTCTGGAATTTTTTTTAACAGGGAGCATCTGTATAGGAACGGGTTAAAGCGTGTGGACGTGTGTGTGTGTGTGTGTGTCTGTGTCTGTGTGTGTGTGTTTGCGTGCGTGTGTGTGTGCGTTTGTGCGTGCGTGCGCATTAATTTGTGCGAAGCGAGGTAGAAAGTTGGAGTCCGTATCTCATAGACGGTGTGCATGATATTAATAGCCTGCAATTAATGTATGTGTGTGTGTGTGTGTGTGTGTGTGTGTGTGTGCGCACGCGCACGTTTGAGTGGGTGTGTCTACAACAAGTTATATTTATAGATGTGATCTCAGTGAACTTTGTGAAATGTGTGTGTTATTACTAGTTGAATTGAAGATACTGTATACAATGTAACATGCCATTGTGTACTCTACCAAACCACTTTTTCTGTGACGTTGTATTTATATTTCATTTTAACCCTCGTATTGAGTCCAATGCCTGTTATCATCCTTTGTACTCGGGTCGGTGAAGACACTGTTCGACCCACGTCTTAAATCAGCTCTAACATACTCTAAAAAACACTTCTGTAGCTCCAAATATGCTTCTCATCTTTTGCTGGTATTGTTACAATATTTTCTTCAATGTATTTGGTGTGAGTCTTGGATCCTTTTATGCCCCCGAGAGCAAGACACCTATAATATCATGCGGGCGTGTGGGCGTCCAAGTTGCTTCTTTTCTAACTTTCTGCCGAAGTGCAGTTACTAATTCTATCGCATCTGGTTGTCTAGTCAAGACCCCGTTACTAATTCTATCGCATCTGGTTGTCTAGTCAAGACCCCGTTACTAATTCTATTGCATCTGGTTGTCAAAACCCAGTCGTCAATTCTATCGCATTTGTTTGTCAAGTCACCCCAACATTCTGCGCGCGTCCTTACATGCCTCCGATAGAGGCGCGTCTCACTAGATTAGGATGTGGTGCCCATAGCAACGTACCAAGCGCAGTGGTTAATCTACTTTCTCATGAAGCCTTAGATCAACATATTAATAAATGAACACTTAATTGCTGGTAACAGGGTGATAAGCGGAATAGCGGCCTTCGTGGTGTCCCGATATCAAGGGAAAATGGACTTGGTGAAGCAAACAGCCCTTCAGCTACGCCATCGGGCTGTTAGAACGCTCCGCCTCGTCCATTATTTCCCTGATATCAGGACACCTCGTCGGCCGCTATTCCATACGTATCACTCTGCAAGATGTCCAGTCACTTCTCGCTTAATATCAGCTGATCACAGATCAACACAATTTTGCGTGGAGTTCTAGAACAGCAAAGAACGTTTGGAAATCAACAAAGTATTCTGTGTGGTGGAAGTCATTTCAAATACCCAAAGACAATGGGGTTTGGGGGGGGGGGGGTTGCCTTTATTTCGATAGGACAGTGTAGTAATGACAGTGTGTGTGTGTGTGTGTGTGTGTGTGTGTGTGTGTGTGTGTGTGTGTGTGTGTGTGTGTGTGTGTGTGTGTGTGTGTGTGAAGAGGCTATTAATCTGTGTTTTAATTATGGATGGAAGACGCCACCATAATGGCAGATGAGACACTCAGATTGATCCAGCGCTTCGCTGCCCTCAAGAGAAACCTGATGTATAATTAAGCAGCATGTGTCCTTCTGGGCTCTCTCGCTCTCTCTCTCTCTCTCTGCCCCCTTCTGTGCTGTGTGTGTGTGTGTGTGTGTGTGTGTGTGTGTGTGTGTGAGAGAGAGAGAGAGAGAGAGAGAGAGAGAGAGAGAGAGAGAGAGAGAGAGAGAGAGAGTTTGTGAATATCTCCTCTGGACTGTGTGTGTGCGTGTGCGTGCGTGTCCGTGTGCGTGTGGGTGTGTGCGTGTGTCTGCTTGCTTGTCCGTTTGTTATAGTCCATTTTGTAGTTGGTGTGAGTTCAGGGATATGGTGTTTTAGATTGTGGTAGTAGTGCATGTCGAGCTATAGACAGTTGTTTAGTTGTATGATCTTCAGATGTCATTAGAGGTAAAGGTTTTGATTTGCGTAGAGACCAGGAGTGAAGTGTGAAGGGGCTGCAAAACACCTTAATAGCTCCTAGAGCTTGTTTATAGTATCCCAATGGCTACCAGTCTTTAAGTGTTTGTGTATGTGTATGTGTGCGTGTGCGTGTGCGTGTGCGTGTGTGTGTGCATGCGTGCGTGCGTGCGTGCATGCGTGCGTGCGCGCGTGTGTGTAGTAAATCACAGCACTTCTGCCAACTCCTCCCAAAACCTCTCTGTATCTGTATCTGTATCTGTATCTCTCTCTCTCTCTCTCTCTCTCTCTCTCTCTCTCGTGCGCGCTCGCTCGCTCTGTCTCCCTCTGTCTTCATGAAACATTGATGCCCAATTCAGAGTGCAACTTGGATCAACAGCAGGGCAGTGTGTGTGTGTGTGTGTGTGTGCGTGCGTGCGTGCGTGCGTGCGTGCGTGCGTGCGTGCGTGCGTGCGTGCGTGCGTGCGTGCGTGCGTGCGTGCGTGCGTGCGTGCGTGCGTCTGTCTGTCTGTCTGTCTGTCTGTCTGTCTGTCTGTCTGTCTGTCTGTCTGTCTGTCTGTCTGTCTGTCTGTCTGTCTGTCTGTGTATGTGTCTGTGTGTATTGAACTACCTGCAGCCGGTACTTCAAGACATCCTGAGTATAGACCATTTTCCAACGCATCTTTCATGTTTTATGTGAAAACAGTCTGCAAAGCAATGGACAGACAGATGTAAAAATTTGAAACATAAACACAAGCCTCACTGTACATCCAGCTCTGTATGCTGCAAATGTGTGTGTGTGTGGTACAAAAAGTGCTTGTACTGAGCAGACACAGTAGAAATTGTGGGAGCCCAATTGGGCAGGTACAGTCCGTCTGCTTTTTTGCCAGCCCTGGGGAAAAAAAAACATTTGAAAGGTCCCCCATCTCTGTACAGACAATATAATGTCGACCCCCTCTCTTCCTGGGCCCGGGACAACTTTCCTCTTTGTCCCCACCTTTCGGCTTTCCTGGGTACAGAACAGACTGGCAAGAC
This sequence comes from Engraulis encrasicolus, assembly GCF_034702125.1. Lineage (NCBI taxonomy): Eukaryota > Metazoa > Chordata > Actinopteri > Clupeiformes > Engraulidae > Engraulis > Engraulis encrasicolus. Next base: position 35,044,130 of record NC_085868.1, read on the forward strand.
CCATAGAGCAGATGTGGAAGTGGGCTAGTCATCAGGTCCAATCGAGCAATGCAATCCTGTAGCTCTTAGCACAACAAGCCTCATCAACCTCGAGATGAATAGACACATTGATGAGCTAGTCCACTCGATGCTTTGGAGCTAACTTAGAATAGATTAGAATAGAGACTGGACTGGAGAGAAAAGGCGTTTCTTCTGTTCTCCTTTCATTTTCTTTTAATTGCTCTGTCTTTTCATGTCAACAGCCTCTTGTGTACTGGTGTTGCTATGTCCACATCAAATACTTATTTACTAGGCCTGTAACGGTACAATGTATTCGAAGCGAACAGACCTTCAGTACGGTACCGTGCTGTACCGAACGGTACAGTCACCGTCTCTGTTTATGTTTTTACATGCTGCCTGCTGCCACTACACCACTCAGTGGCTCTTTCATGTTCACGGGGACCTGTAAGTCTACTGCTAGCAACCAACAATTGCTTGAAGATACTACCCTCTTGCTAAAATATACAGTTTGGGTATATGTGCGCACATGTGTGTTTACCGTATGTGCATGTGTGTGTATGTGCATGTGTATGTGTGCATTTGTGTGTGTGACTAAACATAGATGCATGTGCATCTATTGGTGTGTGTGTGTGTGTGTGTGTGTGTGTGTGTGTGTGTGTGTGTGTGTGTGTGTGTGTGTGTGTGTGTGTGTGTGTGTGTGTGTGTGTGTGTGTGTGTGTGTGTGTGTCTGTCTGAGCACGTGACCACATGGCCTTGTCTCCATAATGCTAGCTAGAGGGATGCAGGAAACATCCTTCCTCATATCTACCCCATCTCTCCCCTCTAATACCCCCACCCCTCTTCTCTCACACTCTCCCTATCCCTCACTCCCCTCTCTCTGCTCTCTCTTGTCAGTCTCCTCTCTTCTTCCTCTTCTTCTCTTTCTCTCACCCCTTCTCTCTCACTCCTGCTACTCTCTTCCTCCATCTCTCGGAGTGATGTCTTCCTCTCTTCCACCCCTCCTCTGTTATCCATCTTTCTAAGACGGATGTCTTCCTCTCTCCTTCTCTGTTCATCCTTCCCCGCTCTATGTCTCTCTCTCTCTCCTTTTCCTTCTCTCCGCACCCCCCTCTCTGTCCTCCATCTCTACTGTCCATATTTCTCAGAATGATGTCTTCCCCTCTTTCTCTCTCTTCACCTCGTTCCCCTTCTTTCTGTCTATTCACCCCATTCCCCTCTATGTTCTCCACCTCTCTCAGAATGATGTCTTCCCCTCTTTCTCTCTCTTTTCCTCTTTCCCCTTCTTTCTCTCTATTCACCCCATTCCTCTCTATGTTCTCCACCTCTCTCAGAATGATGTCTTCCCCTCTTTCTCTCTCTTTTCCTCTCTCTCCCCTTCATCCTCTCTACACCCCCCCCCACCCCCCCAAACACACACCTCCTCTTTTAGAGTGATGTCTTCCTTTGGTGTCGCACCAAGGGGCTGTGTCCCGGTCAACCAATCAGGAAACAGTCCTGAGAATTAGGAATGAGATGCATGGATAAGAATGGATGAGGAAGAAGGAAGAACCAGAGACAGTTACATTACTGGCTGGAAGGGCATGGGGAGAGGTAAGTGTGTGTGTGTGTGTGTGTGTGTGTGTGTGTGTGTGTGTGTGTGTGTGTGTGTGTGTGTGTGTGTGTGTGTGTGTGTGTGTGTGTGTGTGTGTGTGTGTGTGCGTGCGTGCGTGCGTGTGTCAGGGGTGGAACTTGTACTATTTTCATTACAAATTTGCTTAACTTTGATGTTGGATGCTGCGTATAATTCAGCATTAACCCGGGCGCCAGGAGAAAAAATTGGGTTGACATATTTCACCTGCCAAAGGCCAAATTCACCAGTCATTGGCAGGTGGACGGGTGGATGTGTGAGTGAGTGAGTGAGTGAGTGAGTGAGTGAGAGAGAGAGTGTGTCACACAGAGCTCTTTCGGTACCAGGCACCAATGCACCACACTACCTACAAACACCTGATTCCACCATTACACACCATGCATGTTGAGCTACTGCTAATTACCAGCCAAGCTAACTCTGTGGGTGCACACACAAGTCGTTTGTAGCAGCAGTTTTTCATTGGAAAAGTAGATCTTAGTTAAATAAACACAGACACAGGTTGCAATATTGTCTTTAATAACTTATCTGAGCGTGGTGAGTGGGAGCAACGCTTGTTTGTTTGTTTGCCCTCTCTCTCCTGCAGCACTTCCGGGTGACCAAAGGACCAGAGCAGTGGAATTTAGCTGTCTTTGTAGTGCCCGTCTCATTTAGGAGCCAATGATCTCATCCAATTAAGCTAATTGTGTGTAAATTACGAATTGTGGTGATTATATGGTGTTGTAATGTGAATGAATGTGTTGTATGTGAAATGTGTAACATTTTGGTAATTTTGAAATTGTTTTGTAAATGGAAGATTGTTGTGATTTTGTATATCTACAGCAAGCTGTGTGGGGTTAATTTTAGGGGAGGGGCCAGTAGTATTTAAGCCCTCAGAAAGTTGTAGCTCTCCCTCTGGCCATTTTCAACTACAGTCTGAGTTGTAGTCCTAAGCTGTGCAGTTTTGCTCTTCAGACTGGCAACTTTTTATTTTCTTCTTGAAGATTCATTTCGTCTTTTCTTTCAGTAATTTGATAGGCCTACAACATTTTGTACATTTTGATGACTTCAGCTATTTTTTGGTCACTTGCTCACTTTTGGAAAACTTGGACTGTAAATAAACACCAACTTTGCACCGGAGTTGCAACCTTTGGCTGAGTCATCATTTTGTCACAGAACCTGTGTGTGTGCGTGCGTGTGTGTATTTGTGTGCAGTTGATAAAGATTATTAGTAAACATATGAAGGACAGTCAATGTCCAGCCAATAGTTTTTTATTTCAAGTGCCGTTGGTCACAGAACATAGTATTCTATGTTCTATGTCCATGTAAATTGCTCCTGTTGACAAAGCGGCCTGCTGTTTCAAGTCAAATCATGTCAAGTCAAGTGTACTTTATTGTCAAAAATCTATGTAACAGGGTTAGCACAGAAGTTTGAAATTGCGTTTGACCAGTCTCCAATGTGCAGTTTAACTAAAAACATTTAAATAAGACATTGACAATAAGCTCTCTCATTCACACACACACACACACACACACACACACACACACACACACACACACACACACACACACACACACACACACACACACACACACACACACACACACACACACACAATGTGAATTGGTGAATGTGGGGCATATAAGGGAATCTGTGTGTGACGTCACTGTTTGCATTTCTCAGCTTCCGTGTGACAAGACAGAGCTTGGTCACTTCGCTTTGTGTTGGGAATACACTACAAACACACCCAGAAGGTAAGCCTCATGACTTATTACAGAACTGTGCAATGAAATTTAGTTCCACATCACACTCGGTATAATTATTATCTCCATCCTATTTTTAAAACGTCTGAAATATCATGGGGAAAGACTCGTAGGCATCAGAAACCTAGCTGGCTCCGAGTTGCATACACACTCGCGGTAAATCACGTCAACACTACAAAGTAAAGACCGTTATTCACAATGGTTTGGGCAACCTAGAGTAGCCTAAACTGTTCATCTGTTTGGTGTAACAGCTCGCTTTTATGACAAGTGGAATACATACCTTCCCAATATTTGTAAACGTTTTATTATTATTTAAATGCGCGAGCAGCCAGGGATTCCAAAATGCTAAGTGGCTAGGTGTTTATCATTGGAAGTCTCATTGGAGCCCTGCACAGTGTATGACAAGAACCTGTCTTGTCGGCTGACGGTTTTATCCACTTGCAGGTATGCTGTACTGTCGGTGACACCGTTTAGAAGAACATACTATAATGTCGCTTGGAAACCCTCGCCATGTGCTCTAAAAGACGCTATATTGTGTTGCAAAGTGTTAGCCACTGCTGATAAGCCGGGGTTTCGCGGTCGGAGGCAGCCTCTGATAGTTTGGAAGCTGCCGTCACTCAATCGTCCTCCCCAGGTGTGATTGGTGTGATACAATAGGCTATAACTTCATTTACAAAGCATAGGAATCGATTCTGATGTACTCATGTTAAGATATGTTATCCCAGAATGGAGTTGGTACAGTAGCAGTCCAGAGACCACAGAAACCGCAACAACATCCAGCCGACGACAGAACAGGTTCTTACCACACACTACACTGGTCCAATGGGACTTCCAATATTAAACACCTAGCCGCCTAGCATTTTGTTTACAAAAACAAAAAATGTATGTATACACTGGAATCTGATCTTGACGTTAGCTAGCAAGCTGACAAAATAGCTAGTTTTCCAGAGCTATGCAGCATTGTGCTCTGCACATTTTCCATTCAGGTATTTTGTCCACGTTACTGATATTACAACCCATCACATTTTGGTGTGCCATCGGTATGCGAACAGCTTTACAATAATATGAAAATCAGCTTAGCAAATTGCGATGTTTGGGCTTGCAGCTGGTAATGGTAGATAATAATAGCCTTATCACGGGTGGTGTGTAGAACTAGATTTCATTTCACAGTTCTTTAGTCCTGAGGCTTATCAGGGTGCTTTTCTGACATGACAAACTATTATACTGTGTATTTATGTGACCAACTACACAGCTAACTACCGGAAACAAAACTGTTATGTTTCAGTTGATGCAATGTCTCGTTGTCTGAACATTGGATAAAGACATTCAGTGACACACTGTTTTTAAGCACATTTCATACCTGGCCAAAGCTTCAATTAGCGAAATAAATTGAGACCATAACCCACCATAACCGATATATTGTATAACACGTCATGTGGTAGGTCTATTTCTGGCGAAGTTTCTGCCAAGATGTGAGGTTCCATGCTAGGGATTTCGCATTATACCCAAATAGAGAATGCTGTTATCTCAGCTCTTTTTGCCACACAGCATTTTTGGCGCATGCGCAGCATGGCGCACAAACGTGTTTACAAGATTCGCCTATACTGTATCGTAAATCGCTTTGAGTGCTTGAGGGAGCGGAAAAGTGCAATATAAATGCAGCCTGTTCCCTGTGGCCTATGCACTTGAGGGGTTTGAAGGGCCTATGTAAGTGTTAAGATGACAGTACTTTATTCACTTGACCTCATTGCAAAGGCCAACTGCACACAAAAGAGTTCAAGGACAGTTCCACAAAGCAGGAAAAACAATGCAGCTGTGCAGTTACTGTGTATACTGAGGTATGTAAAAGGTCAAGGTGTACTCTGTGGTGTACACAGAGAACAGTGATGGTGGAGATATTCTTGGGTGCATTCCTGGAAACTATAGACAAGGAAAGGCCAGGCAAGTTTATTTGTATAGCGCATTTCATACACAGGTGCAACTCAATGTGCTTCACAAAAAAACAAATGTAAAAAGAAACGAAATAAGAAAAAAAGAAGGAAAGAAGGAAAATAATTTGAGTCAAAGAACATTTAAAACACAAAAAAGAGAAAAGGGAATGCTTCACTGGGTCCTGTATCCAGTTAGTAAAAAAGGGTGCTCATCAAAAAGAACTTGGGCGTCCAAACTTCCATGAAAAGATAAAAAAACACTATTTGAGGCACTCCTTACTTAAGTTTAAAAAGCCTTTATTAAATACTGGCTACATGCCTACGCGTTTCGACCCATTGTCTTCATCAGGGCATGCCAAACAATTGCAGGTGAAAGGTATATCAGGTAAGGAGGTAGAGCTAGGTCACATGACACAGAAAGCCCGCCCCTCCCCAACCACATAAGGTAAATACAAACAACCATTTATCAAAGTGTCTCCCACAACCAAAACAAATAATTAAAAACAGTATTTCATTATCTCAATCTACCATCTTTTTCATCCCACAGTCCGATTCTTAAGTTCATTCAAAGTAAAAATAAAAAGATATTTACAAAAATGGAGAAAAGTCCACATCCTCATTGAGGCCCGGAAATGTTGTGGCATTCAATTTAACAATCCACCAAGTTTCCCTTTGGAGAAGCCGTTTTAATCTGTCCCCACCCCTTATGTTTTTATTTATGACCTCTATTGCCATTACTTTCACTGAGTTCAGATCTGTATGGCCAGCTTCTCTGAAATGAACAGCCATGGGGTAGCTGGGATTTTGAGTCCTTATGGCGTACTTATGCTCTGCCAGTCTGTCACGAAGCCTGCGTTTTGTGCGCCCAATATAGAAGCAGCCACATCCACATTCTAACCTGTACACTACATGTGTAGTATTACAGTTTGCAAAATCTTTACAGTAATACACCTTTTCACTGAAAACATCCATAAAAGTGTCTGGCGAGAGATGTTATCACAGTGGTTGCATGAGCCACATTTGTATGTGCCTTTTGGCTTTGGAAAATAAGAGGGAGGTTTGGATGCAGGTAGGTAACTTCTCATTAACCTATCTTTCAGTGTGGGAGCCCTCCTAAAGGAAACTAGGGGGCGCTCAGAGAACACTTCACGTAAGGAGGGATCACCATCAAGAATGCCCCAGTTTCTGTTGATAATCCTCTTGATCTTGTATGACAGTGAGCTATATTGCGTGGTGAAGAACATTTTTCCAGATTTTCTTTCGCGGTGGGTTTTCTTGAATAAGTCCTTCCTATTTAGTGCTTTTGCTTTACCCAAAGCTGTATCTAGATCTTTTTTCCGGTACCCCCTGTGTTGAAAACGAGAGTACATGTCGTCAGCTTGTACATCAAAGTCAATCTCAGAATCACAGATTCTGCGTATTCTTTGAAATTGGCCGTAGGGGATGTTTGTGATGAGACTGTTGGGGTGAAAGCTGTCAGCGTGTAGAATGGTGTTCCTATCAGTTACCTTCCTGAAAATGGATGTGTGTAGGTAACCTTGTTCATCCACTGTGATGTTGAGGTCCAGGAAGTGTATTTCTGACTGGCTGTATTCAAGACTAAGCTTGATGTTTGGATTTGAACAGTTCAAGTACTGATGGAATTCTTTGAGTTGCTCTAAAGGGCCTGAAAAAATGAAGCAAAGATCATCAATAAATCTTCCATACCATCTGATGCAGTGTTTGAATGGGTTCACGTCACCAAAGATGTATTGATCTTCCCAAAGTCCCATGAAGAGGCCTGCAAAATTAGGTGCATACGCAGCCCCCATGGCGGTACCTTTCTTTTGGCGGAAAAGCCGATCCTGGAACAAAAAAATGTTGTTATTTAGGGTCCACTTTGCAAGATCAACAATGAATTCAGTCGGAGGTGTGTCATTGGGTCTTTTTTGTAAGGCCTGCCTCAGGGCCTCCAGGCCCTCTTCATGGTCTATATTGGTGTAGAGTGCCTCGACATCCATTGTGACAAGATATGCATTGTTGACATTCTTAATTTCATCCAATATAGAGAGTACATGTGTGGTGTCCCGTATGTAAGCTGGTAATGCCATTGTAAGGGGTTTGATGTGAAAGTCTATAAATTTTGATGCTGGTTCAGTTATTGATCCCATGCCACTAATAATTGGTCTCCCAGGTGGTTCCAGAATGTTCTTATGGACTTTTGGCAACATGTAGAAAACAGACAGAGTAGAGTCATTGGGCAGCAGAAAGTCATACTCCTTCTTTGTAATCCACTCATTGTGAAGGCCTTTGTCCAAGATTGCAACAAGATCAGCTCTCACCTGATTTAATGGGTTGGTAGCTAGAGGGGTATAGTATTGTGGATTATTAAGTTGTTTCATGGCTTCTGTTATGTATTGTGCCTTTCCCCAAACAATAACAGCTCCACCTTTATCTGCTGTTCGGATGACAAGGTCATCATTATCTTGCAGCCACTGAATTGCATTTTTTTCACCAATAGTCAAGTTGGATTTCATAGTCCTGTTGTCCCTTTCAAATAGTCTCTCAATATCATGGGTTACTTTTTTGGTGAATGCAGTCAAACATGAGTTGTTAACTGGAGGGAAAAAAGTAGATTTAGGTCTAAACGGGCTGAATTGCTCAACATCACTTGCAGTGGGTGTGTTAATTGAAGTCATTGTTTGTGCACTTCTAGGGTTGTTGTGGTACCAAACTCTTAAATGTAAATTACGAAAAAACTTATACAGGTCCACTTTAGTCTGAAAAAAATCAGTTTGATGAGTGGGAGCAAATGACAGGCCTTTAGAAAGAACTGACAGGCAATCATCAGACAAGTCGGTACCTGATATATTGATTACTGTCTCCAGTTCCGGACTCGGTGTTGTGTCAGTGGACGCAGGGTGTGGCCTGGTGGCCCGTCCCCGTTTAGGTCTTCCACGTCTCGTCCTCTTCTTTTTCCTTTGGGTTTGGCTGCTTTCCTTGTTGATAAAAAATCCTGATCCATGTTCCTGGGGTTTAAGCTCTCATCCTCACTGGTGGTGGCACTACTTGGTAGACTGAAAGACACAGAGCGCATGCGTCCTGGTTGTCCTGGTCGTCCTGGTCTCGACTCACGACGAGGTCTTTTGGTCCAGAAGTACACAGATCCATTTGAATAGTCCTGTTTGTCACGCTTAAAATTCCGGATTTTTTCTTTGGCTATCTCTTGTGCTAGTTTGTTGACATCCTCACTCAGTTTTCTCTCCTGTTCCTCCATTTCTTTTGAATTTGAAACTATTTTACTGAGCTTTTCTTTTGTTTCTCTAATTGTTTCTTGTATTTCAGCTCTTTGTTTCTTACTCTCCTCAATCAGTAGCAAAATCAAGTCAAGGGAGCACTTATTTAAGATGGCTTCCCACTTACTCTTGAATTCCATGTTGTCTTTGCCGAAAGAGGGAAACTTCACAATCCTTAGTCCTCTAGGAATCATCTCTTCTCGCCAATAATCAGAGAGGTTAATTGCATGTAATTCCAATTTCTTGTCTTTCTCCAAAAGTTCTTTCAAATCCATATAGACTGCATGAGTGTCTTCAGACTGTGTAGAATCCATAGAAAATAATGATTCAGTTACAATAATATTCTTTCCTTGTTCATTAGTGAAAAATAGAGTGTTGGCCATGGTGAAGGTCCAGAGTAAAATCCCAGTATAACGTGGCTACACAGCAACGGAGCAATTCCCTGGACTAAGCCCAAGTCCAAACAAGCCACAAAAAAGAGAAAAGGGAATGCTTCACTGGGTCCTGTATCCAGTTAGTAAAAAAGGGTGCTCATCAAAAAGAACTTGGGCGTCCAAACTGCCATGAAAAGATAAAAACACTATTTGAGGCACTCCTTACTATAATTAAAAATCCTTTATTAAACTTGGCACATTGTCTTCATCAGGGCATGCCAAACAATTGCAGGTGAAAGGTATATCAGGTAAGGAGGTAGAGCTAGGTCACATGACACAGAAAGCCCGCCCCTCCCCAACCACATAAGGTAAATACAAACAACCATTTATCAAAGTGTCTCCCACAACCAAAACAAATAATTAAAAACAGTATTTCATTATCTCAATCTACCATCTTTTTCATCCCACAGTCCGATTCTTAAGTTCATTCAAAGTAAAAATAAAAAGATATTTACAAAAATGGAGAAAAGTCCACATCCTCATTGAGGCCCGGAAATTTTGTGGCATTCAATTTAACAATCCACCAAGTTTCCCTTTGGAGAAGCCGTTTTAATCTGTCCCCACCCCTTATGTTTTTATTTATGACCTCTATTGCCATTACTTTCACTGAGTTCAGATCTGTATGGCCAGCTTCTCTGAAATGAACAGCCATGGGGTAGCTGGGATTTTGAGTCCTTATGGCGTACTTATGCTCTGCCAGTCTGTCACGAAGCCTGCGTTTTGTGCGCCCAATATAGAAGCAGCCACATCCACATTCTAACCTGTACACTACATGTGTAGTATTACAGTTTGCAAAATCTTTACAGTAATACACCTTTTCACGTAAGGAGGGATCACCATCAAGAATGCCCCAGTTTCTGTTGATAATCCTCTTGATCTTGTATGACAGTGAAGTGTTCTCTGAGCGCCCCCTAGTTTCCTTTAGGAGGGCTCCCACACTGAAAGATAGGTTAATGAGAAGTTACCTACCTGCATCCAAACCTCCCTCTTATTTTCCAAAGCCAAAAGGCACATACAAATGTGGCTCATGCAACCACTGTGATAACATCTCTCGCCAGAGCGCTTTTATGGATGTTTTCAGTGAAAAGGTGTATTACTGTAAAGATTTTGCAAACTGTAATACTACACATGTAGTGTACAGGTTAGAATGTGGATGTGGCTGCTTCTATATTGGGCGCACAAAACGCAGGCTTCGTGACAGACTGGCAGAGCATAAGTACGCCATAAGGACTCAAAATCCCAGCTACCCCATGGCTGTTCATTTCAGAGAAGCTGGCCATACAGATCTGAACTCAGTGAAAGTAATGGCAATAGAGGTCATAAATAAAAACATAAGGGGTGGGGACAGATTAAAACGGCTTCTCCAAAGGGAAACTTGGTGGATTGTTAAATTGAATGCCACAACATTTCCGGGCCTCAATGAGGATGTGGACTTTTCTCCATTTTTGTAAATATCTTTTTATTTTTACTTTGAATGAACTTAAGAATCGGACTGTGGGATGAAAAAGATGGTAGATTGAGATAATGAAATACTGTTTTTAATTATTTGTTTTGGTTGTGGGAGACACTTTGATAAATGGTTGTTTGTATTTACCTTATGTGGTTGGGGAGGGGCGGGCTTTCTGTGTCATGTGACCTAGCTCTACCTCCTTACCTGATATACCTTTGAACATTTAAAACATTAAGATAAAATCATATGGTAAAAAATAAACATAAAAATAAGAATGATATATAATTTAAAGGGAAAGCATCTGAGAACAGCTTTGTCTTGAGTCTAGATTTAAAGCTATCAATAGTGGGTGCATTTTTTACGTCATCTGGAAGCTGGTTCCAAAGCTTTGCAGCATAGAAGCTAAATAGTAGGGTTGGAAAGGGGGGTCCACGCGCACCCCCCAGCTTTTTTTACGCCACCTGATTTTTTTGTATCTTTAGAGTGTCTACTTCCAGAATCTACTTCTAGAAGGGTTAACGTTTGGCGAGAAGGTCGCTACCGTGGAATAGCAGCACGACAGAGAGAATCTTTGGACCCCGACGCGGAACGAAGGGGTCTTGTTCTCTCTGAAGTGCTGCTATTCCACAAAGCGACCGACTCGCCGAAAGTTAACCCGCTTATTATATGGATATACTTAAATGATTCACACATGGCGGGGACATTTCTTTAGGCCTATTTAATGTTAAGTCTATTATAGTTTTTAATGTCAAAAGATTGTTGCTGCGCAAAACAAAACAGTGCCGTTGTGGAACACCGCTAGGCAACAGCTAGCCAGGACAACAGGTGTTGTCTATCACAGCAGCTGATTAGAGTCTTGTTGAAAAGTCGCTTTAGCAGTGAAAAGTCGCTTTAGCAGTGAAAAGTCTTGTTGCCATTGACAGCGGTCTGTTATAGACCAACCCGTCCGTTATCGAAAAATAACAGACGTGCTAACGTTGGGGAACCATATAATAAGTAAGGGTTAACGTTCGGCGAGAAGGTCGCTACCGTGGAATAGCAGCACGACAGAGAGAATCTTTAGTCTTGTTCTCTCTGAAGTGCTGCTATTCCACAAAGCGACCGACTCGCCGAAAGTTAACCCGCTTATTATATGGATATACTTAAATGATTCACACATGGCGGGGACATTTCTTTAGGCCTATTTAATGTTAAGATTGTTGCTGCGCAAAACAAAACAGTGCCGTTGTGGAACACCGCTAGGCAACAGCTAGGTAGCCAGGACAACAGGTGTTGTCTATCACAGCAGCTGATTAGAGTCTTGTTGTTGAAAAGTCGCTTTAGCAGTGAAAAGTCTTGTTGCCATTGACAGCGGTCTGTTATAGACCAACCCGTCCGTTATCGAAAAATAACAGACGTGCGAACGTTGGGGAGCCCCGTTGAAATGAATGGAGCATTCGACCGATGACGTCACACCATATAATAAGTTTAATTATTATATGGTTGTGACGTCATCTGTCGAATGCTCCATTCATTTCAACGGGGCTCCCCAACGTTCGGACGTCTGTTATTTTTCGATAACGGATGGGTTGGTCTATAACAGACCGCTGTCAATGGCAACAAGACTTTTCACTGCTAAAGCGACTTTTCAACAAGACTCTAATCAGCTTCTGTGATAGACAGCACCCGTTGTCCTGGCTACCGCTGTCAATGGCAACAAGACGTTCACTGCTAAAGCCACTGGCTTGTATACAAGTCAGTGGCTAATAGTCCGGCAGCCAAAAGCCAAATATCAGCCGAACCCAGTTTCGTCTGATAAAGTTTTTTTCTTTGCAGTTTGTGGTTGCCTAAGGTGTACCTATTAAGATTCCAGACGATGCCCGGTGATATCCCTTGAGCATTTTGAGATATTGAGCCTTTTATGCTTGATGTTCTGCAGCCATAGATTACAACAGTCTTTGGCTCCCAATTCATGTTATGCTGACCAAATACCCTATACCATACTTATTTTGTGTTTGTTTACATGGTGGGATGTGTATAAGAACAGGTGGTGAGGTATGGACATCAGTGGGGGTGGGGTCATGCATGTTTGGGGGCGGGGCATTCACCCAAAAAGCCTGATTTTCCAAGTCGGAGACACAAAGGCCAACATTTCGCCAAATGTGGCTTTATATCTCATAGTGGGTTGTTTGGTTTTACTGTTTGTAGTTCTCCAACACTTACCCATCAGGATAAGAGTGGGTGATGTGCCAATTTCAGATATTAACCCTTTCATGTTGATTTCGCTGCAGCCATAGCCCACAAGCTTTTGACAGCTTCATAACTGCACTATGATTAACCATAGAGCATTCTGGGTGGTAGGCCTGCCACATCAAAGTGGAGAAAGTGTCCTCGTACCAAATACATTTTAGACAATTACATAACTAGCTGTTTGTCAAGCAGAAATATGTAACATTTAGGCGAATATTGGTGGTGTCAGCTTAGACATACCCAGAAAGGATTACCGGTACTAATTCAACACAGAATTTCACCATTTCATATCTTGCTATTTACTCTTCCTGTGCTGTTGTAACACAAAATAAAAATTGTAAGTAATAATTACATACTTTTTGGCTGATTATTTGTTTGCCTACAAAGTACATAATTTCAGTGGTGGTCGTATTAACATGGAAAGAGATAAAATTAAAAATGTAAATCCACAAAATGACATTGTAATTGACCTTTTACCAGCCCATGCCATATCAGGGTGTGACACTGTGGCATCCTATTTTGGGATTGTATAGGTAGCTGTTAATACCTGCTGGGCATTGCTGCCTGTCGCACCTCCTCCGGTGCCCATGGGTCAGCGAGAGAAAATAAGACTTGTGACACAAACATCTTTATTGTATAAATTACTAGACAAACAGGGAATACACATTCACATTCATCATGCATGCACAGGCGGTGCCTTCCTCAACCACCTTCGCAGGTAGCTGTAGCCCCATGCCATAAGCAGATGTCGTCAGGTGGTGTCCAGCCTTCTCTGCGGTGTTTCGGCCCTGAACCACAACACCGCCAACTCCGGCTAGTGGGCCAACAGTGAGTGGCCAGGCTCACTGCCCATCTGCCTCTGGCGTACAGCTCACACCAACAATACATACGTTTCATACATTTGATAAGCATAAAAAATAAATAATAAAAAACAGTGCTGAGTGAAAGGTGCCGAATGCGCTGAATGCTTACTGACGAGTTGTTTGTGAGGCAGTTGAGCTGTTTGGTGTTCGTTGGCTGCTGGCTGTAACCCCCTTCCAATGCAGCTGTGCTCGGGTGCGTTGGTTGCTGGGGTGACAACAGTGTTGAGTGAAGTGCCGAATGCGCTGAATGCTTACTGACGAGTTGTTTGTGAGGCAGTTGAGCTGTTTGGTGTTCGTTGGCTGCTGGCTGTAACCCCCTTCCAATGCAGCTGTGCTCGGGTGCGTTGGTTGCTGGGGTGACAACAGTGTTGAGTGAAGTGCCGAATGCGCTGAATGCTTACTGACGAGTTGTTTGTGAGGCAGTTGAGCTGTTTGGTGTTCGTTGCCTGCTGGCTGTAACCCCCTTCCAATGCAGCTGTGCTCGGGTGCGTTGGTTGCTGGGGTGATAACAGTGTTGAGTGAAGTGCCGAATGCGCAAGCCGGTTGGGAGATAGGCTTGCTGTTCCCTGCAGCTGCTGTCTGGGGGTTAGGTGTTCTTCCCCCACTTTCTGTCCTTCCTCCACAGCCAGAGCCAAAAGCTCCCTTTCTCCGCCTCCTCTGCCAGTTCCTTTGTTGCCTTCTTAAGCTTCCTTCCGGTGACTCCCAGATCCTTTAGGTAGATGGTAGTCTTCCAACCCGCCTCTCGGCACTCAACAGCCAGCTCGAGTACTTGGCCTTTTTCCGCTCGAAGGCAGCCTCGATTCCTTCCTCACTTGGCACGGTGAGTTCAATGAGGGCCACCGCTCTTGCCTTTGTGGACCACGCCACTATGTCTGGGCGGAGAGATGTGGTGGTAATCTCTGTGGGAAACAGAAGCTTCCTGTCCAAGTCGACCTTCATGCTCCAATCCTGGCCGGGACTGAAGGGCCTTGATGTTTCTCTTTGCCTGATGCTTCTGATCCCTCCTTCCGCGACAAAGGTGGTGGGGTTCTCTGTCGGCGATGATATTCAGCTATCCTGTCTGCGCTCCTCCAGTACTTCGGCTAGCTTTCTCAAGACTTGGTCGTGGCGCCATCTGTAGCGGCCTTGTGATAGCGCGATTTTGCAGCCTGACAAGATATGCTGGAGGCTTGCATTGGGAGCATTGCAGAGTGCGCAACATTCCTCATTTCCAAACCACTGGTGGAGGTTCCGAGGACAGGGGAGCGTGTCATAGGTTGAGCGTATAAGGAAGCTGAGTCTTGCCTGTGGGATCTTCCACACGTCTGACCAACTGATGTTCCTGTTTGAGATTCCCTCCCAGGTTGTCCAGCTTCCCTGCCGTCCCTGAGACACAGCCTTGATCTTGTAGCGGTCTTCCTCCATCCTCGTCACCTCCGCCACTACCATTTCCTTCCTTTCCTTGCGGTGGGCCTTGGACCAGAATCTTGGTGCATCTCCCCATCCTAGGCCTGCTCTACCTACCTGCACTCTGCCCATGATTTCCTTGTGCTGCAGCCGACTTACAGCTTGGTTGACCTCGGTCTGGGCGTTCCACTTGCGGCCAGTCAGGACCCTGGCGTTAGCCTTCCTGACTGACTCGTCTGTGGACTCCCGAAGCTCAAGGACCAACCTGGCTTTCTCTTGCATGTAGCCCAACTGTAGTGACTTCAGTGGTAGTTGCAGTGTATTTCTTCCGAAGAGGCCAGCTTCAGATAGGCAACGTGGCAACCCCAACCACTTTCGTATGAATGAGTTGGCTTTCCCATCCATCTTAGTCACGGTTGATGAGGGGATCTTGCTCATTTTCAGGGGCCACATTATCCTCTGGTAGAGTGTAAACTGGTAGCACCAAACCTTGTACTTCCCAGGGAGTTGGCTTTGGTCGATCCTTGCCAGGCCGTCACATAGCTGTTTCATGACGGTCTTCCCCATCTGTTTATCAGATAGTTCTGCAGTGTACTGCCTCCCCAGGCTTCTGATGGGTTGCTCGGCAAGAAGTGGTATCTTTTCCCCTCTGACAAGAAAGGTGGTGCAGTCATTCCTGACTTCTTTCCTGTGTGACAGGCTGCGAGACTTAGGGACTATTTTGACTTAGAGACTTAGAGACTATTTTGGTATTGGTAAAGGTTCTGTTATCAAGACCCTAAAAGCTGGATATCACTTGACATCAATTGGTAATGTGCTGGCACCATTCCAACAACTTTCCAGAGAGGCCACTAACTTTGTGTCGGCATGTTATGGCATTCCAGACAGTATCAGCATGTCACATACAAGGTTGGTGGTATGGGGGAAAAAGAATAGGAAAGGTCATTTATCTTTACCTAACCTGGCTGCTCTTCCACCAACAACAGAGGCATTTCT
>NC_085868.1:35065060-35077560 GCF_034702125.1 Engraulis encrasicolus
ATTCCCTTACATTACATAACACCTGCACTCACCTCTTATCACTGATTTTCTTTCTCTCTGTAGGACACTCATTCCTTCTTTCTTCCGTGTTCTCTCTCCCTCCGTCTTTCCATCAAACACTTTCCAGTCCTCCTTTCATACTGTAGGACACTCAATCCCTTTTTCAGTGACCCTTTTTCTTCCTTGTCCTCCTGTCGTCCTTCTTTCGGTCAAGCATTTCTCTCTATAAACTCACTCCCTTTTTCCATTACAATTCTCTTTCTTTTTATATACAGGCCTATATTTTTTAGGGCTTTTTTGCCTTTATTTTTGACCGGACCGTGGAGGAGAGACAGGAAATGAGTGGGTATAGAGAGAGACGGGGAAGGATCGGCAAATGACCTGGGGTGTGTTTCTCAAAAGCATAGTTGCTAGCAGCTAGCAAATTGGGTAGTTGCCAATGGGAAATTGCATTGCAAAACAACAAAGTAGCTAATGAAGTTTGCAACTATGGTTTCGAGAAATGCACCCCCGGTTAGGAATCGAACCGCTGGGCCGTGGCAGGGCCACTGCTTCTCATTCTTATCCTCCTATAGCTTTCCTCTTTCTGTCCAACATGTTTTTCATGCTATCTTTAGGGCACTCGCTTTCTTCCTCCTTCCTCCCTTATATCCTATCCTCCTCTTCCTCCTCTTCCTCCTCCTCCTCCTCTTCCCGTCCATTTATCTCCTCTCAACTCATCTCCATGGCTACCAGAGTGTAAAATCAGTAATTAACGGGAGATCCACATAGAATCTTCAGCTGTAACGAGCACAATTATGGCTAATGTGATTGAGATTCCATTTGCCTTCCAGTTGAAGTCCAATTTGCCGTGACTGCTGTAACGTTGTGTGTGTGTGTGTGTGTGTGTGTGTGTGTGTGTGTGTGTGTGTGTGTGTGTGTGTGTGTGTGTGTGTGTGTGTGTGTGTGTGTGTGTGTGTGTGTGACAACAGCAGCTTCCTAAATGACAACAACAACAACAACACTGTCACAATCAACACCAAAAGTAACGAGCGCGCACACACGCACACACACTTTTTGAAAACCTGTTTGAGAATTTATAATCTCACAATTCTGCATAAATTGTTGTTGCGGACCAACATGTCATGATGCATAGGCGTGGTTTTGGTTAGGGCACAGCAAAGCATATTTGCATTTAGTAACAGAAATGCGCTCGCTGTGACAAAACAAAATCGCCGACACGGCGGGAAAACTGCTCAAACCTCGTCATGTGTCAAAAGTGCATGAAAGCCCTTTACCGTTGCGTTGAGGAGCACGCTTTAACTTCAAAAAGCGTCGCACCAACACGCTGAATGCACTACCGTGCGATACATACGCTAAAGCATGATGACAGCCTGTGCAGACTTACGTCAATAAAACAAAATGACTGAGCAACAGAGCACAAATTTACACGCCCTACGTCAGACATGGCGTGTCATGAAATTAATAGCTGTGGGCATTAGGGGAGATTGAAAATTGAAAATCTCGCCTGAGGGAATCTCTCTCTATCTCTTCTGTGCTCCTCCTACTCAAGCGAGTAGGTCGCTTTTCTGCTTTGCTCCTGCCTAACTTCAATTTCTTTACTTTTTTTCTTTTTTTTTTCACACTATATCTTGGATTTTATTTGCCATATACACAGTTTTTAACAAGTTTAGAGAAGAACAACAGAGGATTTTATTCATACATTAGTGTTTTTCACAAGAGAACCTAGAAGTCAAAACAATTGCCGAGCTGAAACAATAACAAAATGCGACAACGACAGTCCAAAAAATGGATACTGCTGGAACAACGGATTTCTGCCCTGGAATCCTTACTGGGTGATCGCCTATCAAAGACTGAAGGAAGTCCTGAAACAGGTGCCGCAAATGCAAAAGCAGACCAACGACCGGCTGATGTGACATTTGTGACGCTGGACGAAACACCTGGCAAAAGCTTCGCAAAGCAAAATGTGAGTAGGCCTACTCACTATTGGGAAAGCAAAGGGGCTCGACCCAAAAACAGAGATAAAATACTAACTTCAACACCAGTGCGGTCTGCTGCTGCCAGACCAACTTTTTCAGGGCAGCCCATAAAACTTCAAAATCGATTTGAGTGCCTTGAACAAGTGGAACCAGTTGCTCCCAGAATAAAAACTGAACGTACACCGCATTGGAATAACAAGAACAAAGTTAGACGGCAGCTGCCTGCCTCTCCTACAACACTTGTTGTTGGTGATCTGAGTGTGAAAAATATCGGAAATGGAACTTTTAAAGTGTCCTGTCTGCCCCATGCATCCGTACGTGAGACCAAGGACAGTATCCCACAATTGGTGTCTGACCACAGATCTATTGATCGCCTTGTTGTTCACTGTGGGGCAGCGGATCTGTTCAAAGAGCAAATAACTGTCAAAAAGGATTTTAATGACTTATTTTCAACTCTAAAAGATCTGAAAATTCCATTCTTCATCAGCGGGCCAATACCAGCACCATGCTATCGCGACTTTGCGTTTTCGAGATTAAATTGCTTAAACACATGGCTGTCAAGGACATGCAGATCCAACGGTATCAGCTTTGTTGACAATTTCGACCGTTTCTGGAGACGCACTGTACTTTTCAAAAAAAACAGTGCAGAACTGAGTTGGACCGGCGCCAAAGTGCTGACAGACCAGTTGGTTTACAGCATTGAGACCTTGGGCGCTGATAAGCGGCCTGTATCTGTATCCACTCAGACACAGGGGCATTTCAACAAGCCCTCTGTGCCTGTAAGTGTGCAAACTGAGCCACAGACTGGCGAAAGCACACACACAGATGACGTAGCCAAGTCCCTCTCTGCTCAAGTGGAAAACAACGGAACACACAGAACTCGCCACAAACTGAACCAGCTTTCGGAACAGCTGGAAGATCTGTCACAGAAACTGGCAGCAAGCCGCTCGCCGGAGATCAAGTGTTCACCTCCTTGTCGGACTGGCAAAATGCCATTGGCATCACCAATTCCACCTCCCAGGTCTGCCAAAAAGCGACTGTCCACACAGGAAATAGGAAATGTGGTTTCCTCAAAACCAAACTCACCCCCCAGATGTGGCGAAACGCAGCCACCAGCAAGCCCTGGCAACGGCGACAAAATGCAATCACCAATGGAATCACAACCTTCCCGGAACGACGAAACACCATCTTCATCTCCCAGACTGAGATTTCCAGAAACTATGGCGAGACTACTCCCCTATGCCAGATCTACCTTTTCTACCCCCAGACATTCCTACCAAGCCTCCTATGCGGATATTTCTCAAGGTCAACCTCATTCTACCCCAAAATCTAAAAGGATACTTCCATCCATGACTGCACCCAAAAAAGGCAAGGCCCCACAACCACCTGTCTGTGCTCTGGAGTACAGTAGTATCAGTGAGGATGACATGGTTGAAAGCACAGTCTGATATCAACTGGGTCCCTACCCACATAGTAACAGTTGTTTTGAAAATAAGCAGATAAGGGGACCCGTGGACAATCTTATTCCAGTTCTAACAACAAAACGAGGTCTCTTGAGGACACGCATACATTCCCCCAAGACGGCAAGCATGGGAAATCTCAGACTTGTCCCAAAAAAACTCACTACCACAGTGGAAATGCCTCCAATGCTCAATGCTAAATTAGCTTTACAGAATAGTAGATCTCTAAGGAACAAGCCTTTTGTTGTCAATGAGTTTATCTGTACCCACAACCTTGATTTTTTATTTTTAACTGAAACATGGCTGGAAAAATCCACTAGCTCTATCACACTTATAGAAGCAACTCCGTCACACTTTAATTTCATTAGTACAGAAAGGCAGAATAAACAGGGAGGGGGGATAGCAATTATTTTCAAGGCACTGTTTCAATGTCAAAAGACATCACTAGGTGAATTTTCATCTTTTGAATACTTAGCTGCAGTTCTAAAATGTTCTTCTGACATACTGTTATTGACTATTTACAGACCTCCAAGACTTTCTGCACCACTCTTCTTAGAGGAATTTGGTGAGCTGTTGTCGAATGTTTGTGTGAACTATGATAGCTTGTTTATAGCAGGCGATTTTAATTTTTACGTGGACGACTTAGAGAATGTCTATGCTAAGGAATTTTTAAGTCTTATTGACATTTTTAGCCTCACACAGCATGTAACAGGACCAACACACAACCAAGGTCACTCTTTAGACCTAATAATAACAAAAGGCCTTAATGCTTGTGCTAGTGTCAAAGACTATGGCTTTTCTGACCATTACTGCATTTTTTCTGATGTTTCTATGTACCCTCATGTTCAAAGGGAATCTGTTACAGTCAAAAAACGTATAATCAACTGTGAGACAGCCTCACTCTTTCAGCAAGCACTTTCAGAGATCCAAAGTCAAACCTCAGAGAGTGCAGATGATCTCATGGTTAATTTTAATTCAAGGATGACCCGTATTATGGATGTTATTGCCCCCGAAAAAATCAAAACAGTGGGACGTGAAAAAGCACCTTGGAGAAAGAATCCCACAGTTATATTGCTAAAGCAAGAATGCAGGAGGGCTGAAAGACAGTGGCGTAAATCCAAACTTGAAGTCCACTACCAAATCTATAAACACACACTCTCGAAATACAACCAAGAAATTTCTAAAGCTAGACAATCTTTTTTCTCTGACATAATTAACAGAAATATTAATAATGCACGTGTCCTGTTTGGCACTGTGGAAAAGCTAGCAAGGCCCCCAAATCTAATGCCCTCTGAGTTCCTCTCAGTCAGCAAATGCAATGAGTTCGCATCCTTTTTCAAAGGAAAGATTGAAAAAATACGTGCAAACATACTCACACATGTGCAACCGACCCAAGATTCAGACCAGCTTGCTATGGTGAAGTTAAATCCTAACCTCATGAGAAATTTTCATTTAGTTGATGTGGACATTCTTAATAGAACGGTACAAAGTCTTAGCTCCTCTACATCTGACTTAGATATTTTACCAACAGCCTTCTTCAAATCCATCTTAAATCTAATATCATCAGATGTACTTCAGATCATCAACACCTCACTACAAACAGGCATATTCCCAGGCTGTCTGAAAGAAGCAGTTGTGAAACCCTTACTGAAAAAGAACAACCTGGATGCACTGGTACTAAACAACTATAGGCCCATATCCAATCTACCATTCATGGGTAAAATAATAGAGAAAATTGTTTTTAACCAATTAACTGCTTTTCTAATCTCTAATAGCTATTTTGATAAGTTTCAATCAGGTTTCCGTGCCTACCACAGCACTGAAACAGCTCTTATTAAAGTTATGAATGACATAAGATTGAATTCTGATGCTGGCAAATCATCCGTCTTGGTACTTCTTGATTTGAGTGCTGCTTTCGATACAGTTAATCATTCTATACTACTACATAGACTGGAACACTGGGTTGGCTTTACGGGCATAGTGATCGACTGGTTAAAATCGTACTTACAACAAAGAAGTTTTTTTGTCGCCATTGGAAGACATACTTCATCACCAATGTCTCTGGATTGTGGGGTCCCCCAGGGCTCCATTCTGGGACCACTACTGTTCAATCTGTATATGTTGCCACTGGGACACATTATCGAGAATAACTCCATAAATTACCATAGCTATGCGGATGATACCCAGCTCTACTTATCTATGTCCCCAAATGACTATACCCCCCTTGAATCACTCTATCATTGCATGGACCAAATTAACAAATGGATGTCTCACAATTTCCTCCAGCTGAACACAGATAAAACTGAAGTAATTATATTTGGGAAAAGAGAGGAGAGACAAAAGATTGCTACTATCCTTGAAACGAAGGGACTGAAAGCAAGGGAAACAGTTAAAAATCTTGGGATCCTCATTGAGAGTGACCTAAACTTCAACAGTCACATGAAAGCTATTACTAAGTCTGCATTTTATCACATAAAAAACGTCTCTAAATTTAGGGGCCTGATGTCTAAACATGATCTGGAGAAGCTAATACATGCCTTTATTTCTAGTAAAGTTGATTACTGTAACAGTCTTTTTACTGGCCTCCCCAATAAAACCATTAAACAGCTTCAACTTGTACAAAACGCAGCTGCAAGGGTTCTTACAAAGACAAGGAAGTTCGACCACATTACTCCAATTTTAAGATCGCTGCATTGGCTCCCAGTAAGCTACAGAATTGATTTTAAGGCTATGCTACTTGTGTTTAAATCACTAAATGGAATGGGACCCACATATCTACTGGATATGTTTCAGCTGTATGCACCAACTAGGTCACTAAGGTCAACGGAGAAGAATTTGCTGGTGATTCCAAAAGTCAAAACAAAGTGTGGAGAGGCAGCCTTTAGCTTCTATGCTTCAAAGCTTTGGAACCAGCTTCCAGATGACATAAAAAATGCACCCACTATTGATAGCTTTAAATCTAGACTCAAGACAAAGCTGTTCTCAGATGCTTTCCCCTAGCTTAAATTACTTATTCTTATTATTTTTATTTTTTATTTAATTTGTTTCATTTTATTTTATTTTATTATTATTTTACCTTATGTTTTATCTTAATGTTTTTAAATGCTTTTTGACTCTAATTCATTTCCTTCTTTCTTCCCTGTTTCCTTTCATTTACATTTGTTAACTTTGTGAAGCACATTGAGTTGCACCTGTGTATGAAATGCGCTATATAAATAAACTTGCCTTGCCTTGCCTTCTGCATCAACCCTTTTTGTAGCATATACTTTATTAGAAAAAAAGACTTCCACGTTAACGGATGCAAGCCATGTCACCCCCCCCTACAGTATGTTGCAGACTGCAAGACCATCACATATATGGGGGCAATGGTCAGTAGTGTAGTTTACTTTTTGGGGTGGGTATACTGTATATATTTGAGCTATTCTAAATAATGGATCAATCAATTTTAGGTGGGTATACTCAAATCCCTGAAATTTTGAGATGGGTATACTGCGTATACCTGCGTTCTACGTAGACTACACCACTGGCAATGGTGGGTCACCTCTCTAGAGGAGAGTGTTTGGCAAATGGGAGGATGGAGGTTGAAGCCCCGCTCTGCCTCATCCCATTGATACGTCCTTCAGCAAGATACGTAACACCAAATTGCTACTGGTGGCAGGGTGGTGCCCTGCATGGCAGCCACAGTAACCAGTGTGTAAATGGGTGAATGAAAGGAATACATTGTAGAGCACTTTGAGTTCCCGAAGGAGTGGACAAGCGTTAAATAAATACAGTCCATTTACTCAGTTCCTAGTAGCCAACAAGTAGGCTAGTTTAGTTTGTGACCCCAAACAAAGTCGCCAAAAAAACCTCATGATTGATGACCAGCTATCAGTCTCCAATCACCAGTCACCAGGGCCTGCCAACTTGACATGTTCAACATGCGGAAAATCACCTGATTTTGTACCACTGCAGATGGTCCAGAATGTGGCAGCACATTTGGCACTCACTCAACCCAAAAGGATCCATGTTACTGATCGAGTTGCACTGGCTAGCTTGAGCTGTTGACTGCGTCACACAAAATGGACCAAGCTAAGAGGAATCCGCTTCCATGGAGGGTGGGAGATGGTCTGACATTCCTCTGCAGTTTAAATTAATTGGAGTTCCGAATTCAAATTAAAATTCTAATTGTGCTTTATTAGCATGACTGTTACGATACAGTGTTGCAAAAGCATACACATAACAAGACAAAAGTGTGAAAAGTGTTACCTAAAAAAGATTTGAAAAAAATAACCCTACTTAGCTTCTGCACTTGTTGTTCTGTATATTTCCTGGGCACTACGAATCTGCTAGTGATGTTGGCTATGATTACGTCTTCGATTGTAAGTCTCCAGGGTAGCCTAATAAGGTTATGCTACTGTAGGGCAGACAGTAGTATCTCACTGGCATTTTCCTTGGCCAGCTGAAACAATGGAGGCTGCTGAAAAATGCAAAACAGTAAGGGTGGTGCACAAAACTCCCCTAACAATTGTCAAGAATTGTTAGGTCTCTTTGTAGGGCGTTTCAAAGTCAGCTATTGTTGTTGTTGGCTCTGTGCTGTGTGTGTGTGTGTGTGTGTGTGTGCGTGTGTGTGTGTGTGTGTGTGTGTGTGTGTGTGTGTGTGTGTGTGTGTGTGTGTGTGTGTGTGTGTGTGTGTGTGTGTGTGAGAGAGAGAGAGAGAGTGAGAGTGAGAGAAAGGGGGGGTGCAAGAGAGAGACAGAGAGAAAGAAAACATTTTGCTGTGAAATGCAAAATTCCTGAGTGCAGCTGCTGTCAACTTCAATCGAGATACCATACCTCTGATGATTCATCTCAGAACTGAGTGGGTAAGTAAGAACAATGTATCAGAATAGTGCATCCCCAAGACAGAAGTTCACAAGAGCCCAGCTCATACCATAATATGATTTATTGAAGCATAGAAGACAGAAACCGCAAGAAGAGAAGACATTGCCACAATTGCAGTAAAACTGAAAGATACAAAACTAAACAAAAGTACAAAATGTGATGAAATACAGTCTGACAGGGAGTATCAGGCACGCTTGTTTTATTCTGATTTGTCATCTTATCTGAATCCAAAAATAGGTGCCTGGACTGCATGTTGAAATTTCTCATGCCCTGTGTCAGCAATGCATCATTGTTTGTTTGTAGTCACATTGTCTGTGTTTATGTAAGGGATAATGGCCCACTAAGGCATGTTGCACTCTTCCAAGTTCATTAATTCCAATGAATACAAGCCTTACATGATATTATCCTAATAGTGTGGGTACAATACTTGATTTTAGAAGCACTGCAACTATTCTATAATTCATTTGATGTATATTGTGGGCCTTTAGTGCCTTTATTAGATTGGACAGTATTGAGAAGACGGGCAATATTGTTTGGGAGATTGAGATAGGGTAGGGTTTGAAAATTACCCAGGCTGGGTAAGCTGTTCATTGTTTTGTGTTTTTCAGTAACAACACAGTTTATCTATCTTATTAGGTACAATGGAGTAAATGGTGTAACAGCTATGTAATATCATGTGCCAGTCTTATAATTACACCAGGAATGTATTTTTACTTTTACTTATGGCACCTCTTATTATGTCCCGTGTTTACTAAGTTATTAGCAACTGTCTTTCTAAAGTGTTAGCGCTAATTGTAATGTTATGTAACATACAGTATATAGATTTCTATAATTGTGTCCAATGTAAGTATTGGACAACCTGCATGTCAGTCATTGAACACAACTCTTGGTATAGACGGTTTCATGGAACGTTTGCTTGTTGCTTGGTGACATGATCTGGCCCGAAGTAAACTTCCGGTCTGCTAATGTTTTGGTAGGCTGTAATCTGTCGGCACAGCCAATATAATTACAAACAGTTTTAATATTGGTGGAAAAAAAATACTTTAAAAAAAAAAGTTCTGCGGTAGGGTGCAACTTCACTTCTGGTACCAATCCGCTGACAAACGTGACGCGGATAATTAATGTGTAGGCCTACATGATGCCCAGTCTGCACATCTTACCAAAGCAGACCTAGGGTTGCCACATTTCGTGGTTTAAAAAAAACGGGACACATTGTCGTGCGAGCGTGAACCATTTATGATATGTGTTTATTTCAATGGGCTAATATGAATTTATTATTTCACTTTCCTGGACAGACCATAACAAACCTAGCCTACAGTAGGCCTAGCCTAGAAACCTTGGGGTGTGGCGACATTACGAGACTGTGTTTCCATTTTGTAAGTTTTCGTGAAAATAGCCAACTTTGTAAGCGCTTGAAGATAGCATTCATACTTTGCAGTATTTTCTCTTTCGAGCGTGCACCAGGATGTTACTGTCGTGCATGTGTGCCTGTGTGAGGCTGCCTTTTGATTTAATCTGCAAGGACCACCTGTGTGTATCAGTGGCAGCGACAGATAAACAGACAGACAGACGAAACCTCTTTTCCACCAAATACCAGAGTAGGCTATTTTACCTTTTGCTTAAAAACACCCTGTACACGAGTGACTAGTCACAACCAGCTAATGACAACATGTGAGTTCAAGCCAGCAACTTGACTCAAAGCATACACAGCACAACAAAAAACGAAACCCTGTTCAACCATGCAGACGTCCCTGACTACTGTATTAAACTTGCCTTACCTTAAAACTTTTCTTGACCCCGGCACATCTCGTAATTTTGTCGATATAATCCACATTTTGACGTAGCAGCAGTGCTAATCAGTCAGTCATATCATGTGTTAGCATTGCTATTAACCTCGACATCAAAGACGTCTGCTGAATTGTCCAAAATAAATACAATCCGGCCGTTTATCCTTTTCTTCAGCTGATGACAGTTTGGGTATTTCGTCGTCCTTGTCCCAAGAAGTTTAGTAGTAACAGCTGCTTTTCAGAACTTGAAGGAATCGTTGCGACAACATTTAAACTAAATTAACCTGTAACAGTGTAGGCACTGGCAGATGCAAGCCCAACTAAGTTCCTAATTCCTACAACAAACACAAACTGTAGTTCTACATAATTATGTGCTGCCATGTTTTTTAGGCACACCATCACCCGACCCATGTTGCCAAAGTGCCATCACTGCTTTCCTTTACATTGAGGCTATGTTAGGCTAAATTAATATGATTAATACGATCGTGAAGTTTTTACATCTACCCCAAAAATGGACGCGTAGTGCCCCCTATGGGTGATTGCTGTCATAAAAATGGAAAACAACATTTATTTTTCATTTTCTGTGCCACTCTCAAATGAAATACCGCGCTTGTGTAGCTGTGTTGATCCGATGCAGTGTATTGTTTGCGGAAGTGTACCGGAAATTAAGTTAGGGCCATAGAATGTTCATGCCTTGTTTTTGTTTTGACTGTAAACGTTCCATGAAACCGTCTATACTTCAAACACTTTCTTGACTCTGATCTTCAACACAAGAGACTGTTCTAAAACAACATAAAAGGCATAGACACCATGTCTCAGACAAACAATATCCTCAGTTTTCCAAGTGAGGGAAATAGTAAAAAAAAAAAAAAAAAAATTGGATGAGAAGGGAATGAGCACTGACATTTCTAGCTAAACCCAAAAACTATTTAACTGATTTGAATGACCTTAGAAAACACAACAAACAAAGAAAACAATATTAATAATAGAAAGACAAATTATAAGAATTGACACAATTAAAATTCAACTCAGATTCACACCCAATTCTGTTTGTGCAGAGAGACTGCTGATAGGTTACTCAGCCATGTCTACAGCAGACTACAGATAAAATATCGGTAACACTTTATTTTAGGGATACATCTATTAGCACTAATACATACAATGTTAATGTCTGCATAAGTAACTTGTAAGGCATGTACAAAGCAAATGCTACGGCCTACTAGGTCATTACTAAGGTTAAATTGGTAATAAATCCCTTGTTGTGCATGAACAAGACATTTGCGAATACATGCCTAACAAATGTTTGATTTTGCTTTGTACATGCCTTACAAGTTACTTATACAGGAACATTGTATGTATTAGTGCTAATAGATGTATCCCTAAAATAAAGTGTTACCAAAATATCTATCAGTGTCTTAGTGTGTTTGTGTGTGTGTGCGTGCGTGCAAGCGTGCGTGCGTGCGTGCATGTGTGAATATGTTTTGTATTTGTAGGCACTCCGTTCTGATTAGATGAACACAGTTGATAAGCAGGTCATTACAGATTAAAACTGTGTGTGTGTGTGTGTGTGTGGGTTTGTGTGTGCGTGCATGTGTGTGTGTGTGAACTACACCAATCTATCTGTGTCATGCCACTGCTATTGGAGCATACCCACATGCTGGGGCCCTCGCTCCATGTTGGGCCCAAGTCCTGGACCCAACATGTTTTGACCCCTTTTGCTGGGCTAGTTTTGTTGTTACTGATAAAAGTAGAGGTGTAAAAATACTTCCTCAATGACAGGTTACGGTGAGGGATTGTATTGGTTTGGGCACAGTTTAGAGTCCTTTAGCTATTGTTATGGTTAATATGCATTGAAGGGAACCCACAAAGATAGCAAGGGCCCCACAATGATGTTAAGGTTAGGCTGTGTGTGTGTGTGTGTGTGTGTGTGTGTGTGTGTGTGTGTGTGTGTGTGTGTGTGTGTGTGTGTGTGTGTGTGTGTGTGTGTGTGTGTGTGTGTGTGTGCGTGTGTATGTGTGTGTGTGTGTGTGTGTGTGCGTTGGCGCGTGTGTGTGTGCGTGTGTTTGTGTGTCTGTGTGTGCTTGTGTCTGTGTGTGTGTCGTTCTGAACATCATTGGTCACACACTGAACTAAAAGAGGTCTTTTAAACCCTAGTAAATCCTGTCTCTGTAAGTGCAGTGAGAATTGCCCTGAGTAAAAGGGCCTTATATAGGAGTGTCTGTTTGATCTGGTAAATAGTCTTACTGCAGCGTCCCAGAATGGCCTGGAGACCATGCTGGGCAGAGTTCTCTCTCTCTCGCACACACACACACACACACACACACACACACACACACACACACACACACACACACAAACACACACACACACACCATTACCCAATACAGACACACTCAGTGCGGCATCCCACA
>NC_085868.1:35090060-35095060 GCF_034702125.1 Engraulis encrasicolus
TTTGTTGCGAGCGTCGATGTTGCAAAAGGCACGTGAGCGAGAACTTGTTGTCACGATGTGGGTGTTATTAAATACAGTGCATCTAAAGTCGGCCACAAATATGAACGAGACGATGAGCTCGCACCAGTTTGCTCTACTAACACACCACGTGTGAGGAGTGGGGGGACAGGCAATGAGGAGGAGCTGAAGTGGGGACCGGCGCAAACTTGTGTAGAGGTGTGAGACAAGACCCATATACACACGTGAGTGAGTTGTTGACCAACCAGTTCATGGGCGCGCGCCCTCGGAGGCAGTCCGCCTACGAGCGTTGAAGGGGATAAGCAACTGCAGAGGTTGCAAGATCTGACTGCAGCCACATTCATCCCGCGATAGTTTTACACCATGTGACATGTCACCTCGTCAACGCAACGTCGACGAAATTTCGAAGTTTGACAGGAAATCTAACCGTCATGCAGCATTTTGATCCAGGGTGCATTGCTGTCTTCATGCGCATGTCTGCGTTGATGTCATGTCGAATGTACTTATTGTGTATACACATACATTTGCACCCATGACAGTTCACTGTGCCATCCAATAAAAAAAATCATTTTTGCTGTTAATACCACCTTAAATGCTTCATCAGCCAATAATGCCGCCTCAGTCTTTCAGGCATCCAATCTGAACACAGCTCTGCTTTACAGGTCTGTGGTTGATCACCTTATAATACCTCCATGCATCCAATGCCCGTCTTCCATAGCTTTCTGGTCAACAGTAAGTCAGTCAGTAACGTGGCACGTAATTGGCTGGGTAAACTGTCGGCGGAAATAACTCCATTTTGGAAGCCGATTTTTTTTTTTCAATTTTGGCTGAATTCACTAGCCTAGCATTTCCCATTTAAATGACTGGAGGCGGGACTCATTCACTTCTTCAGTTCTTATACTACCTCCATGGGCTATGTGTCATGTGGTATCTGAATATGTGATGCACACAAACTCTGATAAGCATGTGTGTGTGTGCGTGTGCGTGTCCGTGTGCCTGTTTGTGTGTGTGTGTGTGTGTGTGTGTGTGTGTGTGTGTGTGTGTGTGTGTGTGTGTGTGTGTGTGTGTGTGTGTGTGTGTGTGTGTGTGTGTGTGTGTGTGTTCACTGATGTAGGAGGGCTAAATTGACTATAATGTCATGCAGAATGTTCTAGACTGGCACACTGCCACAGCCGTTAAGTAGAGGAGGAGGGGACATTTTCATACAAGCATTATCATTTACCCACTGTGTGTGTGTGTGTGTGTGTGTGTGTGTGTGTGCGTGCGTGTGCGTGTGCGCGTGTGTATGTATGTGCGCACACGTGTGTGTATGTGTGCGTGCATGTTTGAAAGAGTGATGCATTTGAGAAAAAGAGCCAGAGAGAGAGAGAGAGAGAGAGAGAGAGAGAGAGAGAAATAACCTGCGACACTAAACATTTTTTTTCTGGGAAAGAGAAATGATGTCTGTGTGTGTGTGTGTGTGTGTGTGTGTGTGTGTGTGTGTGTGGTTGTGTGTGTGTGTTAGTGTGTGTGTGTGTAATGTCGTCCTAAAGTGCTCAATTTTGTACAGATGAGTAAAGCACCGTAAGAAGTCACAGAAAGGGCAGCAGCATACAGCCCCACTCATCACCCGGGACATAAACACACACACACACACACACACACACACACACACACACACACACACACACACACACACACACACACACACACACAAACACACACACACACACACACTCACACTCACACTCAAACACACTCAAACACACACAGACACACACACACACACACACACACACACACACACACACACACACACACACACACACACACACACACACACACACACACACACACACACACACACTCAAACACACACACAAACACAGACACACACACACACACACACTCTGGGTAGGATTTGTACGGAAAACAAACGGCGGCTGTTTTTTTATTCATGAAAATGAACATTGTATTTTGCTTTCTTGCACTCCAATAACCAAGCCTACCATGCCGTTTAAGCCATTGTTTTTCCAGAAATGTTCGAAAATGAACATTGTATTTTGCACTCACACGCCTGGGCTGTTATGTTGGTTAAACAGCTGTTTTTTTGTTTTTGTTTTTTTCAAAAAATTATGAATCATGTAGTGTAGTCAGTACATCAATGGTGGTGTTTTTCTCCATGGCTGATTATGATCAGAGATACTGTTGCTAAGGGGAGATAGAACACTCGGCGGCCATATTGGCTACGCGTCGGGGCTTCTAATTCAGATTAGTAAGACCAGGGTGCGATTTGTCGGACAACCAGAAGGAGGGGATATGTTTGGGCATCCTAAAATGAATGATTACACAGACATGGAACAATGGAGCGACCTACAACCCATATGGTTGGAATCACAATGAAAACTAGTTCAAAATGGCTATCTCAGATTGGCCGTATATATGAAAGCAACGCTGTAAATTATAATTTTCTTACTGATGTGTTGAACTGCTCGTGCGCGGAATTTCACGAGACACGTTCTGCGCCGTGGATCAAGTGTCCGCGGACTCTGTTGAAAAATCAGAAGTGTAGTTAGCGGATGTGAACCGCACATGTCATCAGCAACCGACCAGCGGAAGCATATTCTGAGGGCATACTGATTAGGATCAAGATATCGTAAAAGCACATGCGTCGAGGAGGCGAGATGATTTGATAAATGACAGTGCTGCTCAGCAAGCAATTGGCTCTTGTTGCCGGACAGGTCGGATATATGTAAGCACGCGCCATATTAGCGTAGCCAATTTCCCCCGTTCATCCCCATTCATTACTGCCCCTTTGTCTTACCTTGCCTTCCTACTGCACTGTGTGTGTGTGTGTGTGTGTGTGTGTGTGTGTGTGTGTGTGTGTGTGTGTGTGTGTGTGTGTGTGTGTGTGTGTGTGTGTGTCTGTGTGTGTGTGTGTGTGTGTGTGTGTGTGTGTGTGTGAGTGTCTGTGTGGTTGTGTTTGTGTTATGATTAAGTGTGTCAGAAAGTATGTAAATTCATGTATGTTTTTACCGCACAGTGTGTGTGTGTGTGTGTGTGTGTGTGTGTGTGTGTGTGTGTGTGTGTGTGTGTGTGTGTGTGTGTGTGTGTGTGTGTGTGTGTGTTTTTTGTCAATGTATGATATGTATGTTTAGTTTATCTGCATATTGGAGACTGCCCGGTCAAACGCAATTTCAAACTTCTGCTAACCCTGTGACATAGATTTTTGACAATAAAGTACACTTGACTTGACTTCCCAGCAACACTTTACATTAACTTAACTGTCTGCAGTCCATCATGTTGTTTGTTTTTTTTCCCATAGGCAGTGTTGGTTGTGATGCTACATGGCATCAAATGGAAGAAATAGAGAAAGAAACAAAGAGAGATTGGCAGGCCTCTTAAGGGCTGTCCATTAGCCCACCAAAACCCACTAAACAACTCTATGTCTGTGTGTGTGTGTGTGTGTGTGTGTGTGTGTGTGTGTGTGTGTGTGTGTGTGTGTGTGTGTGTGTGTGTGTGTGTGTGTGTGTGTGTGTGTGTGTGTGTGTGTGTGTGTGTGTGTGTGTGTGTGTGTGTGAAAGGAGGTGTGTGCATGTGTGTGATGTGCATGTGTGTGAGAGAGAGAGAGAGAGAGAGAGTGAGAGAGAGTGAAAGAGGTGTGTGTGTGTGTTTGTGTGTGTGTGTGTGTGTTTGTGCGTGTGCGTGTGCGTGTGAGTGAGTGAGTCTGGGCATTAGCTCATCCCAGCCCTATTCGAAAAGTTTCCGCTGAACTTTGGCGACAACACTCACTTAGAAGTCATTTGCTAAATAGAACACTCAGGGGCACTCTGGACGGCAGTGTAGACAGTAAACAGTCTGTCGTGGTGAAGTATTTTGGGCAACACATTCAGTGAATATGTCAAGGCATTGCCTTCGGAGTTTCCAATCCTCTTTTGTCCACATCACTGAAGATGTCTGCACCAGGGCATCGGCAGACAAGGAGGCCTTGATGTTCTAATCCCACAGAGATTTTACATTACATTACATTACATTGTATTTAGTGGTGGGCCGTTATCGGCGTTAACGTGCTGCGATAATGTGAGACTCTTATCGCGCGGTAAAGAAAATATCGCACGTTAATCTATTCTCAATATGGGTTTGGAGTTTGGGTGTGCACGTCAACATAGCGCTCGATTGACAGACGCTTTCAGACTGCGCTCCATCGCTTCTCGTCTCCACCTATTGCTGCAGCAGACCTACTATATGAACAGTGTTTGCATGCTGTAAACATTAATCCCTCTGCCGTGGTAGGTGTTGTTTGAGTGCTTTTTCATAAGTGGTAGACTAGAGAGACGTTATTTTTTGAGGTGAAGCATAGAGAGACATCATTTGTGTGAGTACCAGCCCGACACAGCCTATATAGCCTATTTCCTCACACATTGCATGGAACACAAACAACAGTCCTGTTCCAGAAATGTTGCCTGAGCCATAATTGCAAAACACAACACAACAAAAAAAGATTGTCAAACTGAAACTGTCAATACTCTCTCTGAATGTTTGTTTTGCGATCGTGCAATTGCGACTCCGTGAAATATTCTCATGTCCGACGGTAATAAACCTCGCGGTTGTCGCACTTGATGTTTTTTTTTGGCAAACTGAATTTATTTCGAGTTGTAACTCCTCTGGCATTCTAACTCTGAGAACAACTGTCAGGTTTAGGCAAAATCGCTGTGGGCCAGTGCAGTAGGGTCTAGATATCTAGTAGCCTGGCTCTGCTATGCTGTTTCCTGCTGCGCGCAGATCCTCCCTCTATTTTAAAGGAGTCGCCGCCCTTTTAACAGTCAGTGGCAGATCCCCCCCCCCCCCCAATTAGAAATGCTGACTTGTTGAGGTCAAGGATAAAATGTGTCAACCCACCAGTCATTTTGACGGGTGAAAATTTTCACCTCAACTCGAGCTATAAATACACTTTTTCTGTCTGATGGGATTTGCCATCCTTCACCCTAAAATTGATTAGAATG
>NC_085868.1:35097560-35107560 GCF_034702125.1 Engraulis encrasicolus
TGACAGTGAGTATGTATATATGTGAGAGTGAGGATATATGTAAGTAAAAGGGTCACTATGGATTATGTCTTGGATGGCCCCTCATACGTGTGTGTGTGTGTGTGTGTGTGTGTGTGTGTGTGTGTGTGTGTGTGTGTGTGTGTGTGTGTGTGTGTGTGTGTGTGTGTGTGTGTGTGTGTGTGTGTGTGTGTGTGTGTGTGTGTGTGCGCGCGCACGCCTGCGTCCGTACATGTGTGTGTTTGATGGTGCTGTGAGAGTGTGAGAGGGAGACACACACAGAGACACAGAAAGAGAGAGATTAGGGAATACAGTGTTTCAGTGATGCACAAATAATCTCAGAATTCACATTCACCAACTGTGAGAGATAAGCATAAAACATAATGATGCCTCAAACCGCATCACTTTCTTTCGTATGATAACACATTTCACTTAATCCTATCGAGCTAGTTGGATTTTGATGGTAGGATAAAACATTGGTCATTATATTAGAAATAAATTTGCCAGTTGAATGATTTCAGCAAAGCTAACAGTTTAAGCGCTAATGCCAAAGACTCTCCTGCCAAAATGTGGAGATTCAACAGATTAAAATAAATTAAGTAATTAAAAAATGAATTGGCACTCATTTGTTTACAAAATGAGACACATGTATGATGTTTGTATCCAAAGTGACTTAGTTATTTAGGCCAAAGGTATTGGTTACATGGAGTAAGGTGTGGTTAGGTTCCTAGTTCATGATTACTTCATCCATAGATTGTATGGGATTCAAAACCTTTTGTCCTGCACCTGCATCTTGGATGTGCGCAGCACTACTTCACTGCAGGAGTTGTAGTGTAATTGTGTGTGTGTGTGTGTGTGTGTGTGTGTGTGTGTGTGTGTGTGTGTGTGTGTGTGTGTGTGTGTGTGTGTGTGTGTGTGTGTGTGTGTGTGTGTGTGTGTGTGTGTGTGTGTGTGTGTGTGTGTGTGTGTGTGTATGTGCAGTAGCGGCCGGTGGCTGGGAAAACAGGCAGGGCAGACATTTTGGCGATCAAGTACGAGTTGCATTGCGTGTGGAGGCAAGACAGGAAAGCGTTTATCCACAGTGTTTGGTGTGTTAGTAAAACTCAACCTCCCGTGATACACCACACTTATCAGGAATGCACGTAATCTGTACAACTTCTGCTCTGAAGAAAGCTGTTTTTGACAGTTCTCTCTAAGCAGCTAGTTCTCTTGCTCATTTAAGCAGAGCGACTGCACACATGTTAAGAAATTACAAGAAAAATGCTTTGTCTGCTCGCAGAGTTGGAGTTTGTGACAAGCAACATAACAAGAATAGGCACTTCACGCAACCGGACAGCACGAACAATATGGAAAAGGCTAGCACAGCATCGTAGCCTTTGCCAAAGCAGAGCAAAACTCCTCGTGTGCAAACATACTCGTTTAAAATGTAGAAGCATTTTTGTAAACCAACATGCGAAACAAACTGTCCTCAAGTAGGCTACTACAGTACAAGCTGACTATAGGCGAGTGATCTCGCCTTCACCGTTCTTACATTACAGTGACAAATGATGCAACCAAATCAACAAGCCCTGCAACACTATTCAATTCAGTCAGTAGTCCCCTTGCTGCCGGTTCAAAGGCACCATAGAACCAAAATGCTATCAATACCGGGAAAGGACGTGCCTATTTTCAAAACGAGTAGCCATGGTTAAAACTTAACAGGGGAATTGTGCATTCAGCCGCTGAAGCTCACTATCCGACAGACTCGCTCCTGTACTGCACTGCTAGGCAGGACCGTGTGCAGGTGTAATTTTTTTTCGCTAGTTTTCGGGGACACAGCAGACAATACTGAGCATAAATGAAGCTGTCAACAACATCCCAAGCTCAATAAGCTCAGAAATTTCATTAAATTACTTCCAGTTTCCCTATTTTACAAAGACTTCGTTCATAATCCCTCACGCTTTGTTTAAACTATGTAGTAAGCCCAACACAGAACTCAGAGAACGTTGTCAGCTAGTCGGCTAGTCTTGGGGGTAGCAGCAGCAGACTTTACGAAGCTACACATTTGCTTGCTGTCTCAACATTGCAAGCCCACATATTTCATTAAATAACAGACAGTTACCCATTATGCAAAGACTTCGGTCATAAAACCTTAAACTTTGCAATATAGCAAATATACAAACTGTACCCCAAACGTGAATCCTTAACCAGCCAATCCTAGATCATACATCTGCCCTGATAGCATCCATACAGGTGCGCTTATGTTATGATATTATGCTAAGTAGGCTACAATGCTAATTTTGTAGAATGGGATTGGGGCGAGAGGGTCAGGCTTAGCTGAGGCAGCGAGAAATCTGCCCAGGCCAGTGGCCATAGACCCTAACGTTAACCCTAAAGCGACCGACTGGGGTCATTTATGACCCCGGGCACATATTTTCATACACCATTCCGGCAATTTTCATCAGAAAAACTTGTCCTTCTAGGAGTTTGTCAATACATATGTTGTGCATGTTGTGAATGATTTTTGTGAGATTTGGACCATCTATGTAGGATTTATAATCAAAACACCTCTGGGGTCATTTATGACCCCAAGAGTATCCATGAGATACTCAACATTATAATGTCCATTGTTGTTGCAATTTTCAAACTCTGATTTTTGTATTTTGTGTCTTTGGGCAGGCCATGGTCAGCAGACCTAAAATATTCACAATATAAACATTTATAGTATTAAAGTATAATATATTATATAAATAAATAGGGCACCCCTGCGATAGCCAACAAAGCATATTGTGAGGGCACCCAGGTAGCATTTCCTCTGTTATTGCTCAATATTTGTTGATATCATGGCACAGTGGTCCTAGACACATGATGAGAATATGAAATGGAAGTCATCCTGATGAAAAAAGAGGGAGGAAACAAGTCATCAGTGTAGAAATCAATGGCGTTTTTAGAATGTTCCTTATTTTATGGCTATACAAAGGCTGAAGCATCAGTTGAATCATTTCTTTGCTCTAATATATGTGGAAGACACCTTTTCACAGCTACAATGTCCAGAAAAAGTTTCAGTGAAATTTTGAGTGTGCATAAGGTTATATGTTTGAGACATGGTTTTTTCTATGTAAATTACCATATTCTCTGATCTTGTGATTTCATGAACCCAGAAATGTTGAGTATCATAAAGTTTTATTGCAGAAATGTCATCTATGGGCCTAATGGATAGAATTTAGCTTGGTTTCTCAAAGTTTCACTTTGAGCAATTTCCATAATTAGCAGAAATATACTGTATTATTATGGTCAGACTACTACAAGTGAATAGGCTAAAAATTTTAAATGATAGATATCACCATGAAACTTTCTCAGTTGATCACTGATGATGAGAGAAGAAAAAAATGTATTGGATGTTTTTTGTATTTTGATGTTTACATATGCAAATGAGGGCATACATCATATTTAGCATATACGTATGTAAGTTTGACTATTTTTTAGCAAAACAATAAAATCTTCAAATTCACATTTTTTTGCTTTAGATGAGGGACAAGTATGTGCAAGATGTAAATAAATTTGAATGAACCCCAAAAAATAATTTATATAGTGGTATTTCTATATAAACTCCTTGGGGTCATAAATGACCCCGCTCGGTCAGATTAGTCGCAAAAACAGGCCGGTCGCTTGAGGGTTAAACAGCCACAATGGATGTAAACTAGACTTCTCAGCAAAATTAAAACCTGATTCCACTCGCAAAGATCGTCACAAACCACAACATTGATGTAATACGATTCCCAGTGTGATTGAGGTTGCAATACATATTTTATCTACAATTTCTGAATGGATCTACTTTTCTCAGAGGAAGAATCTTTGGAGGGGGAGTGCCCATCTGCCCTTAATGAACCGGCCGTGCCTGTGTGTGTGTGCGTGTGCGTGTACATGCATTCTTATATATGTTTGT
Source organism: Engraulis encrasicolus (assembly GCF_034702125.1). Lineage (NCBI taxonomy): Eukaryota > Metazoa > Chordata > Actinopteri > Clupeiformes > Engraulidae > Engraulis > Engraulis encrasicolus. The sequence continues at coordinate 35,101,483 of NC_085868.1, forward strand.
GCCTACAGGTATGTGACAACTTCTATTGTCAATTTGTGCTGATTATTTTTTTTCTTCGTGGCTTTCGCTTCTGACAAGATTCCTTGAACACAAACAGTTGAGACATTTAGAAAACTGTCATAATTCTGTTAAGCTTCATAATTGGAACATTCTTTGGTCTGATGTGCCCATCTCTCTTTTTCTTCCCTACCCATAATCACTCTTTACAGACACACACACACACGCACGCACGCACGCACACACACACACACACACACACACACACACACACACACACACAAACAATTTTCATGTTGAAAAAAATAGCAGGTGAGTAATAGTTTTGCATGTGGCAAAATGAAACAGTACCACATGCTTTCCAGTGAAAAAGTAGGCTACGTGCTCAATTTGTCACCTGCTGACACACACACAAACATAGATGCATGCGTGCAAACACACACACACGCGTAGACGCACACACGTACACGCACACACACAGATACATACACACGCACGCATTCACGCAAACACACACACGCACACACACACACACACACACACACACACACACACACACACACACACACACACACACACACACACACAGGTGTGGATTTTAAGCCCATTACAACCCATTAGCATTTCCTCTGACAAGAAAATGCAATGTTCAGTTTAGTATCACATTATGTGACTAAGGTGGTTTTAAAATCTTCTCCCGCAGAGCCTACATTATAAGCTTTTTGTTACAAAAATACTGTAGACATGATCATATCTTAACTTGTTACTTACGTAAGACTCTCTGCAATGCCATTGGAATGTTGTGATGCTGTTGAGTTCATCTGCACCAAATGACTACTAAATTGTTGTTGTTGTTGTTGTTGTTGTTGTTGTTGTTGTTGTTGTTGTTGTTGTTGTTGTTGTTGTTGGTGGTGGTGGTGGTGGTGGTGGTGGTGGTGGTGGTGGTGGTGGTGGTGGTGGTGGTGGTGGTGGTGGTGGTGTAGCCTCGCGCGCCATCCTACGTACTTCCGCCAAGACACTTGGCTCCGCACTACGTCTGGTACCTGTCTTCTGTGGAGTGATGTTGACCGGTAGGATTTTCGCCGGTGTTCTGACAAACGGTCCTACATTGTAATTTTATCCTACGGTAGGATGTTCTGTCAGAAATGTCTGTTAAACGGTCCTACTCTGCCATAGATAGACGTCAGACATGTTTGCTCAACAACGTATAAGTTAAATCCTGATTTTTCCGAAAATGTCCTTTCTGCTTCCTGCAATCAGGACAGATCAAACAAAGTCTAGACCATGAATACGAAATGGAAATGGTAGTATTATGGGATGGTCAACACCAGGCTAGTGGTGCTGGTGGGGGTGGTGTTGCTGTTGACATTAATAGTTTAATGATTCTCTTTACACGTAGCAACACAGAGTATTTCCACTTTTCCGTGAATTTCCAGTTTTCTGTGATTGTAGGCCTAGTTCGCAATCTGCATTCTTAAAATATATAATAAAAATGTTGAGGTCGTTGAAGGACAACTGGTGAGAGGAATAATTTGCCCAAATGTAATGCCAGCAGAATGGGCATGACATTTCCGGAGTAAAAAGCACTTGAGTTTTTCGGGTTTTAGTGTGTGTGTGTGTGTGTGTGTGTGTGTGTGTGTGTGTGTGTGTGTGTGTGTGTGTGTGTGTGTGTGTGTGTGTGTGTGTGTGTGTGTGTGTTTCTTTGTCTGTGTGTGTTTGCCTGTGTGTGTGAGTCTGTGTGTCTGAGAGAGAGAGAGACACGGGGACGGAGACAGAGAGAGAGAATTGTTTCAAAAACAAATTACCATGATCAATTTGAATCTTAACTTGCCCTTGGGCCTGGGATGATTCTTATTCAACATGATCTATAATAAATATTATTGTTGCCATTGATACAAAGACACAAAACACTTCTCTGGCTAATTTTAAGCAGGAATCTGACCGCAATCAGACTATGTGAGTGGTGTGTCATTGAAATTCGGCTGCCGTTATGGTTGAATCTTGTACTTTTATAACATTCCTGCAAAAGTTGCTAAAGTGTCAAAATAAAGTTTAAAAACCTGGTCGTCATCAGATACTTCCTACAACAACATGTAAAAGGATGAAAATATTCCCTTTTCTATATATGTGGGTGGCTGCGGGTTAAGGGAAGATTGTATACTCACAAATTCAGATGCCTCTCTGTACGACAGGTGAAGGAGCAGGAGGGATTACAATCTCCGAGGAGGTGGCAGAAGGCAAGACAGCTGTCAGTCACTCCACAGGCTCCACCTGAACCATGTTTTTAAAAACAACATGTCTTATCGCTGCATACACGCCGAACTGCAGAGAGCTAGTGTTGGGCTGGACAGCTGACGGACATCAGATGAACAAACAAGCATACTTTATCTGAACTGCAACACCGACACCATAAAAAATACTATTTATTTATTTTTATTTTTTCTTTCTTTTCTTAAACCTTTTTTTTTGCATCTTGAATTCTCTTTTAGCAATCCCTTGGAGGGGAGTGCCCACATGAAGTATTTGTAATAGAAGGCATCATGGAGTAATGATGCATATTCACAGCATACAATATACTGCACAGTTATGTCTAGCTTTTCACAAAATCATGCATGAACTCCTGCTTTAGATCTAACTTCAAACATAAACAGTAACAAAAAAAAAACCTGTGAAAAAAATGCAAGTTTGTGTTCTGATTCCAAACTGTCTTCCTCCATCACATTGCAACTCCCTTGACTTGGCCGTGGGATGATGGCAAGCATGCCTTGCCTTCCCCTACATGTTAAATGTTCAATGTTAAATAATATATTAACATTTATTATTACTGGTTTGTCACTGGTCCACCACTGTCACTCATCAATGTTAAATGCTCAGTTATTATTTATTACTTCACTTTACTATTATTTGGTCCTTCACTGTTACTTTTCCTGTCTTGTACTTTGATGTCAGTCTGTAAATGTCAGTCTGTAAATGTCAGTCTTGTGTATGTCCTTTCATGGTATAGAGAGAGAAACGTAATTTCAATTTCCTTGTATGACCTGTGCATATGAAGAACCTGACAATAATAGCTGACTTGGTAACACTTTCTTTGAAGCCCATATCTATAGCGCATTATCAGTGCATTTATAACAAATTATAATGCACATTATAACTAGACTGCCTGTGCAGTCGCCTTCGACTGCTTAAGGTATATCCCCGAAACGCGACGCTTCCAGTCCCCCATCATTCCTACCACTCCCGTCCACCATTTCGTAAACGTATAATATACATACAGACGTGACATGACGTGCATAGGCTTAAAACCAAACGACTATTGTGAAAATGAAGCAAAAAATGGGGCAAATAGTAATACTCTTTTAATGGTTCAGTGGATATACCACATTAGGTACAGTGTAATAACCAGTGTAACAATATTTAATACAATGTAATTTTTTTACTTACATCATGTGTTTGTGCGTAAGTGGTATTACATGGTATTGCATATTGTTACACTGGTATTACACTATATTACATGGTATTGCATACTGTTACACTCGTTATTACACTGTACCTGATATTGCATATTGTTACACTGGTATTACACTAGTATTACATGGTATTAAATATTGTTACATTGGTTATTACACTGTACCTAATATGGTAGATTCACTGAAATGGTGAACCATTAAAATAAGGTGTTACCGGGCAAATCAATCCACCCAGTCAGAAGTTATGGGCCAAATGAAAATTCCGCCATTTTGAAAGTGTTGTCTTCCAAACTCGAATCAGTTCATGAACCTACCCTAGAGCATTCACACACAAAATCTGGGACAAATCCATCCACCCGGTCAGTAGTTATGGGCCAAAGAATAATTCGGCCATCTTGAATTCAGCCATCTTGAAAGTGTTGACCTCCAAACTAGAATCAGTTCATGAACCTACCCTAGAGCATTCACACGCCAAATCTGGGACAAATCCATCCACCCGGTCAGAAGTTATGGACCAAACAAAAATTCGGCCATCTTGAATTCAGCCATCTTGAAAGTGTTGACCTCCCAACTCGAAGCAGTTCATGAACCTACCCTAGAGCATTCACACACCAAATCTGGGACAAATCCATCCACCCGGTCAGAAGTTATGGACCAAACAAAAATTCGGCCATCTTGAATTCAGCCATCTTGAAAGTGTTGACCTCCCAACTCGAAGCAGTTCATGAACCTACCCTAGAGCATTCACACACCAAATCTGGGACAAATCCATCCACCCGGTCAGAAGTTATGGACCAAACAAAAATTCGGCCATCTTGAATTCAGCCATCTTGAAAGTGTTGACCTCCAAACTCGAATCAGTTCATGAACCTGCCCTAGAGCATTCACCCCAAAAATCTGGGACAAATCCAAACATCCGTTCAAAAGTTATCGCGTTAACACGAAAGACCTAACGCGGCGGACGCGGCGGCGGACGCGGACGCGGCGGCGGCGCACGCAAAACCATTACATCCCCGACGCTCCGCGTTTCGGGGATATAATTACTTACAACGCATTATGACTATACCCATGATGCTTCATGATGCTTTATGTTAACAGCAATGAATAACCACGAATCTAGCTTATAATGCTTTATAAATCCAAGGGTGTTATGAGTGCTCATGACTGGATATAAACTACAGGCTGCCTGATGGGGCGTACAGTACATTATGATGCATTATAGATGTGCATTATACAGTGCATTATAGATGCATCCATATGAACTTAACTTTACTTAGAGCACACATTGACGATCTCACATGGAACATTATAGCATCTTATGAGCCCTTATGACAGTTTATCATCCAGCTCTGTGCATACCTGTAGAGGGGTATATTTACCATTAATGTACTATAAGCCCCACCAGGCATCCTGTAGTTTATAGCCAGTCATCACCACTCATAACACCCTTGGATTTATAAAGCATTATAAGCTAGATTTATGATCATTCATAACTGCTAATATAAAGCATCATGAAACATGGGTGTAGTCGTAATGCTTTGTAAGTAATTATAATGTGCATTATAATTTGTTATAAATGCGTTCATAATGTGCTATAGATATAGGCTTTAAGTGAAGTGTTACCGCTGATTTGACTTGACTTGACTTGACGCATGCACTGTACAGTAAATCCTGTAATTTGAGTTTGTTTACACACTTACAAAGAAGGAGCAACACTGCCGAACTCTCTAGGTGTTGAATTAACACTGCACAGCTGTGTAGTGTAACTTTAAAGGACCACTTCAGTCAATTTCAATATGCTGTTGTATTGCTCACGCTACCCTTGACTTGTCAGTACCCGGTGATGCCAAATTTTTCGTCTCAGCCCTTTCCTAGATATGAGCTATTCTAATGGGGGCAGCGTTTGTTTCATTTTTTGCTGATGTCTGCTGATGTTGTCTGCTGATGTTGTATAACCTTTTGGATGTTTTTGGGAATGAATAAAAATATTTTTTGTAATGTGAACAAAGCGCTGCCCCCATTACAAAGACCAGGATCTCGGAAAAGGCTGAAGAAGAAGAAAAAAAAAACCTCAGGTACTGACAAGTCCAGGGTAGTGTGAGCATTACAACTGCATGTTGAAATTGACTGAAGTTATCCTTTAATGGAGTGTATACGTTATTCCCAGGGTTTCAATAAAGTAGGTAATGACGGGTAAAAATTGACGGTTACTAACGCAGGTAGACGTGTGGTGAATTTGAATATGTATTATTTTGCTGTATCTGCTGAGAGCAGGTTTGTTATCTCTGCCTACACAGAGTCCTACACAGAGCTCTGGAGTGCTGGGCAGTGGGCAGCAATCAGACACGTCTGCCTCTCTCTCTACCTGCTTCTCTCTCTCTCTCTTGCTTTGTCTCTCTCTCTCTCTCTCTCTCTCTCTCTCTCTCTCTCTCTCTCTCTCTCTCTCTCTCTCTCTCTCTCTCTCTCTCTCTCTCTCTCTCTCTCTCTCTCTCCTCTATCTGCCTCTCGTATGTCTGACTGGCTGGCAGACAAGCCTGGACGTTATCACTACTCTCAACTCAGTACAGCAGTCAGATATACACACACACACACAGACACACACACACACACACAC
>NC_085868.1:35110060-35137560 GCF_034702125.1 Engraulis encrasicolus
TTCTCATTGTGACACAGCACTCCACAGCACACAAATGCACACTGCACACAACGAAATTGCATTTATGCCTCACCCGTGCCAGGGGCAGCCCCTAATGGCGGCCAAAAGGGAGCAGTGCGGCGGGACGGTACCATGCTCAGGGTACCTCAATCATTGAGGAGGAAGGGGGAGAGCACTGGTTAATTACTCCCCCAGCCAACCTGGTGGGTCAGAAGACAAACCGGCAACCTAGGCTACATGTCTGACGCCCTAACCGCTTACCCATGACTGCCCATATTTTAGTTTTGCTTCAAAAATATTACTCTTCGTTATACTCTGCGTTTACTGTAGTGCTTTTACAATTAGTGGTACATGAAAAATGGTATTTTACCCAAAATCATTGAGGTGTCCCCTGATATGTAATGGCTCCTGTTTCCATTGTGTGTGTGAGAAAGAAATATATGACTTGGGAAAATGGTGGAGAGTTCATTTTGAGTGTTCACTTTGCTGCTTCGACACTTGGGTGATATGGTCAGAATCAACACAGTCTGCACTGTAATCAGAATTTAGCATCAAAACCATAAGAGCTGAATGCAAAATCAAAAACTGTATTAAAGTTGGAAACTGGGAACACTGATGATGGGCCAGACCCGAAACGTCCCTTGTCTGTCGGTTTTATTTACTTTATTCGGCTTTGTTTAACCCTAACCAGACTGGGGGCGTTACATTATGGCGAGATTTTGAGCATTATAATCAGATGATGTCATAATGACGTCATAATACCAGATAATGACACAAAAATGTCATTCATAGATGTCCATATGTAGATCATCTCACCAAAGTTTGGTGGTCATACCGTATTCCGTTCATGAGTTATGAGGAGCCCCCCCCCCCCCCCCAGGCCCAGGAATGGCAAAAAAGCCCAGTCTGAATAGGGTTAATAAAGTTTTTGATTTTGCATTGAACTCCTTTCTTCCTTTTCGCCATACTGTTCTTGGAATTACGCACCGAGCGAAACGCTCAGAAAAAGACACCCACCATTGCGCATCAACTAGGCCTACATAAAAACAAGGGGTAACACTTTACTTAAAGCCAACATTATAAGCGCATTTATAACAAATTATAACGCACATTATAATTACTTACAACGCATTACGACTACACTCATAATGCTTCATGATGCTTTATATTAACAGTTATGAATAACTATGAATCTAGCTTAGAATGCTTTATAAATCCAAGGGTGTCATGAGTGCTCATGACTGGCTATAAACTACAGGATGCCTGATGGGGCTTTATAGTACATTATGAGTACCTAAACCCCTCTATGCACAGACCTGGATGATAAACTGTCATAAGGGCTCATACGATGCTATAATGTTTCATGTGAGATCATAAGTCGTCAATGTGTGCTCTAAGTAAAGTGAAGTTCATATGGATGCATCTATAATGCACTGTATAATGCACATCTATAAGGCATCATAATGTACTGTAAGCCCCATCAGCCAGTTTATATCCTGTCATGAGCACTCATAATACCCTTGGATTTATAAAGTATTATAAGCTAGATTCATGGTTATGCATTACTGTTAACATAAAGAATCATGAAACATCATCGCTGTAGTTGTAATGCTTTGTAAGTAATTATAATGTGCATTATAATTTGTTATAAATGCGCTCATAATGTGCTATAGATATGGGCTTCATAGAAAGTGTTACCAAACATGGACCCATCCTGTATCAACAGTTAAGGCTGCTGTTGTAATGGTTTGGAGACATTTTCCTCACACTTGTGGCATCTTAGTAACAATTGAGCATTGCGGCAAAGCCACAGCCTACTTGAAGTATTGTTGCAGGCAGTTGATGTAGTTCTGATGGCAAAAGGGAATCCAACCCAGAACTCGGAAGGTGTAGCTAAAAAAGTGGCCAGCGAGTGTATGTTGGAACATTAGTGCAGAGTCTCTCTCTCTCTCTCTCTCTCTCTCTCTCTCTCTCTCTCTCTCTCTCTCTCTCTCTCTCTCTCTCTCTCTCTCTCTCTCTCTCTCTCTCTCTCTCTGTGTCTGTGTCTGCGTGTGGTATAAGGGACACTGGGCTATGATGAGAGGCAATATTTGACATTGATTTTTTTTGTTTGCTTGTTTGGTTGTGAACCTTTTGTTGACCTTTTGCCTCTAAGCAACAAAATGTATGTGTATATGTCTGTGTGTGTGTGTGTGTGTGTGTGTGTGTGTGTGTGTGTGTGTGTGTGTGTGTGTGTGTGTGTGTGTGTGTGTGTGTGTGTGTGTGTGTGTGTGTGTGCGTGTGTGCGTGCGTGCGTGCGTGCGTGCGTGCGTGTGTGTGTGTGATTTCAATGTGATGTTGCCCTTGTGCCAAATGTACTCAATGCCAACTCATTATGCTCTCAGTGTTTTGGCCTGTGATGTTGGCCCTGTGTGTGTGTGTGTGTGTGTGTGTGTGTGTGTGTGTGTGTGTGTGTGTGTGTGTGTGTGTGTGTGTGTGTGTGTGTGTGTGTGTGTGTGTGTGTGCTTGCAAACGTGCATGTGTGTGAGTGCGTGTGTGTGTGTGTGTGTGTGTGTGTGTGTGTGTGTGTGTGTGTGTGTGTGGTGTGTGTGTGTGTGTGTGTGTGTGTGTGTGTGTGTGTGTGTGTGTGTGTGTGTGTGTGTGTGTGTGTGTGTGTGTGTGTGTGTGTGTGTGTGTGTGTGTGTGTGTGTGTGTGTGTGTTTGAGTGTGTGCCTTTTCTCAAGGACTTGTCAGAGACATAAGGATGAAGGGGATGAAATGGACACTGTGGACACTGTGTACCGAGTGTACTGCAGTATTGCAGTAGGTGATGTGCTTCTGTGTGTGTGTGTGTGTGTGCGTGTGTGTGTGTGTGTGTGTGTGTGTGTGTGTGTGTGTGTGTGTGTGTGTATGTGTGTGTGTGTGTGTGTGTGTGTGTGGAGGAACTGTATGTGTGTGAAGAGGAGAATAGAGCCATAACATCTTTCATCTATGAGGGTGAGAGAGAGAGAGAGAGAGAGAGAGAGAGAGGAAAAAGAGAGAGTCAGGAAAGATAGATAGATAGAGAGAGAGAGAGAGAGATTTTCAAACAAAAAGTATGCCGCTTGCTTGTTAAAAAATTCCAAACTTTGCCCTGCCCTGTTCCCCGATAATAAGAGCTGTCTTACAAGCTTTGCAAAACTCTTTCTGAGTTCAGCTGGGGTTCTCTAAGGTGTTTCGCTACAACTGTTGAGTTTAAATACAATTTCTTCAAATCCTGCAGTCGAAAGCAGACTGCTGTACCCTTGGATTTGTTAGCCTTGTTGATAAGTCTAGATCCAGGATGTCGAAGTAGTTTAGTTATTGCGATCTGATGGAAAATCCAATGGACAAAATGCTTGCTATTGTACACATAAACATGAAATGCAACTGAAAAATTCCTGACACATAAAGCAAGTAATTTAGACAGATTACATGCCACCAATGACTTACTGTATTATTGCACGACACTCATGATGTAAAAGGTGCCAAACAAAAACATAAAACTCAAAATTGAGAGAAAAATGTTAACCCACTCAAATGCTGTACTCTTTTGATTGCCAAGCTTTAGGTCAAATGGCTTCCTCAGAGCACAGACACTGTATTTAAGTGTTCTTTCAAGTTTCACATAAAACAAGTTGAAAACACAAAACAAAGTGTTGGCAGCTAAGAAGTAATCAATAGTGTTTTGAATCAATTGTGAATGAATCTGTTCTTTTTTAACAGCTCCTGGACATGAATGATGGGAACTACGTCCTCTTAGTGATGCAACATTTTCGGCGTTGCTTCTTGTCAGGTCAGGAGTAATACAACTATCGTTTCTGAGCTCCAGAGAAATCAGGAACTCCACCCACTTTGTCAGGAACCAATCAACTTTGAGCAGCTCCAACGGTCCGACGGAGGGGGGTTAACCATGCCACTTGGGAAACGTTAATCCTTATCTTCTTGGTCAGACCAACATCTCGGAACGAGATTTGAAAGTCAATGATAATCAGACCACGGAATCACAGCTGTGGAGCAAATCTTTTCCATTGGTTATTTGTTTTTCGTTTGTTTTGAGCATGTGACCTTCACATTTCAATTTCAAACTTCTGTGCTAACCCTGTTACATAGATCTTTGAAAATAAAGTACACTTGACTTGACAAATGATGCCTCCAGTTTGAGAAAAAAACACAAATGTCTTTGCCTCAGAGAGTGGCAGGGGCGTTTTTTAGAAGGAACAGGACAGCCAGTGGTTTGGACAAAACAGAGATAGTGCTGGATTCTTAAAGGTGCACTGTGTAAGATTTTGGGCAGAATAGGTATTGCAACTATGCCTCTCATTGAAAGTGTGCTGCCTATTGCCAAATTTGATCTTTTCATGAATGTTTACTCCATAATAATCTATGATTTACCAGTATACTAAAGTACAGTAAGTTTTGCAGCATGTATGAAAAGTGCAATTTTCCCAGTCATATTGAATACCTAGAATTTGATGGTGGTGGTAAGTATTAGTGAAAAATGTAACATTTGCGAATGGGCAGCGTGCTTTCTAATGAACTACTAGAAATATTACTAGGTGCACCTTTAAATGCTGTCCTCTTAACACTAAAGACACATCTGGGGGCGGGGGGGCATTCAAATGAGTCTGTTCTTTGAAAGGAAGAAGCTTCAGATCCTGTGGTTGCAGGTTCAAATCCATTACCTGTAGGGAGAATATGAGTGGTCTCCTCCACTTTCAATCATGGAAGAAGTTGCCCTAGAGAAGGGATCTATGCCTTGCCCAAATTATATAGTATGGACTGCACTGGGTCAAACGAACAGTCCGGGCATTTTCGTAAAGGAATAGCTCACCTCCAGCTCAGCTCCATTACACCACCACCACCACCACCACCACCATCATCCACACACATGCACGCATACACACACACATACACGCAGACACACAAACACACACACACACTACACTGCCTATAAGTGCACCAATGCGCCCCCCAACTTCATTGTGGGCCGGTCTGTAAGGGACGATAAAAGCAACAACAACAACAACAACAAAAAACAAAAGCATCGACTCCTGACAACCGTCGGCCCATTAAGAAAATGCCTTGTATGCCAGGTGGCCAGTCCAGGCCTGGATATAACACATGCATACTACTTGATGAGACCAGGCCAAAGTCCTAGGCCTTCATCTGATCTCAGCTGCTACACAAAGCAGTCAAAAGGAGTGAAGTCGACGTAAAGTTAATGCACACATTTTAATTTAATGAATACTGATTCATTCATGTGAATTTCACTTCATTTCATTTCATAGAACTGGCCTTAAAATGATGTTGAGACGTACAGTACTTTGCGTCTCTTTGAAATTCTTTGAGGAGCTAGAAGACTCCTTTAGCTTTTTTTTTCATTCAGGACACTTCAATTTCAGTCCGATGATAAGGTACTGGGGGCTACAGAGAATATTTCTGGTTCACTACTGCTACAGTACCATGACCTGGTTTTGAATGAGACTCTTTGCAGATGGATCAGACACACACAGTGGCTTCTGCAGCTCATTTGAATGTTGATGGACATTACATTAGACAGAATAACATTCGGGAAACCAGCTGGCGCTGGGGGTGCTGAAAGAGTGAAGACCGCACACACACACACACACACACACACACACACACACACACGCACACGCACACGCACACACACACACACACACACACACACAAACTCCAGATGTCCTCCTATGTGAGTGATTCTGAGGTGACGGTGCCAGCTCACGCTTTAGAGTGTGTGTGTGTGTGTGTGTGTGTGTGTGTGTGTGTGTGTGTGTGTGTGTGTGTGTGTGTGTGTGTGTGTGTGTATACATTTCTGAGTGTGTGTGTGTGTGTTTTTGTGTGTGTGCTCGCGCGTGCGTGCGTGTGCTCTGTTGGATGGCATAAAAGGCTGACCATCTGTAAGCGGAGTGTGTTTATCGGCATTTTCATTTAAAATAGATTCAGCGTTAATGATGGACATGTTTGGATGCACCCCATCCCTCGCCACACAGCGCAGAACAGTCTGGCCCCCGCCTCTCATTTGCTGTAATTTGTTTGGCGTAAATGACTTTACATAAACAATAAACAAACAATAAAGTGGCTGCATCTGTTGGGCCAATGACTCAAGAGGGAGACTTTTTTTCCCAGTCGAGCACAGCACTGTACCTTCTGACCGGGGAGCCCCGGTACACCAGTTACCTTGGAAAGGGAAGAGGAGTCACACACAAGACCTGGATGCTTTGTCTGGAGCCTGGAGCATTGTCATCTGACAGGAACACCCCCACTCAATACATGCAATATACTGCGGACCAAATTCTGGGTTGCCTGGGCCTGGGAAACTGCTGACTGGGAATATACTGAGGATCCAAGTCCTCCCAACCAACTATGGGTTCAACGTCAACAGACATATTATGTATGGAAACACATACACACATGGACACACAGACATACTGTATGCCAGGGCTGGGGAACCATGTCTTATCCGTCCCCTGATATAATTTTGATGTTGTGCTGTTTCACATGAAATATGACATGTTTTGTAAAGGAATCTTAGGAATTACATTTTCTATAAAATTAAGTTATATTTTCAGGGGAGCAGTGCTTAATTTGAGGGGGAGCAAGGGGGAGCTAGCTCCGGAACCTCAGACGAGAGCTCCGGAACCTTGGATGGAACCTCAGGGAAAGACATCACATACCCCCTCCTCGAGGGGAGCCACCCATCCTCTGCGCTCCGGGACCTCCCGCTTGACAAATTAAGCACTGCAGGGGAGGTAGTGAAGGTAGGGTCTGTTGAAAAGGCGGCCACCTTCAATATAGGCCTAAAGTGCAGGGGGAAATCCTGGTTTGTGTTCTTATTATGACTCTGTCCACTTCCCTTTGTACTCTATTCCTGGAGAATCCAAGTCCTCCCAATCCCCCCTCCCCCCAACACACACACACACACACACACACACACACACACACACACACACACACACACACACACACACACACACACACACACACACACACACACACTCACACTCACACTCACACTCACACGCACGCACGCACACACACACACACACACACACACACACACACACACACACACACACACACACACACACACACACACACACACACACACACACACACACTCACACGCAGACACACACACACACACACACACACACAGCACACAGCACACACACACTACCGCTGACTTCACTGGGAGACACACTTACTGTGTCTTTGGTATGAGAATGTCATCAATTAGTCAATGTGTGCACCATCTGCGGCCCCACATATTAAGTCACAGTGGGAGATGTATGCGTCAGCATGTGTATTGTGCTATATTAATTGTGGTGGGTTTAATGTTTAATGTTTAATGATTTAATGCGTGTGCGTGTGGGTGGGTGGGTGTGCGTGTGGGTGTGTTTATGGCAACCGTTCAAAACATATAAATCAACAGACATGTTCTGTATGGACACACATACACATAGTACACATGGACACACAGACATACCGCAACACACAGACACACAGAACACACTGCAACACATAAATGTACACATACAAACGCAGAGAGAGAGAGAGAGAGAGAGAGAGAGAGAGAGAGAGAGAGAGAGAGAGAGAGAGAGAGAGAGAGAGAGAGCACTCATGCCAACACATGCACAGTGCATACACGCAAACATGACCACACACAGACGTGCATACACACAAATCATGAGGAGTGCTTTTAGTACCGTGTTGGCATCCTGCCTTCTCTGCCAAACATAATAAAGATCAATCTTCTTCCTTGCCATTTTCTCAGTACACATTCAATCATCAAGGAGGTAAGGATGGATGGATGGATGAATAGATGAACAGATGGATAAATGGTGATGGAGGGGTGTGCAATTTGTCTACACAGTATCAGTCAGTGCATGGACCATAACGTTAAATATACACACAGCCCATCAATCTGTTTTCCTGACTGCATTGTATGCCTGTGTGTGACAGTGCACGTATTTGTATGGGTCTGTACTATATACAGAGTAGTGTGGGTATGTATGAGTGAGTTTGCATGTTACTATGTGAGTGTGATGTCTTGGTATGTACAGTTAGCCTGATAAACCAGCCTAAATGTGAGACTGGATGTGTAATTTAGTCTGGCCCTGATGAACGGTACATCCGAAGATTGTTGATGAGACCAACCCGTTGTTTTTCAAACCGTGCCTGTGCCTAGGCCGGCGCTCTGACCAATCAGCGATCTTTCTCGTTGATGTGCTTTCCCAACGTTGCGAGCTTCGTCGTCACTCCCTCAAAACCCCGCCTGCTTTGATTCGGAACCAATTCAAATTCAAATCTCTGCGTTGTGATTGGTTTGCCAGACTCAGGGCAATGTGTTCAAAATGTTCGACCGATCCGAGGCAAGACCCACTCGCAGCCGAAAAATGTTGGCGTCCAGCGGGTGGTGCTGGTTTACTAGGTTAATGTACAGTATATGTAGCTGAATGTCTACCTGTGTGACTCTGTGTGCCTTTGTTTATCTTCAGTCTCCGTGATAGCAAAAAAGGACATATCTTTGGACAGGGAGTCTGCCAGGGCGTCCTCCCCCCGAAAATGTTGTATTTCTTAGATGCAATTTCATGCATTTTAATCAATTAGGTGTCCGGCTTAATGCTGTGCCGGACGAACGCCGGACAAGGCATTGAAAAGACAAATGGTCCGGCCTGAAGAAGGATGTCTGGCCATCCTATCTGCAGTACATGTGTACAAAGTATAGTTGAGTAGTAGAGTAGAGTAACTTTATTGATCCCTAAAGGGGAAGTTCAGGTGTCAAGTAGTTTACAAAAATACACATAATGCCCAAATAGACATTTAAAACACATACAACACAGGTAAAAACAGGGAGGGCGAAAAATAAAAACTAAATAGGCTACAAAATAAAAAGGCAGTGTGCAAAAACATATTCTTTGTAGACAAATGTGCAAAAAAAAACCTACTCTGAGAGTAGACAAGATTAACAAAATGTCCAGAAATGAGTGTACATGTCTGTGTTTGTAGGCATGTCCATGTGAGAGGAGAGTAAGTGTGTATTTTTGTTGATGGATGATCATTACAGGCTCTGCCCGAAACGCTTGGCGCCAGGAGGAAGGCGGGGGAGGCTGTTGCTATGGGAGTGTCCTGTTGCCACAGGTGGGAGGGGCTACACAGAGAGCAGATGGGTGTAGTAGGGCGAGCAGACATTGGGGTTGTGGCCCACTGGTGTGTGTGTGTGTGTGTGTGTGCGTGCGTGCGTGCGTGCGTGTGTGTGTGTGCGTGCGTGCGTGCGTGCGTGCATGCGTGTGTGTGTGCGTGCGTGTGTGTGTTCCAGGGGATTCCGGGGTGAGATGGCCATGGTGATGGGGCGAGACCTGTGCCCGCTTGTCCGCCTGTTGCCTGGGTTACGACTGAGCGACCATCTGCTGGCCAAGATGCGCCACACCCCCATATCTGTCCCGACACACACACACACGCACACGCACACACACACACATATGCACACGCACGCACGCATACATGCACATGCACACACACACACACGCACTGGCAAACAGACACAGTTGACAAAACATTTTTTAGTCACACTTTTTCATCTCTCATTCTCTTTTTTCAAAATCGATCCAATTGTTCATGAACTGTGTAACACTGTGACTGTCTATTTGTTCACCCAGGATGTTCGTAGACGTTTTTTTTCCACAACCTACAATGTCCAAGTGTAAAAATGAACACAAGCATTTTCATGCACAAGCACACAAGAGTATATTTTCCTGGTACTGCGCTGAATTGAACCCAGCTATAGTCAGGGAAGGATTAGGGATTAAAGTGTAGCTAGGAAAGAAAATGGTCTGCACCCGTCTCCCACCAATTTTGTATCTCCCACCCATTTTGTGTTGCCATAAACTTCACCTGGACCCTACCACCTTTTTTGACCCTTAATACACGTACACTGGCAGCCGTGGTCTAGTGGTTAAGGCTATGGAATTTAGATCAGAGGGTTGCAGGTTCGAATTCCACCCTTCCACTCCCTATCTCACTCCATGGCTGAGGTGCCTTTGAGCAAGGCACCTAACCCCCACACTGCTCCAGGGACTGTAACCAATACCCTGTAGATAACTGTAAGTCGCTTTGGATAAAAGTGTCAGCTACGTAAGTGTAATGTAATGTACACTGTGCTACATGGTAAAGCCCCTTAGGGAAGGTGGATGTAGGTTGGAGGGTTCAATTTGTCCTGCTACTTTGTCCTATTACTCCCTCCCCTTTTGTGTTGTTGTGAACCATCAGCTGGACTCTATAACACCACTTATTATTGTTCAGACCTGACATAAGCATTGTGGTACCTAAAACAGTGCATAAAACCCCTTAGGGAAGGTGGATGGGGGTGGCAGGGTTCAGTTTGCCCTGTTACTTTGCAAATTTCCAAATTCGATGGAGAAAATGACCCATACACATTGGGACAAGGTTAATATAACCTTTGTACAATACAACAGTTATCACATAACCGTCAATGGAGGATATACATACTTGTGTGCTTTTATAGATGCCACCATTTTTTTTTAAATGTATTTTTTTATGGGCTTTCTCGCCTTTGTTTTTGATAGGACAGTGAAGAATGAAGTGAATCGAATGTGGAGAGATAGAGACGGGGTAGGGATGGCAAATGACCCAGGCCGGATTCAAACTCTTGGTGCAACCCTTGTAACCTGATTTACACCATCTGGCTGCGTTCGGCTACGTCACGCGGGGGCGTTCCCATGCCTCACTACCCCATCTGAATAGCAGTGAGACCGCTGGAGTTGGAAAATGTGTACAGCCAATCATGAATCGCGGGTGGGATTTTGAATGGATGGGCGGAGTTATGGGCGGATGTGATGTAAAGCATTAGCGACAGCAGTGTAGTCTTCACTTCACAACAAACATGGCAGCGCGCTGTAGTACTAGTACTCAGTGCGCTGAAATGGATTCGGCTATTTCCACGGTATTGTCTTGTATTCCAAATGTTCAGGCATTGAAATACGAACAAATGACGGCGCTTAAGGCGTTTGTTGGCGGCGAGGATGTGTTTGCGTTTCTTCCGACCGGATTTGGCAAAAGTTTGAGCTGGCTCCACTGGTCGCTAAAGCCGCTGTGAGATGGACACTCCCAACTGAGCTCTAGGAGACGTTCTATCCCACCCGATTATATTTCACGTGCTAAAGCAATGGGGAAAGTGCAGGATCCAATCTTTACTGTGGTGTTCCCCCTGGCTGCGTTAATGGAGGACCAAGTCAGAGAGGCTGGAAATCTAACGGGTATGGAACTGGGAGGAAGACATCCTTCAGGGACGTTGCCAGGCCAGCCGGTCTTCGGTAGCCCCGAGTCGTGGCTGAAGGACAAATGACTGACCATGCTATCCTCAGACCTCTACCAGAAGAATCTACTGGGCATCGTTGTCGATGAGGTTCACGTCACCTACAAATGGTAAGTTTAAGCATCTACTGTTGATGAACCTGATGCATTTTTTCCATTTATGAAGCACAGGCATGTGCATTGCGTTTGGTTGTGAGTTCACATTCTGGCCTTCTAGGTTTATCGTAGTTTACTTGTAGACTAATCTTAACTTGGACATGTATCGTCACAGTCTTGGTCATAACTTTGTATTATGTCTCTGTTAGTTTCGTCATGTTTTCCCCCTGTGATGTTCAAAAAACTCCGTTAACTCTGCTGTACACATTGTCCGTGTAAATATTACATTGTCCTTGTAAAAACAATGGTGTTGGTTCTCCCCTCCCCCAACTGTGCCCGATGCATACTGTAGTGTACAGACATTTGCTTTGCGTTTGTTTGTGACTGTGAGTTGACATTCTGGTCTTGAAAAATGACTTGGCAAACGTGTGAAATGGTTGATATCGTTTGCTGCCGTCTTTCATTGTATTTCGTGGTGTGCGAAACTGACATTCAAAGGGTTTCACTATGCTAAACAAGCTACCCAGTAGAATGGGTTGACCAGTTTGTGTGAGCTGCTTATGTTACACAGACTCAACACGTTACAAATTTGCCCATGTTCAATATCTGCTGTATTGTATAAACTGAGCTCTTCTCTGACCACCAGGAATGAAAGGCCTTCCTGCTCAGTTGGGAGAACGTCACAGCAAAGAAGGTGAGTCACTCTTGTAAATAAGTAGGCCTGCACCGATTGTCATTAGGAGGAAAAGTGTGGTTGTCTAGTATACCTGTTAACATCATGCACCATGTCTTTCAGACATGCCTGTCATGGCTTAAATGGCATCTGCAGTCACAGAAGATGGGACACAGAGAGCTGCTACATATGGAGAGAGTGCCATTCAACAGTGAGCCCACCCAACAGGACAGTTTGCACTAGGTTGGATCACAGCTTATTGAAGAAACATGAGAAGAGCATTAGTCCCTATATCTTTGATCGAACATATAATAGTACATAACCAACAACCTTCCTGTTTTCAAAGTGTTGCATGTGCAGGGAATCCCAGGTTATGTTGATTAAAAGGATGAGTATTTTGACAGTGAAACACCACAGCGTAGTAGCTGGCAGTGCTTTGCCGCAACCTCGTACATGCTGTTGTACAAATGTGTATGAATGACTGTTTTTGCATAGAAGAACTGTAAATAAAATTACACATTTGAAAACTGTTGCCATGTTTTTTTCTTTGAGCAGCAATGATTAAAAAAATTTAAAGAAGGAAGAAGTATTGTAGACTGTTTAGTGTTGAGCACAGTTTAATTTACTTCAAGTGACAACATACCTTAACCTTTTTTATATGCATTCACAGAAAGGCAACAGAATCTTATGGGAAAAAAAGTTGCACTGGGTTATTTTATATACACTACTTACATACACAAATTATTTACATACATTATTACAGTACATGCATTTACTCCACCAATTTTATATTAGTCTTGGCGCTCTTTCAATTTAGCTTTGATCCTGCGCCACAGGTTACTGCTTTTGCGATTTATCAGAATGTCATGACTAGATGGGGGGGTGAAAACAACTCAGCCTCTCTGAAAATATCCTCTGTGTGACTAGCAACATAATGTGCTCCAGTGTGCATTTGTCTGTCTGTTCACCATGATTTTCTGCAGTCCAATAGACATGCTGGTCCAATCTGCTGTTTGTTTCAGTGAGACCGGGACAACTATGTTCTAAAAATGACTTCAAGTTGTTAAGGTGCTGTGGGCTAAGCGATGCGAAAGAGTGAAATTTACCTGCAGAATTACGAGCAGTGCGCTGTGGGCACACTGTGGCTAAAGGCCTTGTAAAAATATCAAATCTACAGTATAGTTATACGTCTCCCTCCTGGACTGCATGTGGAACATGGCATTTGTTGACATACCACCCGGGCCACTACCGGATGTAGCCTGTTCCTTTTTTTTCCCCTCTTCAGAGCCCATGGTTATGTGGTCAGGTATGAAGCCGTCAGGGATATCTGTTGACACATTTAAAAAGATAGATAATGCAAAATGTGCAGTATGGTTAGCTTAGATGTAATCTTGCAAAGCCAATATGTACAGACTGTCATGGCACCAGCTTTAACTGGGGGCATACATTTGTTGTAATGTAAATCTTTGTTCCAGAGGTACCTGACACTTAATGAAGCCCCTAGGTGCTCCATGGCTGCCACCAGGAAGAGAGCTGTTATGTTGTTCCTCACACCGTCTTCGTACCCATTGAATGCAGCATGTTTGGCCCTGCTTTGCATTTCTGCATCTGTGAGAAGGGGACTTGTTGTTAATGATGGTGATAGTTTGTAATACAGTGCAAGCAGACACTTTTACACATCTCTGTCGTTGGACATGTGCGTAGGTTACAATCCCAGCGAGGTTATAAAGAAATCAAAGAAATAAAAGAATCAATAAATCAAATAAAAGTGAAACAATCATATTGCATGTGTGCCTAGATAGCAATGTAAACAGTAAACCATTTAGATTAGCATAGAGGCTAAGAGGAAGATGCCCTGACGCCAATCATATCCAATAACAATATTGACATATGTATGGATGAACAATTGTCATATTGTGCTTGCGCACGACTTCAGAGCAACCATTGCATCAAGATTCAAGATGTTGACTTACCGTACGTACCTTGAGAACGCTGGGTTAAATTACAGCAGGCATTTCAGGCATGCGACAGGATTTTTCGGAGAAGTTTCACAAGTTTCGATCAAGTTCAGCTGGGCGCTGGTTTACCCTTTCTCGTAGGGAAGTTCTTCAAATATCCATGGGCGGTTGCAGATATTACCATTTGTCCTTAGATATCCCCTGCACATAGGGCAATGTTCGTTTATAGAAAGTTTACTCCGTTTACTTCCAGCCGCCGCCATGTTTGTTGTGATGAAAAGTCTTGCCTCCTGCGTGGTGTCGCTGTGAACTACGTCACGGATTGAGTCAACGGGAGTGGCTGAAATGGCGTGTCAGTCAAAATGACGGACAGATTCTTAATCCAATCACATGCAAGAGTTTTGAAAAAAATGGTTCATTTGGAAGAGCGTCGGTTGGGGGCAGGTCCCAGATGTATATGCGAAAGCATATCAGATGGTAGGAATCAGGTAACAACCCTTGGGCATGCAAGCCCAAATGTGGAGGGCTTATCGCACTGCGCCACAGCGGGCCCCCCCTCCAGGATGCCACCATTTTTTCAAGGCATTTGCTATGCATTCAGGGAAATTGTTCAAACCCCTCCTTTTGGAGTCTGCCTCTGGAAAATCTCCACCTGAAGGGGTAGACCACTCCCCCACTTCCACCTACCCTTCTGCCTTAACGCCAAATGAGACACCCCTACCCCTTCACATCAACGCCCAAAACGGAGGGGAAGGGGAAAGGGTTGAAGGGGTAGTCGCTAAGGAATGAAATAGGATTCAGCCTATGTAAGCGCCTTATAGGCAAGCTGGATAGGGGTTGGAGGATTCAGTTTATCCTGGGCCCTTTGGGACCCATGTCTCTCTAGGTATATTGGCAGCACCAGGCTAGTTCACAGAGAACATTCTACAGTAAACAGAGAAACAGCACATCAGTCAGAAATCTTCTGTCAATAGAGAAACTCCACCCTAGTAAACACGTTGGACAAAGCATAACATGGTGAGTGTGAATAATTTCACATTATCACTTTAACAATTTCACTGTATTACCTTATCAAATTTACCTGAAAGAACACACAGGAAACAAAGGTAGCATTTAAAATCTGCGAGCAGCTCGGGGGTCTCGCACTCACAGGAAATGGTTACATGGTTTCTTGCGAGCCCGAGTCTACCAACAGTGGGCTAGGCCTGGGTATTGATTGACCATTTTCGGTTCCGGTTCCATTTCCGGTTCCTTCGTTTCGGTTCCGGTACCAGAACGGTTCCATTTTCGGTTCCTAGAAACCTGCAGTTACCCAAAGTGGCCAGTAGATGGCGTAACGGGTCTGTAAATCATGAGTTTCCCTGCCTGCCACAAGGCGGAGCTCCTCGTGACTTAAGCAATGGCGGGTTAAAGGCATTTAATTCTATACAGCATTCATGAATAATTGCATGCTGCAAGTTGTCCTCTCTGCATGGCTTGGCAAGTAGGCTATATTAAACGGTTTTGATACTGATAAATGTACTCATGTCTGATTAAAATTGTTCTGCTGTACGGTGCAACTTCACTTCTGGTACCAATCCTATGTCAAGCGTGCCTGACATGATTTTTTAATGTAGCCTACGCTACCCAGTGCTTTTCTACTAGGTACTGCAGAACTGTTCTAACACAACTAGGCTTCATAAATAGGCTATTCATGAAACTTGACGGGGTCTCGATGGTGCTGTCTCGCACGCATTTCCATAGGCTACAGGTAGCCTACTAGAACTGGGCCGTATGATCAGCTGCTGCAAGTAGCCGCGACAACACTGTGCTTTCACGCCATGGTGAATCTAAGCTAAAGAGTCCTAATCTAAACGATATATAGGCCTAAATATATATATATATATAACCATCGCCTTCTCTTACAGACATGTGTTAGGGCTTGTTCGAAAGCTGAGATTCTTAGCTTTTTACAGTTTTTTACGGCACGTTTTTATGTTCTTTCAATCAAAAGTTATTGAACTGTAAGCGGCCGCTGTTGCAAGTGAAAAAATAGCGCTTCCCAACCATTTTTTTAATCTCGTCATTTTTTTCCTAACAGCCAGCGATCTCCTTAACCTAGACCTACAGACATGTGTTAGGGCTTGTTCGAAAGCTGAGATTCTTAGCTTTTTACAGTTTTTTACGGCACGTTTTTATGTTCTTTCATTCAAAAGTTATTGAACTGTAAGCGGCCGCTGTTGCAAGTGAAAAAATAGCGCTTCCCAACCATTTTTTTAATCTCGTCATTTTTTTCCTAACAGCCATCGATCTCCTTAACCTAGACCTACAGACATGTGTTAGGGCTTGTTCGAAAGCTGAGATTCTTAGCTTTTTACAGTTTTTTACGGCACGTTTTTATGTTCTTTCAATCCACAGTTATTTAACCTTAAGCGGCCGCTACTTCAAGCCTAAACAATGGCGTTATTATCCAGCCTGATAGAGAGGAAATCTTTTTTTCTCGCTGTGTTCTTTGTTCCCTCGAATTAAACCGACGGTCTAGGCTACATTTGTGCGTCCCCAACACAAGACCAGTTCTTTCTAAGTTAGCTCTTTTCATGGAAAAACATGTTTCCAAGGAGTCAGAGACATCTTCCTGAAGAGTCGAGGTCATGGTTGAGGTTGACGGTATAGCATAGTTGAGGTTGACAGTGCCGTTGTAAAGATGCTGCAACTCCGCACGCAAGTTAATCGAATGCAAGAGCAGGTGTTTGAACAGGTTGGATGTATTGCCATTCTTGCATGATAGCCTATTAGTTTATCGCAGATAGGCTATTGCAGCGCGCTCCTTCCTTATCTACTTTCCTGAAATATAGCCACGCTTTCGACGGCATGTTTTTGTTTCTCAATAGTACAATCAGCTGGTTGAATATCAGCATGTCTTATCAATCGTTTAAATGAGGTGCGAAACGGGAAGAGGAGGAGCGTGGTCAGTTTGTGACACTTGTGGCCGCGTGCTTAAACACACATTTGATGGCTCTGACAGTCAGACTTCAGGAACCGAAACGTGGAACCGACAGACAAGGCACGTTTCGATTCCAAGTAGAACCTTAGCTTTTAATTCGGTTCCATCAAAGAATTGAATTTCGGTACCCAGTCCTAAGTGGGCTAGGCCTTTATTATCTCATTCTAACAAGTAATTTTCCTATCATGCATATGTAAAACATAATATGATGAACATATATGGTCCCGTCTTCCCCCGGTTCCGTGATGGGCTCGTAGTGGCGTCTGGCATGTGACGGATAGCTTTTACCAGCCTAAACAGGTCATAGTTCAACTCCAAACAGGACGAGAAAGGCAGAGATATTTTCCTTGTGGACCAGAGATGTCACATAACTCAGAGCAAAGGAGAGGGAGAGAGCGAGACAGACAGAGAAAGAGGAAAGAGAGAAAGAATAACAGAGGATACCAAAGTATAACCAATAAACTCCTAACGAAAGGTTACACTTTTATCACATTGTATATTTTCAATAATACATGTATAAATTTATTAACATAATTCCCTCCTCTTGAAAATATAATCATTATCACTAAACAATCACCATGGCTTTTACGCATGGTGTGTAGAATGAAAATTTTCAAATATAAAGGTTAGAGTTGTTCAGTTATTCAGAACCATTACACTGCGTTAGTCTGCTCCATATTAGTTATTAACAGTTCCAAATTGTCTCAGTTCTTAAACAAGGCTGTACCCATGCTTGTCCAGGAAACGTCCTTCTCAAAGTCAGCAGTTTTCTTTTTTTTTTCATCCATTGGAATCATTCTGATGGCACACGTGCATCTGCATAGACAACGCAGAGCGTCACTTTGAATCAGACACTATAAAGATCTGTCATCCAGACAGAAGCACAAATACCTCCCCAACCTCGTTGTGGGCAAAGGTTTCAACTTGTCTGACCAGTAGACTCCTTTAATAACCAGGGTTACTGCTGAGAGAGAGAAGTGTCGATTTCCTGCCAATCACCTAGGTCAACATAAATATTTAAGTTCTGGACCAGCAGCTTTCACATGAGCATAGGGAGCAACTAAGGCATTCCTAAAAGATTTTAAATTGGTATAGCGTAGTCAAAACATCTATGGTGTCATTCTAATCACATAAAATTAGGAACAAAATCATACCTATGTTTCGAATATACACAATGTTAAAAGAAAATCATTATTTCTTGTTCTCTCAATGAAGTCTTAAACACACATAAGCCATGTATGACAGGTACACGTAATATTCACTTCATCATCAGTGTCTATCAATCATCTTCGGATTTGTATCCACTCTCAAAGTCCATGTTCATAGAAAATGTCCAACTTGTAAGGAAAAACACAGTCTCACACTTGCATTCTCCATTGGCTCCTTGCTCACCAGTACTGAGACGGACGGTATGTAAACATGCAGTCCCTTTTGATGCAACCAGTCAGCTCTCTCCACTCCAAGTCTTAACGTGCAACCAGGGAAGCTGACAAGGGGGGACAAAGGGAACAGTTGCCCCGGGCCCTGGGAGAAGGGGGGGCAGAATTGGGTCCTCTCTACATTGCGGGTGAGGGGGCCCTTTCAGATGACTTTGTCCAGGGCTCAGCCAAATCTGTCAGCGGTCCTGCGTGCAACTCGGGACTTTTCCTGCTGAAAATGAAGAAGAGCGAAAAGTATTCTACTCTAAACATTTATCATTCTCAATGTGTTTCTAAATATGGTTAGTGAAATCAACATTGTTGTAAGTAAGCTTAAATGTGTTAGTTTAGGTTAGGTTAGGTTAGGGGTGAAGTTTCAGAACAAGATCTCATTTAACATGCATTTGTTTGATGCACTATTCATTAATTTGAGGAGTAGCACATTTCAAAAACAGTCATTATTCCATGTGCTTTAAAGAATTACCAAACAAAATAAAACATGATGCATAAAACATCTGTAAATATCCTAAAATGTCTCTCCTGTTTGAGGCATGTGTCATCCACATGACTCAATAACACTGAAGTCATACCTAAACAGGCTTTGAGCACAGTAAACGAGGAGGATAATTGTTAACACAAATCAAACCAAGTTGGAGAGAAAATAAAAACAAAATACAGCATAACCCAGAAAGTTGTAAACCAAATAAAAAATTTAAAAAGTAAAACACAAACACTTCCAAACACCCTGCACCCTCCATCACAGAGGTGCATACATCAATACAGGAAAAGGCAAACACAGTCAGCAATGTGCCGCACAGAAAGAAGCGCTCAGTGGGCATCTTAACCACACACAGACAGTAACCAGGAGACGGGTGCAGCTGGAACAGAGAAGAGAGCTATAAAATAAAAAACAAACAAAAACCCATGTCACCAGTGCCGACAAAACAAAACCCAAACATTGTCGCATAACCAATACTTGAAATAAAATAGACAGCACTATTACATGAGGACAACATTTATCAAAAGTACAACAAAATGATGAAAAACAACTTTACTACATCCAGTAAAGCCCTGAAAATACTCCATGCATAGCAGAGTGGACCTGACGTCAATTAGTCAAGAAATGAATTATCAACTGTGGACTGCAATTGCATAACTACACCACTGGGAGAACCTCCCCAGAGGTAATAACCAGTACACCAAGGCACAACAGGTTCGGATAGATATGCACAGAGACGTTCCCTTTTGTTGACATAAAAAAAGTATTCGATGTACTGACACAAAACATAAAACAAATCACAAAATACTCTGAACTGGCCGTGCCGCTGAAATAAAAAGGAAGGGGGAAATCCAGAGTGTCTGCCCTAAATATTGCAGGAGTGCGTAAACACTCCGGACAGCCATCTAAATAGACGGGAAGGGAGGAGGCGGCCAGCACGACACAAACCAAAGAAAACAAACAAACAGAAAAGAATGTAAATATATATATATATATATATATATATATGTTTGGGCAAAACAGCGATGGGCCAACTGCCCATGGTGAATTGAAATGATCAGACCCTCGGCGACACTCTCCTCACAACATGACAGGGCGAGAGGAGGTAGAACAGTTCGGATAACAGGGTCTGTCCAACTTAAACACAGACAAAAGGGACGTGGCCAGGGTGCTTGTCCACGCGTAACCGGACCTCAGCACAGACCACAAAGGCAGAGGTTAAACCCCCCCATAGACACTCAAACACCGGGAGAGCTCTAAAAGCCTTCTATTTCGGGGGTTTGTTAAAAAAAAACCTTGGCCTAGTCGCCACTAACTAATTAGGCACTCAGTGGCCAAGCGTACAGCGTACTACAGCAAGACTGGGGGACACATTGTCTGGTGAACTGCACGGTTCAACCCGTTACACACAAATGGACAGAATCGGCACATGGAAAACAACAAGCATGCAACATAAAATGTAAAAATATAAAGCGACCTTGGGTTCCTTGAAAGGCGCTATATAAAACCAAGTTATTATTATTATTATTATTATAAAATTACTACAGCCACAGACATAGTTGGCTAGTAGTTAGGTCTGCATTAAACACTTCGCAACAGAACCAAACATATTGGCATGCAGTTCTCACTGTCGGTGTTCATGAGGTCATGGTAGATGTAGGGGCTTAGCTCAACTCCCGTCAGTGAGGACAGCGCACTTAAAACAGGGAGAGAAAAAACAAAGTACGGGAACACGCCATCAAAACACAACACACAATACATCAAACTGGCAACACAAACCACCTTGCTGTCCACATCGTTACAACTAATAAGATAGGATGAGATTTGTCCTCACATAAACCTGTGGCACATAACCACTTTTAAAAGCAATAAAATTAAGTCATAACTGCGTCTCATAATATTTTGAAAGAAGTAGGCTTAGGCCTATATAAAATGTAAGGTAAAATCTCACCCAACTTGTACATTTAGACATAACCAACCATAAACCATCCTTAAAGCAAAATAAAACCCAGACAGAGTCAAACAAAACTGACAAATAAAATAAAATAAATAAATCACAGTTGGGAGATAGCAAAAACAAACCAACTGCTTTAATGACCAGACAAGTGAGTCCAGTTAGGTAAACCCAACTTACGGCACAGTCGAGGTAGAACCCAGTGTGAAGAAGCGCCTTCATGCACACCGGACCTCCAGCGACATCCAGTAACAGTCATTGAAAAGTTAAGTACCACAGTACTGCAGGATAATGACATAACACAGTGTCGTGATCAATGCATCACAAAGTCAGTAGTGTCGTTCAGGTAACAGGAAAGTCATGACACTATGTCTGAACGGATTAAAAGAAAAGGGGAAAGAAAACAGAATAATCCCTCAGAAAAGCATAGACCTACGTTCAAACCAGTATAAAAACTCCAAAATAACCACACAAAAAAAACAAACAGATTCATTAGGGCTTATGAAACATGTGAAAGTTTCAAAGACTACTCAAAATTAAATGGTCTTGGCTTCTAGAAAGTTGCAGGTTCACAATAGCCTTGGTCTCATTAGCCGCGCTTCAGCGGCCCGGGGCCGCCCGGGGCTCAGGAGAGTGGCCGGCTCGGAGCTGCCGGCCCGGGCCATTTTTTGCCTGATCGGACTCATAGCCGACCCCAGGCACATTCAGGTACACGCCTTGTTTGTGAAACGTCAGTCGGGCACAGCCCACTTTCGCCCCAAATCACAGAAGGACAACAACAGAACAACGACAAAGAAGGAGAATAAGAGCAAACTCTGCTGGAGCAGGTCGCCGTTTGGCTCGTAGCCTACGGACAAAGACGACAAGAACTGCAAAGAAAATGGCTTGCCTTTCAAGAACAGTTTTATTACATGGCAAAGTTGTCGATTCAGAAGCTGTATCGGACGCAGCGCATGTTAAGAACACAAAGACGCATGAAAATACGAGCAGCTCGACAACTGAGAGTGAACAGAAGGAGACGTGCGAACATGCCCAGTTAATCCCCCCAATCGCGCACAGAAGCATGAGCCCCGGACATAGCGAGACATGAATGTGCAGGTAATTGAATAAGTTACCATGTGAAAGGAGACCAAATCCCTGAGACATAGCACCTTCATCAGTTGCTATAGAAAATTATGAGCCCCGGACATAGCGACACACCCCCTCGTTGCGGCGTGCCACCTGTCTATTCATTCATGTTATTTCCATCCATTTGACATTAAAGCCCTTGTGTAAATTTCAAACTGTGTTTGGCGATCAGTCTGAAACGTGCGATATAGCCTACCAGACCTTCGGCGATAATAGCGCAAAAGCTAAATAAGCCGACATAAATGTCATGTGTGAGTATTTGTGAGACACTTTTTATTGGTGTCCAGTGGAAAGCATGCCAAATCACGATAATGGCACAAGAGTTGGCGGCTAAAAGCAGAAAAAAGCCGACATGACTTAGCTATGACATCCCAAGTTTAAGTGTAGTGGTGCCCATGATCCGATAACAACAAAAAAGTTATGTTGACTAAATAACTTTAAAAACACAAACAGAAGTGCCAAGGTTGCATCTTATGAAATTATGCCATAAGAAAGCCAAACACCCCAAACTAATGCTTAACCATAATTTGCCCAGAATTTAGCGATAAGTCCCCCATGCAGCCACACAGAGGTTGACCCCGCCTCCGAGCCTCGGCGGTGCTTGCTGGCCCATCGAATTCGACGGGCCAGGGAAATCGGCCCTTAGCCCCACAACCTGGCCCGGCGGCCATCTTTAGCACCTAGCCCCCTTTTGATGAGATCACCGTCAGCCCCCTTTTGTCCGGGCCAGCCCGGGGCTGGCCCTGCAATGAGACCAAGGCTAATGAAAGTTCACAAACAAAAACAAATACATTGTGGAAAAAATGTATAAAAACAAAATGAAAAGAACAGAATGACAAACCACCATGTCGCCACATACCATCATATGCGACAGAACAAAAATGGTCCCCAAAAATAACTTTGCAGTAAATAAAAACACATACCCATTGTTTTGCTGTTTATACTCAGGAAAGTCAAATGTCTCTCGGACATTCTGGAGGATCACACCAACACGGACCAGACCGTCCTTCACTAGACGTCACAATCACTCATTCTTTACGTGCACTCAGTGAGGCAAATCACTCACATACACAACCCGGAGAGTGACACACACCCACACACACAGCATTCACACAGCCGGCATTCAAACATAAACAAACATGGACATGGACATGGACACAAACATGAACATGGGCCCATTGAGACAAACAGAGACATACAGACAGGTAGCCTAACCTATCAATTTAGAAAAAGTGTTAAGTTATGTCACACTCACTGCTCATTGACGAAGTGGAAGGGATATTTCGCAAGTTATCGCCATTGCCAGATAACTTCCACTGCGACAAGAGCAAATTGGGTGCACACTAGAGATTGGACAAATCAGTTCTAAAAATAATTTAGAAAAAAAAAAAACTTTCATCAATTTTGAAAAAACAAAACAGAAAGATGTCCAACTATTACCGTACGACCTGCAGTTCTAAATTAAACACTGAGAAGTAAAATAGCCCTGCATTTCGGGGAAGCATCCTCTGTCTGAATTATGACAAAATTTTGAAAAGTTAAATTCTAATTGCAGAGGTTTAAAATTGCCATAAACAGAATTTGTTCAGTATCCAACTATTACTTTACACATTCAGCTAACAGCCAACTGCGGGGAAGTAGGCTACTGCTCATTCTCTGATATGCAATAAATTAAACCGTTCGTATGATGAGAACCCATTGTCTTGTAACAAAACAAGGACAGAATTCGGACAGGCTACCTACAGGTTCCAAATACAGGTAATTTCCCATGCTACATGGCAAAATTCCCGGAGACAACGCTCTATAAACAGGACATTTCCCATGCTACATGGCAAAATTCCCGGAGACAACGCTCTATATACCGGTATGCTTGCCTGAAAAGGACTCACGTATATTACAGCCTGAAAAGGACTCACGTATGTTACAGCCTACAGGACTTACAGCGTCAAGCCTAGGTCTTGATGCCCAACCAGCTACTAGCCAGGACTTAAGTAGTTCAAACTACTTACGCACGTCTGCATAATGCCGTCAAGCCCCGGTCCTGGAGGAAAGATCAGTGCTCAGCCTTCGAGATCCACGGCTCTAACGTGGTGCGCACACTCTTCAGCATCAACAATGACCTGTCACCCCAGGAACGAGCTATCCTGGCAAAAATTTAGAAATAAAAAATCCAAATCCATACTACCTCTATCCCGTGGGTCCCAGTTGGTTCTTTTACTCAGTCAGTCGTCGCTGAATATGAAGGCGTAGTGAGGCAAAGTCACCTATTTCAGGGTCCCGGGTGAAAACTTGGAGTCCAGTGCGTCGTTACGTCTTCATATATCAGGGAGGACAATTATTTGAGGTTGGCTATCGAAGGACCAAAACATGTGAATAATTTCACATTATCACTTTAACAATTTCACTGTATTACCTTATCAAATTTACCTGAAAGAACACACAGGAAACAAAGGTAGCATTTAAAATCTGCGAGCAGCTCGGGGGTCTCGCACTCACAGGAAATGGTTACATGGTTTCTTGCGAGCCCGAGTCTACCAACAGTGGGCTAGGCCTTTATTATCTCATTCTAACAAGTAATTTTCCTATCATGCATATGTAAAACATAATATGATGAACATATATGGTCCCGTCTTCCCCCGGTTCCGTGATGGGCTCGTAGTGGCGTCTGGCATGTGACGGATAGCTTTTACCAGCCTAAACAGGTCAAAGTTCAACTCCAAACAGGACGAGAAAGGCAGAGATGTTTTCCTTGTGGACCAGAGATGTCACATAACTCAGAGCAAAGGAGAGGGAGAGAGCGAGACAGACAGAGAAAGAGGAAAGAGAGAAAGAATAACAGAGGATACCAAAGTATAACCAATAAACTCCTAACGAAAGGTTACACTTTTATCACATTGTATATTTTCAATAATACATGTATAAATTTATTAACATGGTGACAGTATGTCTGTGTTTGATTATTGTGTGCCGTTGAACAGATTGAACCAGTTCGAATGCCAACCGTTGGTTCCACAGCTTTGTGACTGGTGGAGTTCCAGAGTGTGCTTTCATGTTATGCAGCAGTCTGGCTTGCCATGGTAGAAAAACAGGACAGTAGTGAGAAATCCCAACATGATATCATCTTACATCACTGTTAAACTCTCTGACCAGGCGGCAATATTTGTCGCCAAAGGTAGGCCCTCTGTGTAAACAAACTGCCACTTAACTTAAAAAAACAAGCCCTCGCTGCAACATGACATCACTGACAGTTAGGTTTACCTTAGGGCCAAAGTGCGGCGCACTGCTCTGCCAACATTTGATTCCATGGTGTTCGATACAACCCTGTACACCGGTGGAGATGTCTGTGGATGTCTGGATATCTGTGCTGGTGGGTTGTATAGAAAACAGTGGAGTCACACTTTGGCAGAACCAGTGTTCTTAGCCCTTATAGGGGCTAGGTCCACAGTAGTTGACTGCAACATGCTGCGTATACTGTACCTTTGGCATGTGGCAAGGGTGAGACTGCATTGGAAATCTACAGTAAAGCGAAATCAGGACTTCAGAGAGAAATGTACAGTGGAACAAAGCACTCGACAGTGAAGAAGATAAGAGCAGCACCAGCACCTGCACCTGCACACCGCACAAGTGAATCCTGTCAGATCAGAGAAGGAACAAGGAACTACAAAGCTCAAGGCTCACAATGTAACACACACACAGACACACGAATACACACACGCACGCACGCACGCACAAACGCACGCGCGCGCGCACACACACATACACACACACACACACATAAATAATTAAGGCACCCATTGGCATACACCAACTACACACACACACACACACACACACACACACACTCACACACACACACACACACACACACACACACACACACACATACACACACACACACACACACACACACACACACACACACACACACACACACACACACACACAACCATTCCACCAGCAGCCACGTATGATAAAACTGACCATGTTCAGCTTTGAAATGACAAGTGGACAGCAGGGGAAAGGAAAACAGAGACAGGGAACGGATAAGAAAGAAAGGGAAAGAGATGGGTTTGAGAGAGAGATGGAGAGATGAGAGAAAGGATAAAAAAGTATAGGTGAGATGTTTGCTTTGGCCAATTAATGTATGTACTGTACATGCTCTAGGGGTTGGAGTTTGTATGCTTAGTTGCTTACTGCTCTGTCCCTCTAAATACCACACACAGTCTCCATGCCAGCAGAGATATCTTACGACCTTATTGTGTGTGCGCGTGTGTGTGTGTGTGTGTGTGTGTGTGTGTGTGTGTGTGTGTGTGTGTGTGTGTGTGTGTGTGTGTGTGTGTGTGTGTGTGTGTTCGGGTGCACGTGTACGTGTGTGCTTCTGTGTGTGTGTGTGTGTGTGTGTGTGCATGTGTGTGTGTGAAGATAACTTTGAGTCGCTTTGGACAAAAGTGTCAGCTAAGTGTAATGTAATGGTTGGTTATATGGTGTTTTGTGGAGCACCAAGTAAGTTTGCGATGCCACAAAAAGCCTAGAGGTGGCTCTGGACTGAGTTCACTTCAGAACATGTGCAGGTCAGCACATGAGTGTGTGTGTGTGTGTGTGTGTGTGTGTGTGTGTGTGTGTGTGTGTGTGTGTGTGTGTGTGTGTGTGTGTGTGTGTGTGTGTGTGTGTGTGTGTGTGTGTGTGTGTGTGTGTGTGTGTGTGTGTGTGTGTTTGTGTGTTGTTGTTGTTTTTGTAACCCAGTGGGTGTCTTTATAATTTATTTATGTGTCAGCTTTGCCATGGTGTGTGTGTGTGTGTGTGTGTGTGTGTGTGTGTGTGTGTGTGTGTGTGTGTGTGTGTGTGTGTGTGTGTGTGTGTGTGTGTGTGTGTGTGTGTGTGTGTGTGTGTGTTTTGTTTGCGTGTTTGTATGATTGCATTATTATTCACAATGACACCAAAGGCACAGCTTGTTTATTTTGATTAAGAGCGCCTCTGTGCTCCAAGACTAACACTCCTTTCAACATGGATCATGTACTGTATGTGTGCATCTGTATGTGTGCATCTCTGTGTGTGTGTGTGTGTGTGTGTGTGTGTGTGTGTGTGTGTGTGTGTGTGTGTGTGTGTGTGTGTGTGTGTGTGCATCTCTCTGTGTGTGTGTGTGTGTGTGTGTGTGTGTGTGTGTGTGTGTGTGTGTGTGTGTGTGTGTGTGTGTGTGTGTGTGTGTGTGTGTGTGTGTGTGTGTGTGTGTGCGTGCGTGTGTGTGCATATGTGCATGTTTGTATGTATTTCACTTTCAGGATGTGTGTAATTTTCAAATAAAAGAAAGCCTGGTGCTGTGCCTTGAATAAATGAGTTTGGAGTTGATATTTTTTTCCAGCACTGCTTGCCTGCGCGTGACAATTAATGTTCATGCCAGAAAGTTATTCAGCCAAATCAGAGAGCATTTAGAAG
>NC_085868.1:35145060-35150060 GCF_034702125.1 Engraulis encrasicolus
CGACGGCCCTGGTACAGTTACTATTTTCCAGGGAATTGGTGCAGTCCCTGAAGCGATGTGGCTCAGGGTTAGCTCAAGGTCCGGTTTGATTTGAACCTACACCCCCAGATTGAAACACCAACTCCCTAACCACGAGGCTACAACTGCCGCATGGATCTTTACATTTTCAGGCCAAAGTATTGTACAATTTATTAGAGAACTAAAAGCCACACTATGCCCTTTAATCAGTTGTAAGGCAGATCTGTTCACACAAATTTCACCAAACATGAATGTTACGGATTGTACATGACTAACATGTAGGCCTATATAGGCCTATTATATAATATAGATAGGCCTAATATGAATTTATATTTGTGAATATGCATTTACAGGTATAATATGAAGATTTACTGAAATACTGACGTAATGTAAGACAAGCAAATCAATTCTAAATCACTTACCGTTGGCTGTGTGTATGAAAGTATAATGTGAGGATTTAATGAAATACTAAATACATTTTTAAAAAACGTACATACTGTAAGAATAGCAAATCACTTCAAAATATATTGGCTAAAATGTATCACATTCACTGCACTTTAGACTCAGCCACATATCAGCAACCTGTCAGCTTAATGTTTTATTCCTGTGCTAAGGCCCACTGCGTCGGAGAAATGTGTTAAGAAATGGCCACTGACAGGAGGATCAGCTGACAAAACAGCCTGTCTACCAAGAAGGCAAGTTCAGAGCTCAAACAATGTGTTTTTGTGAGTGTTTCTGTGTGTGTGTGTGTGTGTGTGTGTGTGTGTGTGTGTGTGTGTGTGTGTGTGTGTGTGTGTGTGTGTGTGTGTGTGTGTGTGTGTGTGTGTGTGTGTGTGTGTGTTTCTCTCTCTCTCTCTCTCTCTCTCTCTCTCTCTCTCTCTCTGTATTGTATATGTGTCAAACTATAGTTAGTCGACGTGACATTGTGGGTCTTTTTACCTGTCAGTTCCCATGGTAACCTATAGGGGATAGGGGTAGCAAATACACATACACACACGCACACACGCACACACACACACACGCACGCGAACACGCGTGCACATGCACACGCACGCACACACACGCACGCACGCACACACACGCACGCACACACACACACACTGGTATCAAATATTGAAATGAAACTCTGACTCATTCTCTCTGTCGATGTTTGAGAGTTATCCCAGTGTGCAGTGTGTGTATGTGTATGTGCATGCATATGTGTGTGTTTGTGAGTAAGATATTTCAGTATGTGATGGAGACCCTTTAATTATAAAGCCTGACTACTTACTTGAAGGACAATGTGCCCGAGAGACAATCATGCACACACACACACACACACACACACACACACACACACACACACACACACACACACACACACACACACACACACACACACACACACGCATAAATGCACACCCTCCTACCGACACAACACACACACACATACTGGTCTCCTTGCCATGTCCCATCATGCATTGCATGTTCCTCTGTGAGTGTAATTAGCGCTCCATGATTAAAAACGCTCAGAGTTCAGCATGACACCAGAAACCTTGGCATATCAAGACATGCGCATACGCGCGCACACACACACACACACACACGCACGCGCGCACGCACATGCACACACACACACAAAACCGCAGCAGGACCTTGGCATAGCATTACCTTGACAGGCTATTTGTCCTGCCCTGTTTGGTATTCCGGATCCGACCTGTGTTTCTGTAGCGCGCTGACAAGCCTTATCTCCTGACGCTCCACAGGTGCGGCTCACTCGCAGACAGCACTGAGCGGAATACTACAGGCTTTCGGAACACGAACAAACTCGCCAGATTACCCTTACCGTTCTCAGAATGGTGCCGGTGCCCGGCCGTTCCCGCTCCAGTTACTTTCAGAACAAAAGTGTTTTCCATACCCGCAAAACAACCCAACCTGCCTTCTTGCTGGGCTCTGCGACTTTGGGTTGGATGAACTTCCTGATGTCCATGTTCAAAGGGGGAAACAAAGTAGGCCTATTTTTTCGGTTTGCAGAGTGAAGAAACTTTCTGGATCCCAAACACTCAGACCGGCATCGTGAACACGTCAGCTGGTACGAGATCAAATGCAAGAAGGGGCACCGGCATGGTTTGCTGTTTCCCTGAATGCGCCTCATATGATCTTTACGCATACACACATTCATATGCACACATTAGTGTGCAAACACACACACACACACACACACACACACACACACACACACACACACACACACACACACACACACACACACACACACACACACACACACACACACACACACACACACACATTCCAAAACATACTGTATACAGGCATGAACACACACAAACACACAGATACAGTGCATCTCATATAGATTAATACAGTAAATGCTGTCAACATGCTTTCTAAATCTCAACTTTCTCAAATATAGGTTTATACTGTTCAATTCTCTCTCTCTCTCACTCACTCACTGACTCACTCACTCCCTGTGGAAGCCCAACCGTGTCCCACCGTGGCACATGTTGAAAAAACACAACCCAGTAACCTTGAGTGCATTTCTTGACAGTGTCGTTGCTAACTAAGTAAGCAACTTACTTGGTTGCAATGCAATTTCCCATTGGCAACCTTCTAGGTTGCTAACTGTTTACCAACGATGATTTCGAGAAGTGAGGTCCAGAGGAGTAGTGTTAAGTTGCTGTTGTTTGCCAAAGACTGGTTAATATTTAGCCACGCCATTGTCAGGTGTCTGCAATGTTCTCCGCAGCTACCATGGCAGGTGTGCCTCATTTACCTGGCCATTAGTGCCCTTTTAAGGTGTCGTTTCCACATAGCCGTATATTTTTAAATGTGGTTTTTTTCCCTCTTGTCTACATTGGTTTTGGCCTTCTGTTTCATAAATATCCCATTTATGGGACTAAAAAGCCGCTGTGCTCCAAATATCCAGCTGAACTAACACTTGCCTCTTTCTCTCTCTCTCTGTTCGTCTGGCCTCAGGAGAAGGACGGAAGACCTTCAGTTATAGTTGCTCCCAATTTTAAATTAAAACTGCTGAGCTTTGGTGACACAAATACTGCGTCTGACTGCTCTGTTCCACCCTCCTCTTGTTTAACCCATTGATGCCTGATGTTGCGTTGCGCAACATTGGCCCTGGCACCTGGAGCTGAATTACGCAACATTCAGGCTCATGAGATTTGAGACAACTTTATTAAAAATCTCTGTTTGTTTGAGATGAATGAAGACATTCTAATGCAGAATATGGGTCCTAACTTTTAAATGCAACTTATTTCATGCTTTTATGTGCTTTGGAAACTGACATATTTAGGATTTAATAGGCAGAGGGCACCCTTCCCCAAAAATGGCTTAGGCTAAAATGGGCTAATTGAAGGCCAGGTAGCAACAGCACGCACGCACACACACACACACACACTTGAATGAAAAAATGTGTCATCAGTGACCCTGACCCCGATGTGGTCCGGCAATGTTCTGAATCAGTTACAGGAAGTCTCAGACCATCAAGAGAAAGTGTGTGTGCGTGTGCGTGTGCGTGTGTGTGCATGTCTGGATTAGCGGTAAGGCATACAGGGCATTGCTGATTTTGGCCTGATCCTCCCCTCAATGTAGTGGTATCGGTCCGCATGTCGTCTCAGCAGACCTCTCTGAGTCCAATTTACATATTCATTGTGGTCAAAATAGCCTGTAACAGATGACTAAAAATGTTGTCACAGGCTTCATTGATTCTCTCAATGTGTTGTGGTCCGGTCTTTGCTGAAAATGCCCGGACTGATAGTTTGCCCCAATTCCAGCCCTGTGTGTGTGTGTGTGTGTGTGTGCGCGTGTGTGCGCAACGCGTGCATGTGCGTGTGCATGTACGTGTGCGTGTGAGTCTGTCTGTCTGTCTGTCTGTCTGTCTGTCTGTCTGTCTGTGAAGCCGGAAACTGCAGTAGTGTGTGGCTACTCTATGACTCACCACAGCACAGGTCAAATGCAGCAAAACAGGTAGACAGCAGTCTTGGGGAAAATACTTTTCTGCATTTTAAAGGACAAAGATTGTTGAAACTCAAACTACCATGTGTCATCTCATCGTCCTCACTATGGTACTTACCACTTCATTTGCCTGTGTCTTACTTTGGAGTTTGTGCCAGAGCATTTTTCTAAGACAGGGTGCAACCTCTCATCTGGGCTACATAACAAGCCTGCCTATGCACCTTGCTTTAGCAGAGGCGTGGAGAACCATTTTCATTCGAAGGGCCACTTCAAATTCATCCGAGGACCATAAAAGTCCTCCGAGGGCCGTACTATGAACACAAACCAGGATTTCCCCCTTCGCTTTAGGCCTATATTGAAGGCAGCCACCTTTTAAACAAACACAAACTTCTCTAGGTTCCCTGAATATAACTTAATTGTATTGCTAATGCATTTTCTAAGATTCATTTACAAAATATGTCATATCTCATGTGAAGCTGAATAACATTAAAATTATATCGGGGGCCAGATAAAATGGCTTCAAGGGCCGCAAACGGCCCTCGAGACATAGGTTCCCCACTCCTGCTTTTGCAACTGTGGCCTAATATGGGCAGTCATGGGTGAGCGGTTAGGGCGTCAGACTTGCATCCCAGAGGTTGCCGGTTCGACTCCCGACCCGCCAGGTTGGTGGGGGGCGTAATCAACCAGTGCTCTCCCCCATCCTCCTCCATGACTGAGGTACCCTGAGCATGGTACCGTCCCACCACACTGCTCCCCATGGGGCGCCACTGAGGGCTGCCCCCTTGCACGGGTGAGGCATAAATGCAATTTTGTTGTGTGCAGTGTGCAGTGTTCACTTGTGTGCTGTGGAGTGCTGTGTCACAATGACAATGGGAGTTGGAGTTTCCCAATGGGCTTTCACTTCACTTTCACTAATAGCTACTAGGGAATTGGTCTACACATCGGAAGGATGCTCTTCACATTGCTCCAAGGACTGCTACCAAAGAATCATCTAGCAAAGTAAGATACCCCCAAAC
>NC_085868.1:35155060-35172560 GCF_034702125.1 Engraulis encrasicolus
CACTCTCATTCAGTGTAGTCACTCTCTGTGTGTCATCTTGGTCCCACAGATGGGCCGATACTCACATAAACACACATATGGGGAAGAGATGGAGGAGGAGGTTCTCACTGTCAGGCTCAAACATACACCGTTGTGACTATTCAAACACACACACACACACACACACACACACACACACACACACACACACACACACACACAGAGAGAGAGAGAGAGAGAGAGAGAGAGAGAGAGAGAGAGAGAGAGAGAGAGAGAGAGAGAAACAGACACACACACACACACACACACACACACACACACACACACACACACACACACACACACACACACACACACACACACACACACACACACACACACACACATACGCACGCAGACTCACACAAATACAAAGGAAAGGTAGGCTATCTTTTCCATGAATTATTTCCATCTTTTTTTTTCTTTCTCTCTCTTGTGATATACTCAATCTAAGTTTGTCTGATGAAGCCAAGGCCAAGTATTTAACTTAACTTATTTCAATACCTATGTTTGTTAGAAAATTTAGGCCTCAACTAGTTCAATCAAACATTTAGGGCCCAGTGGATTATACCATGGAGCCATAATATTTTCCCATTCACGAACATTGGTAGTGATATTCATATTTTAGCTACATTTTAAAGTGATACTGTCCCATTTTTGGAAATAAGCTTATTTGACACCTCCCTTAGAGTTAAATAATAGGGTTTTACCGTTCTCCTATACTTTCAACCGTTCTCTGGGTACGGTAGTGCAAATTTTATTTCCAAGCTAGCAGTTAACATTGAGTCCTATGAGACCAGTTAGCCGCCAGCTGGTCTCATAGGACTCAATGTTAACTGCTAGCATGGAGGTAAAATTTACACCGCCATACTCAGAGAACGGTTGAAAGTAAAGGAGAACGGTAAAACTCAACTATTTAACCAAAGAGGAGGTTTAATATGAGCTTATTTCCAAAAATGGGACAGTATCACTTTAAAGGTGTACTCTGTAGGATGGTGGCCAGAGTAGGCATTGCAACTATGCTGCTCATTGAAACTGTACTGCCTGTTGCCAAATCTGGTTGTTTGATGAATATTTACCCAGTAATGAACACATTTTTACTACAAACCCCAACTCCGGTGAAGTTGGGACGTTTGGTAAACTAAGAATAAAATCTAAATGCTATTATTTTCAAAACATTCAATACATTCCTTAGATGGAGAATAGTGAAAAGACAACATATCAAGTGTTAAAACCGAGAAAAAAATATTGTTTTAGGGGACATATGTACTCATTTCTAATTTGATAACTGCAACACGTCTCAAATAAGTTGGGACGGGGATCAGTGAAATGTTATAAACATCCAAATAAGATAAAACAACAAGGAGGAACATTTTAAAATGAATTGTACTGATGAACAATTTGAATGTCTAGGTATAAGACAATCACAGAGAGGCTGTGTCACTCAGAATTAAAGATGCAGAGAGAACAATTACCATAGTTATTACATAAAGTTTTGAATTCCCTTGATTTACCGTGATTGAGTGTATATAAGACATATTTTTGTCATTAAAATCATTGTATAGGTTCATGACATCATGAAATATATATTGGCTGTACTCTCACTCTAGCACTCCGAGAATTACAGCTAGTGAAAACTTGACCATATTAAGGACGCTTCATGTGTGCAAATGATAGAGGGGTTTAACATTCCTATCCACCCGAGCTCACTTGAAATAGACCCAGAAGACATGGGAAACTGTCCTTTGCTAACAGAGGTCAGCAGCCGTTGCAGAAGTCAATTCTTTTTCAAAATAATAGAGTCTTGCACATCCTGTGCTACAGTGAAAATTGACCATGCAACTTGTGTTAGTGCTAACTTCAAAAGTCAGCCTCCATGATCGCATGGGGGTGCAGTAGTACATTGGTTAAGCTTGTTCTAACTCACCTGTAGAATTGAATACAGTACTGAATGAAATAAATGGGTTTTAAACAGCATGAAAAGCCACTCATGCAATATATTTTGAAGGGAGATCTTCGATTGCTGCCACATAGTAAGGACAAATTGTATTCTCTACTATGTTTTAACAGTTTAACTCCAACATAAGGACCAGCACGACATAAAATGGCAGGCTTTTGGTCAAGACCTGTCGGACTGTAAGCAATACAGAAAGGAAAACATTGCAAAACATGACAAGGACTACACCTACCATTTAAGCTGTTGAAATCATGAACAAGATAGGAATCAACACTGTGTTTATATAAAACCATCTCATCGGTTAATGCTATTAACTGTTAAGTGTTGTTTTTTGTTTTGTTTTTAGTCTTCCTCGACATTTGCTGCCTTTTATTGTCCCCGTCCCAACTCTTTTGAGACACGTTGGATTTACATATTCATGAATATCCCCCAAAACAATAATTTTGGTCAGTTTTGATGGCTGATATGTTTTCTTTGTACAGTTCTCCAACTAATGTCAGAACCAGACTTCTGAAAATGGCAGTATTTTGTTATTATTCACAATTAACCTTGCGTCCCAACTTCTATGGAGTTGGGGTTTGTAATACAACCAGAGTACAGTACGTTTTGCAGCTAAAAATGTCTATTTCTGGAAATTCTTAATGGCAGATATTGAATGACAGACTTTTCATGAAAAGTGCAATTTTTTCCAGTCTAAATGAATAATTTGAATGTTATGGTGGTAGTAAGTATTCATGAATAGGGCTGGGTATCACAGTCATGATCCTGGGTTGATTCAATGTTGATTCTTAGGGCTTTATTTTGGTCGTTTACAACTTCCCGCTTCATTGCCCAAGCTACACATGACTTAACAATAGCGAAGACGTGAACATTTTTCGTCCAACCCTGGCAATTTTGCTTGCACTGAGAGTTTGCATTGATAGCTTACCCAGAACTTTACATTGTGTTTTAAACGTCTTAATGTGCTCCAAAAATCTCCCCAAAAATATGTATCATCAGCAGACACCTCACACACTATACAGTGGTGTGTATGACTCAAAAGAGTGAATAAGTGTTTAAAACAATGTGTTAGTGCAAGCAACCATATACCAGTTTGTTTACATCCCCGTATTTCTAAGTCAGTGGGTAGCTTGGGCAATAAAGCTGGATGTTTTAGACGACCGAAATGGTCCTTTAAATCGGTTAATCACTATTCTATTCAATTCGATTTCATTCATTCCGAATCGACTCAATCTGCTCCCCTCTTCGTGCCAGAATTTCCCCCAAAAATGCTGTAGCATATTTTAACATCAAAATTTCAAAAAGCTGTGACTTGACTGTGATTTTGCTAGTTTTAAATTAGCCTAATTGAACATATTGGGTGTTTTCCATAAATCATGATAGGGCCTACATTTTAAAAACTAATGTAGAAAAAGTCACACTAATGGACACAATACTTCACCCTAAGAAAATGTAGGCATATGTAATAAGTTTCACAAAGTAAAAAGTAAAACAGAATTGACATTGTCTCAAAAGGCTTTATCAATTTATCACCCTTCTTTACTGTTTCAACTTGCTAAAATAGACTCTGATCTTATAATTATGCTATCATTCACACCTGCAACAGGAGCTACGAGAGCTATACTCTTTAGAAACACAGCACACACAGCGTGTAAAGCCCTTCATTAACCTGGTATAACAAGATACAACTTTGTCGCAATAAAATTGGCTAAATTTGCACCATATTCTTTCTTTCATTAGTGGTTAGTGTGGAAACTTTGAAACAGAAGCATCTCACAACCTTCAAAAACTTACACCCTCTCTTTTTATCTCTTTCTTTTTTTCTCTGTAGGCTATCTCTCACTTTTTCTGTCTCTGTCCCTCCCTTTCTCACTCACTTTTCATCTCTCTCTCTCTTTCTCTCTCCCTCTTTCTTTCTCTCTGTCTCTCTCTCTCTCTTCATTTTCCACTCATCTCGCCGTCTGCTTTCCCCATCCACCTCTCTGTCTGATCCTCCTCTGTTCACACATCACCATCTCATTGGGATTCAGTCTTGCGGCTGTCTCCGTTAATTGAGGTGGGTTAATGTTAGGTCTCCCTCTCACACACATACACACACACACATGCGTGCACACACATGCACACACACAGAGAAACCGACAGGGAGGGGAAAAGAGGTCACTTGTCCTGGGCCCAGGGAGAGAGGGGGCCCAGAATTGGAACCTCATTACGTTGTATGTATTGGGTTTGGGGCCCTTTCAGATGTCTTTGTCCCGGGCCCAGGCAAAGCTGTCAGCGGCCCTGCGCACACACACACACACACACACACACACACACACACACACACACACACACACACACACACACACACACACACACACACACACACACACACACACACACACACACACACACACACACAAACACACGTACAGTCCTGTGATGGATGCCTTTGTCACTGACTACTGAGGGAGACAACAGAGAGCAGGACATTCAGAAAAGAATAATTACCCTGTTAGCCAGAACAACCTGCGTGTGTGTGTGTGTGTGTGTGTGTGTGTGTGTGTGTGTGTGTGTGTGTGTGTGTGTGTGTGTGTGTGTGTGTGTGTGTGTGTGTGTGTGTGTGTGTGTGTGTGTGTGTGTGTGTGTGTGTGTGTGTGCGCGCGTGCGCTTGCACATTTTCTAATCAGCACAGGGAAGGCCATGAATTTTGGCTGACTTTATCTTATCTCCCTAACATTCTAAAGACACACACACACACATACACACACACACACACACACACACACACACACACACACACACACACACACACACATTAGTGGACGACTTACCGTAAGTTGTGAGTCAATCCTGCATGCATAGCGTACTCAGCAGGAAACTCTTGTCACGACTGCAGCCTGTTGGTAATTTGATGGCAAAGAATATGTAAAGAAAACAAACTCTTGTAAGTATCAAGCTAGCCAAATGT
Organism: Engraulis encrasicolus; assembly: GCF_034702125.1. Lineage (NCBI taxonomy): Eukaryota > Metazoa > Chordata > Actinopteri > Clupeiformes > Engraulidae > Engraulis > Engraulis encrasicolus. The sequence continues at coordinate 35,159,986 of NC_085868.1, forward strand.
ATTCTGTAAACTTCCTGCATTATGTCAGTAATTTATGTGTTTGTCTCAGAGAGGGTTGCCATCTCCATTTGACAAAATACCTTGACCCAGCATTCTTAATTCAGTGTCAAGGAAAATAGGGGTGAGTTCGGGTAAACTGGGCAACTTTTTTCATTCACTTATTTGCAAAAAGTGCCCCAATTTACCTGCACAATTTACCCCAATATATTTTCTCAATGGGACAGACCATTTAAAAACGGCACAATCAGGTAACCCAGGAAACGTGGCAATACTAGTCTCACATTATGCCTGTTTCAGGTAGACATCGTTTGCCGTAAATCCCCAGCGTGTAATGTTTTTTTTTGTTCATTTCTTAGTTTTTTTATTATTTTAAATTTCTATGTTGTCCATTCCCAATTTTTTTTCTATTTTAGTAGGCCTATGAATATTTACAACCACCATCGCCATTCAAAATATTCCAATTGGTTTGCTTATTCATTGATTAAGAGTAGTTCTCCATATTCATGTGCCATTGTAAAACAGATTAAGGAAATATATTGTAGGATATTTGCTGTGGGATGAGGAGAGCAGATAATGGGTGCCATTGGTTCAAGCACATTTGCAAAAAGGAAAAATGGAAAAATATGACATATTTAAAATCAGTATTCAGTAATCAGAGTTCATCAGTATTCATGAACACACTCTTCATATGTTTATCAATGTGTTCTGTGTGTCAACCTCATCGTCGGCATCATCATCATTATCATCATCATCATCACAACAGACAGGGTGCGATTTGTGTGTGTGTGGGCGGGTGGGAGGCTTTAAGGGGGGATTTTGATAGCTTTTGTCTTCTACTGCGTTTCTTCTACGTTTAATACTCATTTTAACAGAACTCCATTGATATATCTGAAAATCTCAAAAATATCCCCCTTTCTGTTTTTTTGTGCAATGGCTCAAATCTCATAGGGTAGACGTCTAACTAGTTCACCCTGCCCTTACTGTTGCTTGTAGCCTACGTGCAGTAGTACGTGGAGAAAACAGTAGTTTTCCAGCTGCCATGGGCAGTCATGGGTGAGCGGTTAGGGCGTCAGACTTGCATCCCAGAGGTTGCCGGTTCGACTCCCGACCCGCCAGGTTGGTGGGGGGAGTAATCAACCAGTGCTCTCCCCCATCCTCCTCCATGACTGAGGTACCCTGAGCATGGTACCGTCCCACCGCACTGCTCCCCATGGGGCACCACTGAGGGCTGCCCCCTTGCACGGGTGAGGCATAAATGCAATTTCGTTGTGTGCAGTGTGCTGTGGAGTGCTGTGTCACAATGACAATGGGAATTTCACTTAAAACCTAGGAAGAAGTACTTTTTGGGGCCCCCTTCCCCATTCAACATCCCGATTGCAAATGGGATAAAAACCTCTGAATTATGCTTCTGCAAGATCTTGAACACAACTTTGATCATCGATGACGTGGAGTGTTGCGTGACAGAGCCAAAAAGCTTGGAATCATATATCCCTTGCATTTCATCTGATTCACTCTTTGCTGCCTTTCGTCTGTCTAGTCTATTCAGTCCTCACATCTCACTGGCTGCCTCTCAAGTCAGCAGCGGTTTCTTCCATCTCATTGGCCGTGCCAGACGTGCCATACCCTGCTTCTTTCATTTGATTGGATAACGAATGTCTGTCTCTACTTTTAATGGGTGGAGGAGTTTGTCTCTGATCTGTCTACACTGCCTGGGGCAAAAATGTGTTTCATAGGGAGGCTTTGGTGTAATCTGTGATGATCTTTGTACAAGTGGGTTCACATATAGCCTTGAAGTGGTGAATTCTCATAAGTCTTACAACCTCCGAGACACAGACGTTAATGGAATATGTTAGATTGTGCGAGTGCATGTGCACAAGAATACTAACTTTTGATGAACCGGCAGTGAAAATCATAAACGCAAGTCCACAAAATGTATTTTAAAAAACGGTTTGACGGTTCTTTAATATTAGTGTGAAAAATAACAAACCCCTTAGCACAGAGTCTATGTTACAACTTTACTGACAGCAAAATGTAACGGTTGTGTCTTAATCTGTTACTTAAGGCTCTCGGTACTGTCATAGTAATGTTGTATTTTCAGTAAACAGTGAACAGGCTCGCCGGCGACCGCATCTGCAGCAGTAAGAGGCTATGGATGCAAACTAACACAAAATCTCTAATTTGACAAGGGCATGAAACATCCATGCTTTCACCTGCCATGTCTCACCTTAATACCTGAACCACTTTACTTTACTTTACTATACGGTAAATTGGCCTGTGTCCTCTGTTTTTTGTCAGTAGTGCAATAGTCTTGTGATGTGATGTTGTATGTCCTGTCTTAACCCTTTAAGACACAGCTTTATAAATTTGTTGTTACCAGTATGGTAATGACTAAGTCGTGGTCATAGTATCATAGTGCTATAATGGTAGTTATATTTCAATGACTATTACAGCGTGCCACTGGAGATACGCCGTGCATTAAGGGGCTACGCAAGTGTTGCTCAAGGACGCAAAATGAATTTCAGTGAAAGCTGACAATAAAGTCTAATCGTATCGTATCGTACACCCACAGATTCAACAATATAGTGAAAATTCTGGAATTGATGGCAAGGTGTGAATCCATGCGAGTCGCCATTGTTGTCTGCCACAGCTGTTACTTTTCACTTGTCATTTTTTTTCCCTTCTCCACTACGTTTAAACTTTGACTGCATCACATCTCCAAAAATCCTGCCATCCTTATTGGTCAGTCCGCCTGAAAACTGGCCGAATATCTAAAGAAAGATCCAAACAAATCCACAAGTATATGTATGATGTTCATTATGTCTGATTGTTATAGGAAAATGATGTTTTTTCTTTTACTTCAGACATGTGGAAGTCTTGGTAACACTTTATTTTAGGGACACATCTATTAGCACTAATACATACAATATTAATGCCTGTGTAAGTAACTTGTAAGGCATGTACTAAGCAAAATAAGACAGTTGTTAAGCATGTATTCACAAATGTCTTGTTCATGCCCAATTAGGGATTTATTACTAATATAACCTTAGTAAGGACCAGTAAGCCTATATTTCTATTTATTAGTAAGTAGTAAGTGGCAGAATACAATGTGTATAAGCTCCCGACACACTGTGTGAACAAACCCTGAACAGTGTGAAAACAGATGCAGAATAAGGGTCCCTATTCTAAAGTGATGCATTGGTCAGCCCAGATGGTAGCCTCAGGACCTCCGCACTACCAAAGTCCTAGGGCCCCCACACCACCCAGGCCTGCACTACCTAGCCCCCCCGATCTACAAAGTGTAAGGGTATATCAAATACTTAATATTTACCCAGCTAAGTCATTTAGTTTTCTCTTGATCTTATCTATGAGATGAAGGTAACAAGAGCTTATATATAGCAAGGATTGAACGTACACTTGTCAATGGCGGTGGGTTGGTGAGATGTAATTTTTTTTCATGTACCACTGAGTTTTAATTGAAAAAAAAACAAAATAAATGCAGAACATTATAATAATAGTTTTGAAGCAAAACTAAACTACTCTTTTGTGATAATTAAGTGAATGTTGGAGAACATTAGCTTCAAGAAGTGCAGTGCATGATGGGTACGCAATCTAGGCCAACAGACAACCTACCCAGCTCTGAGCCTACGTCCTTAGCTCCTCCCCTCACTTGTGAAATTTAGTTGCTAAGGGCGTACCCATCATGCACTGCACTTCTTGTAGCTAAGTTTCTCAAACATTAACTTATTTATCAGAAAGGAATAGCTTAGTTTCGCTTCCAAACTACTACTCATCGTTATATCCTGCATTTATTGCAGGGTTTTTACAATTAAAACTAATTGGTGTATGAAAAAATGACATCTCACCACCCACCGTCATTGATAACTTTACGTCCAATCCTTGCTATATAATGCTTCCAATTACTCATCAACATAATGAGTAGAATAAGTGAGATCTTCATACCTACTGAGACTAATATAGAATTTGAAATGTTCTTACACTTTGCTTCCCGAGCGGGGGGGGGGCACGTAGAGTGGGGCCCTAGGTAGTACGGGGGCCCTAAGCCATCTGGGCTGAGCAATGCATCACTTTAGAATAGGGACCCTTATTCCACATCTGTTTTCACACTGTTCAGGGTTTGTTCACACAGTGTACCAGGAGCTTATACACATTGTATTCTGGCCCTTACTGCTTACACATAAATAGAAATCTAGGTCTACTAGGTCCTTACTAAGGTTATATTGGTAATAAATCCCTTATTGTGCATGAACAAGACATTTGTGAATACATGCTTAACAACTGTCTTATTTTGCTTAGTACATGCCTTACAAGTTACTTACACATGCATTAATATTTTATGTATTAGTGCTAATAGATGTGTCCCTAAAATAAAGTGTTACCGAAGTTTTATCTTTTACCTGACATGTTTCGACTATAGCTTCGGTCTTATTAAGGTTTGAAGTAGCTCTTATAGCTGAGTGGAAACATGAAAACACTGGTACTCTTAGACAAGCTTGCAAACGCAAACAAGTAGGCCTAACTAGTAATTCCTACTCTGTCCAAGTGGTGGGCTGGAATAACATCACAGCAGGTTCGCTTACACACACACACACACACACACACACACACACACACACACACACACACACACACACACACACACACACACACACACACACACACACACACACACACACACACACACACACACACACACACACACACACACACACACACATTTCCTTTATTTCATTAGGGTGTGTGTGTGCGTGCGTGCGTGTGTGTGATTAAAAAGTTGTTTTGACTGCTTCACTAATTTCTGCACTAATATACCTCTGCACTACCCTCAATTAGTCTTTCTCTACTCAGCACACACACACACAGACACCACCTCTCTCTCTCACCCCCCCCCCCTCTCTCACACACACCACACAATCTCTCACACGCACACATACACAGTACACCACACACACCACACAAACAGACACACAATCTCTCAGACGCACACATACACACACACACACACACACACACACACACACACACACACACACACACACACACACACACACACACACACACACACACACACACACACACACACACACACACACGTTGGTGTGCCATGCAGACTGGGAACAGATGAAAGCGCTCAGCACATCTGGTCTTGTGCAGCAGCTTCTGTCCCAGAGGAGGGGGGGTAGATGGCCTGTGTGTGTGTGTGTGTGTGTGTGTGTGTGTGTGTGTGTGTGTGTGTGTGTGTGTGTGTGTGTGTGTGTGTGTGTGTGTGTGTGTGTGTGTGTGTGTGTGTGTGTGTGTTTGTGTGTGTGTGTGTGTGTGTGTGTACGAACGTGTGTGTGTGGCGCGTAATGATATATTTACTTCCCTTTTAATCAGACTTCTCGTTTACCCAGCCAAAATGGCTCTGTGCGTTTGATCCTGATACCCTTCAACACACCACCAGAGAGGACAAACACACACGCACCACCCACAGCCACACACTTCCAGAAATACCCAAAAAGGGATGAAAAGATTTTCAATCTTTGTGTGTGTGTGTGTGTGTGTGTGTGTGTGTGTGTGTGTGTGTGTGTGTGTGTGTGTGTGTGTGTGTGTGTGTGTTTCACAAAGTTTACCGCAGTTAGACTTCATCTGCATCCTGATATTTTTATGTCCTCATCTGCATGAGCCCACTTCAGTAGCATTAGAGGACATCTCGCCGTCTCAAAAAGCAATCACGATATCACAAGGGAAGAAAATGATATGTGGACCATTACACAAGAAGTAGCATTTCAGGTAGCATTACAGTAACACTCACATCACTTTTCAGGACAATGTCCAGTCAGGGCCGAATTAATGCACAGGTTAGATATGACAAGGGGCGCCCACATGCCAGGGGGACCCTGATTGGCCAAAAGTTTAAAAAAAAAAATAAAAATGCGGAGTTGTGACAGGATGCAATATTGAAAATTCATCTGTCTTATTGAGTGCAGTTGATAGACAACTTATCCTTAATTACTAGCTTGTAATCATAACACTGTCTATGTAAATTTGTCAAAAAAAATTGCTTTACAGGGGGCCCCAAAAGCAAGCCATAGCCTATGGGACCCAGGCCCTCTTAATCCGGCCCTGGGTATGGTATGTCACAGCAGGCAAAAGCATCGGCAATAGATGGCCCACAACACCACCACAGCAGAAGTCCGTAACCTCACAACAGCGGGTCAAATGCACATGACACAGCTACAGGTCAATCGGACAGCATAAAAGATGGACATGAAATCACAACAGGTTAATATGACCCTGCCCAGTCATAGCTCAAACGGTAGGGCACTGCACTGTTATGCCAAGGGCCTGGGTTTGACTCCCGACCCAAGGTCAATTCCCAATCCTCCTCCATCTCTCTCTCCAATTCACTGTCCTGTTCAAACTTGAAAGTTGAAAAACACCACACACAAAAAACAGGATAATAATATGACAATAGAAAGACAAGATGCCACAACATACAAGCATGGCATCACAACAGGTGACATCACAACTGTCAATCAACGAGGTATTTCAATGCCTCGTTCATGTGGTCATGAAACTTAAATTCGTGAAAAATAGCCTTGAATGTTCAATGACGGAATAGCGTGATGTGATTTTTTTTTTTTTGTTAGACTCATGCGTAAGTTTAAAAAAAAGATACCCGAGTAGTACACGTAATTTTATGTTACTGTATTTGGGTCACCGCCATGGCTGCTACAAGTTCAACTGCTGAGACAACAAACTTCAACATTTACCTTGAGATCATTTCAGCAGTGCATGTACTGTTGTATGACATGTAATAATATGTATGCAATGTAATATGTAATACTATGTAATAAGTAATAACGTAATATATGTTTGACAATTTAGTTCAAAATCAGAGACGCAAACAATTCCCTGAGTATTCAATTTCACTGATGTAGCCATATGTTGGCAGCAATAAACAATAGTGCTTTTCCATCAGATTCTGAGGTGAATTAATAGTTAAAGCGCATAATCTTGTAGCCATATAACATGTGTCCGTTTGGTTTTCAAACGTCTTGTTCCAATGTCAGTGGCATGAATGCATGTTCAGAAATCAGAAATTTATATACAGTATCTGCCCATGCAAAAACAAAATAACAAGCAGCATACAAACTCAATGGAACATTGAGAAAAATAGTTGAGTGGATTACTCTAGTCTGACACTGAATACGTCAAAAACCACTAGTACTTCTTTTCACATACATAAAAACACTACTCTAAAGCTAGACATATTTGGAGAAAGGCTCAATGTAGTAGACGATTTGAAATATTTAAACGTCATTGTAGATTCTCATATAGCTTTTAAAATACATATTAAAATGGTTAATGGCCGAGTTAAAAGGAATCTCTTTTGATTTTAAGCCAATAAGAAATCTGATGACCACAGAGTCAGCCAAACTTTATTTTCATTCTATGATTTTAATACACATCTCACATGGGGGCAGTAATGTGTAAGCGGTTAGGGTATCAGCCTTGCATCCCAAAGGTTGCTGGTTCGACTCCCGACCAGCCAGGTTGGTGGAGGGAGTAATCAACCAGTGCTCTCCCTCATCCTCCTCAATGACTGAGGTACCCTGAGCATGGTACCATCCCGCCACACTGCTCCCTTGGGACGCCATTGGTGGCTGCCCACTTGCACGGGTGAGGCATAAAATGCAATTTCCTTGTGTGCAGTGTGCAGTGTGCAGTGAACACTTGAGAGCTGTGTCACAATGACAGGCAAATGCAACCACCATGTCACTGTGTGTGGTGTGTATGTGTGTGTGTGGTGCAAAAGAGAACTAAGTGATGGATGGGCATATGGCTGTCATAGGTGTGGTGTGGGTGTGGGATGAAAGCTCACCTGGGAAACTCCAACTCCACTTGTCATTGTGACACAGTACTCCACAGCACACAAATGTTCACTGCACACTGCACACACCGAAATTGCATTTAATGCCTCACCTGTGCAAAGGGGCAGCACCAATGGTGAGCAGTGTGGCGGAATGGTACCATGCTCAGGGTACCTCAGTCATGGAGGATGATGGAGGGGAGGACTGGTTAATTACTCCCCCCACCAACCTGGAGTAACCTTTGGGCTACAAGACTGACACCCTAACCGCTGCCCCGGGACTGCCCTCATAATCCCCTGATAAAAATGCAATAGTTAGATTGACAAAGATGAGTGATAGACACTAACCACGAGTGTATGAGTATGTGTGTAAAAGACTTACGTCACGTATGTGTGAAACACACGCACGCCAGTACAACCCCTTTGTCGGCCAGAAAGGCTGGCTAAGGTGGCTGGCTAAGGCCACTTACACATCAAAGGTGGTGAAGCGTCGCGGGACGGAAGCGATTTTTACCGGCAGTGGCGAAAATACATGGAAACATATCTGTCCTTCTGTACCAACGGGCGATAGTTGGGCGTCAGCGTATTTTTTACGCCGGTGACCGGCGGTGTCTCAATCAAATGAATGGCAAAGTAGCACGCTAGCTTTGACTGTGTGGGGGATGTTGAACTGGACTGGCCGCGCATGCCAACGCTGTCGGTGTGAAAGGCAGAGTAGAACACACCATCCGAAACTAAGCAGAAAGACCTCAATCGTCTCGCTTCCGTTCTGCGACGCCTTGGTGTGGAGTCGGCCTAAGGTGGAAGGCTAAGCTGGCAGAGGGGGAGAGGGGCTAAAGGGTTCCTTTCAACTGACTTTGTACGAAAATACGGTACATGTTGGAACGTTTAAAATTAGTTAGTTCGATGCTTAAGTCAATAACGCATTCGTTTCTTGAAAGCAAAGCTGGGGTCGAGCGTTCGCACCACAGTCAGATATTGTACAATTAGCATGGTCATCCAAAACCTACTAGGTTCAAAAAAACATTGGACTTGCATTGGACTTACATCGGATGACTTTGGTTTGAGATTTTTGAGAAACGGGCCGTGTTGTCTAGTTTGACCATACATTGTAATGGCATTGGTTCAATGCTAAAAAAAAAAAAAACGTTATTCAGGAAACGCAATCTTGTTAGGCCACTGTAATGTGTATGATGAGGAAAGGATGTGGAAGGAGCATGTAAGGAGCATTCCAGCTAATGAACAAGATGAGAAATCATAGCACAGCTGATAGTAATGACATGACGTGGCTGACAGCTGTCAGCTATGACGTCCTAGCAGCACTGAGGAGTGATGACATCTTAGCAGAGAGGTAATACCCCTTAGCTGGACACACAGACACATACACACACAAATACGTACACGCATGTACGCATACACACACACACATACACAGACACACACAGACACACACACACACACACACACACACACACACACACACACACACACACACACACACACACACATGCATGTACACATAAGGAGATACCCATCCACTCATGTCACTCATTACTATCCTTTTTGCTTATCAAGCTGTCAAACTCACCCTCTACTCCTCCCGCTACTCACACACATACACTGTCGCTCAGAAACCCTCTCACCATCTCTCTGTCACCATTTCTCTCTCTCTCTCTCTCTCTCCCTTGAGTTGTCAGCAGGGAAGGCAACAGGAGGGACAGTTGTCCCAGGCCCAGGGAGGGGAGAGGGGGTGCAGAATTAGGTCCTCAGTGCAGTATACTGTATGTACTAGTGGGGAGGAGGGGGGCCTTTAGATGACTTTGTCCAGGGCTCAGTCAAAGCTGTCAGCGTCCCTGATTGTCAGACAGGTAGTAATGTGGTAAAGCCTCCCTCGCAATACCTGTGGTCTCAGCCGTTTCACACACCACTGCTCGCTCTCTCTCTCTCTCTCTCTCTCTCTCTCTCTCTCTCTCTCTCTCTCTCTCTCTCTCTCTCTCTCTCTCTCTCTCTCTCTCTCTCTCTCTCTCGCTCTCTCTCTCTCTCTCTCTCTGTGTGTGTGTGTGTGTGTGTGTGTGTCCTTGCTATCCGTAAGTGCTATTGCATGCATGGCTGCTCTCGTCTCTCAAACCTCCCATGATGGACACCCTCCTCATCTCTCCCTCAGGCCTCTCTCTCTCTTCTCCTCTCACCCTCTTTCTCTCTCTCCCTCCCGCACTCTCTCTCTCTCTCTCTCTCTCTCTCTCTCTCTCTGTCTCTCTGTCTCTCTCTATCTCTCTCTCTTTCTCTCTCTCTCGCTCTCTCTCTCCCTTTCTCTCCCTCCCTCCCTCCCTCCCTCTCTCTCTCTCACTTTCTCTCTCTCCCTGTTTCTCCCTCTCTCTCCCTCTTAAGGGCAGGTTATGCTCTCTTTAGAGCCTCAACGCAGTTAGTCAACGCAGTTAGTTTAGATTTTTAGCTCCATTCTATGTCTGCGCTATCCGTTTCCGTCGCAACGGTAGGGACAGCGAGATGATTGATCAAACTTCGCACGAAGCGCAATGTTTCCTCGGATACAACTTCAGCATCGTAACTTGCAAGCGCACGTGTTGTCTTTGGTTCGTGTAAATAAATGAAACGACAAAGCAAGGGCTACTTATTAAATGAAGAGCTCACAGTCTGTAGCCCAACGAAGGTTAGAACAAGGAAGTAGCTTGTTCTCGAGGACAGAGCAGGCTGGTCGAGAGGACCAATCACAGCGGCTCCTGCTTCTGTAACTGCGTCGCTTAACTGCAGGCAGTCACAATTTCAGGGGAGCACACACAGTCACTGCGGATGGGGGAAAAATAAAGTGTGATTTATGCTTCGAAACCAACTTCACTGCGTTGTGATGCAGTCAGCCACAGTTATTTTTTAATGTATATTATTTTTTTGTATTTATATTTTTATCACAGTTTCATTTTCAGCTACAAAACAACAGACACGTCTATACTCCTTGTATTGAAGGCAGTTTGAACAATCATCTCGCTGTCCCTACCGTTGCGACGGAAACAGATAGCACAGACCTAGAATGGAGCTAAAAATCAAAACTAACTGCGTTGACTAACTGCGTTGAGGCTCTAAAGAGAGCATAACCAACCCTTAACAGTGTGGCTGACTGCATCACAACGCAGTGAAGTTGGTTTCGGAGCATAAATCACCCTTTACTCTCTCCCTCTTTCCCTCTATCCTCTCTTTTTTCCTCCTCCCCCGCCCTCTCTCTCTCTCTCTCTCTCTCCCTGTTTCTCCCTCTATCCTCTCTCTCTTCTCCTCCTCTCCCCCCCCCACTCCCTCTCTATCTCTATTGCTGTTTCTTTTTCTCTTTCTCGCTGTCATTTCTACAACAACGCTGTCACTGTTTCTTTATATTACCGGTACAACCTTCTTTCTCTTCCTCATTCCCCATTCCATCTTCTATTCCTTTCATTGTTTATTTGATATTAGATTATATACAGTATAGCTTGCACTGTTCCAGAGTGAAGAACAGAGAGTTGACTTGAGGACTTCAGTATGGGGACTGGGTTGCCAGATGAGACTGAATGCTTTCCAGCCCAGAAAGATGCTCAAAACCCACCTGGAAACACTAAATCCCGCCCAATTTGAATGAAATTTGTTTGATTTCTATGGCCATGAATTTGCAGAAAACCCTACCCAAAATGCCCTTTTTACTAATGTTTACTCGCAGACAGCCTTCTTAAGCAGCACAATTGGGTAGTAAACCGCTCAATCTGGCAATCATGTATGGGAAGGCGATGGAGAGTCCCCCTGCAGCAATGTACTGTGTGAGTCAGAAGCCTCATTGGGTACACACTGTGTGTGTGTGTGTGTGTGTGTGTGGGTGCGTGGGTGCGTGCGTGTGGACCGGCCAGAGGCCCCCCATGAACAACAGAGTTCCAGGAAGAAATGAACTCTCCACCATTTTCCCTAGTCATATCTTCCTTACTTATGTACCACTTACTGTCACAATGGAAATAGGAGCCATTATATATATCAGGGGACACCTCAATGACGTACCACTTTTAATTATGAACACCCTACAATAAACACAGACTGTAATGAAGAGTAATAGTTTTGAAGCGAAACTAAGATATTCCTTTGTGATAAATGGCTTTCTAGAAGTGCAGTGCATGATGGGTACACAATCTACTGACAGCCTACCTTAACTCCTACCTTTCACTTGTGCAACTAAATAAAGCTTATGAAGCATCTGATGCTGAGAAGGTGGTGGTATGGGGGCCTGTAAGAACCCAAAACGTAATAACTGCCCATAACGTAATAACTGCATTTCAGATGGGCCCAATTATGTTACTGGCATATATTACGTTATTGGCATCATTATTACATTATCTAATCTAATCTTTTTTTTAGTGTAGTGCCTATAACGTAATAACCTGCCCATAACGTAATAACTTATTACGTTATGGGCAGAATGTTATTACGTTATGAGTGGGGAAGTATTATTACGTTATGAGCAAGTTATTACGCTATGGGCTTTATTACGTTTCAAATGTGCCCAAATTATTACGTTATGGGCAGTTATTACATTATGGGCAGTTATTACGTTTTGGGTTCTAACAGGGCTCGAGAATAAATTTTGCTTAGGGCCCCGTAAAGTCTTGGGCACGCCCTAGTTCAATGCTATAGGACTTTAAGTCAATTTTTATTCATCACTTTCTTTTCTACTGTCTTA
>NC_085868.1:35182560-35202560 GCF_034702125.1 Engraulis encrasicolus
ATTGAATTAAACTATGTCTAGCACAAATAGACGTGGAGTGAATTCTTTGGAGTATATCAGACCATTGCTCATCTGCAATATCAACACCCATATCCTTCTCCCAGTTTTCCTTTACTATCATCAATGAGCAAGTTTCCAAATCAAATATCCTTGCATACAACCTTGATATGGTTCCTCTAATTCCAGGCTGTACCTCTAGGATTGCATCCAAGGGAGATGTCTGTGGTATTGAGGGAAATTCAGTGAAGTGACTCTGTACAAAATGTCTGACCTGAAGATATCTGAAGAAATTATTTGATGGTAAATCAAACGTTTCTCTAACTTGATCAAAGGACATAAATATGCCATCTTTAAATAATGTTTTAATATTCAATACCCCACTTTGAAACCACTGACTGAATGTATGATCCAAAAGTGAGGCTGGGAAAAGACGGTTGGCCATAATTGGAGCATGGATTGACAAGGATACTAAACCATAGTGTTTACGGAACTGAGACCAAATCTTCAAGGAGTGAAGCAGAACCGGGTTCTGACAAGCCTGGGGTGAATGCAAGGGAATCGATGAACATAGAAGAGCGGACAATGAGACTGGGCTGCAAGAGCTAGATTCAATGTGTAGCCAGCCAGGAGCGTTATTTTGGGAGGGGTCCCAAAACCAATACAAAAGACACCTGATATTGGCTGCCCAGTAATAAATTTGGAAATTTGGTAAAGCCATCCCGCCAGTTATTTTTGGTCTTTGAAGAAACAGCTTTCTTATCCTTGGCCTTTTGTTATTCCAAATAAAAGAAGAAACAACACTATCAATTTTAGCAAAAAATGTTTTTGTGAGAAAACAAGGAATACATTGAAAAAGAAATAAAAATTTAGGGAGGATGTTCATCTTAATTATACTGATGCGCCCAGCCAAGGATAAGGGCAATGTAGACCAGCGGTTGAGGTCCTGTTGAGTACGTTCCAAAAGTGGAATAAAATTGGCCTTAATAAGCTGAGAGTGAGACTTGGTAACATACACACCCAGGTATTTCAAACCTTCATAGGAAACTTTAAAAGGCAATGAATTAAATGACAGTTTTCTAGCAGCTGTGTTAATAGGAAGGAGCTCACTTTTGTCAAGATTTAGCTTATAACCAGAAAAGCTACCAAAAACGCTTAAAGTATTTAGTATATGTGGAATGGATGTTTTAGGGTCTGATATAAAAAGAAGGACATCATCAGCATACAGGGAAATTTTGTGTTCCCTCTGTGCCCTTGAAATTCCCTTAATATTTGTTTGCCCTCTAATGGTAGCTGCAAGAGGTTCCATGACCAATGCAAAAAGCAATGGGGACAGGGGGCACCCCTGTCTAGTCCCACGCTGTAGGGGAAAGTACAGTCGGTCCCCCTACAATGCACACCCTTTACCGAGGTAATGCCACGTCATCCACCTCGGTACGTACCGGGCCTAGCTGCAGTGTACCCAAACAACCGCCGGGTGGCACTTGGGAGCGCTCGCTCAATACACATTCACTCACACGCACACACGGGCGCGCACACATACACATACACACACACACTCTCTCTCTCTCTCTTTCTCTCTCTCTCTCTCTCTCTCTCTCTCTCTCTCTCTCTCTCTCTCTCTCTCTCTCTCTTGTTCATATCAGATAACCATAGCACAGAGTGGTGAAGAAGCGCAAATGTGTTGGCAACATTTATTACCATATGGGATATTTTAGACGATGTTGACGGCATATTAATATGCTCATATTCACCAGCACGCACCGATTCAGCGGATAACGACATGCCTAATTAAATTGTGTGAGAACAACTCCAGGAAGTAGGAAGAGTCATAAAAAGAATAAATAGCCTAATGAATTTTCTTTTCTTTTTTTAATGATGATCGGATGAATTGCCATTAATGTGCAAGCTCTATGTGTAGAAATTGAGTGTAGCCACAAGCCCCTATACCGATTCTCGCATCGCAAGATTTGAAACGTCTAATATTACAACTTCAAACTTGATATCTGTATGTGAATACTTTTTTCGTTTGGTAAAAATTACGGAGGGTGCAATAGGGGGCCTAAACCTCACTGCAGTAACCTACAGCGCCGCGTTTGAGCGTTTAAGCCTTGGCTATTTATCTTACATCGCCAACAGCTGGGGCGATAACCTAACCTATACTTCCGTAATCAGTGCTTAATTTGTAAATCACAAGGTACCGGAACGCAAAAAACATATGACATCACAGCGACGGTGAGTTGGACAGAGGTCCCGGAACGCACAGAAAAACTGAAATTACGCAAACGAATAAAAACGGGAAAAAAACAGATGCAATTCCCTGCATTTGAACGACATTGAGTCCCATGTCAGCTCATATCCATACGTTTGTTTCTTAATACAAGGGACGGTTGGCAATCCAATGGCTATTTTAAACAACAGCCATAGCATAGGCTATTAAATGCTGTAATGACAACAACCAATATTTTTTGTTTGATCGCTAACTTTATGCTTAGTAGTTTCGTGCAGTGCATGGAAATTATGCTTTCCCCATGAGGTGAAAAGAAACCGAAGCGGTCTTCTACTATACCTATTGAAAGGACAGTGCATGACTGTCCAATTCCCGTATTCACACAACGTTGGCATAGGCCTATTAAACGTTAAATCCTCGCTTTGTTGGCGACTTTGTTGCATATGATTTGGCTAATCCGCATGTGCTGTTGCGATATGCCACTTCACTGTTTCAAGGGCTCGCGCACTGATGGTAAGCGAGCTGCGATTTTTTAGGGCTCGCGCGCTGATGGTAAGCGAGCGGCGATTTTCCCGGTAGACTTGGCTTTTCACACTGACTGTCTGCTCGCGCTGCGGTCCGGTTGAAAATCCCTCCGACCAATGTTTTATTTGGAGTGTGTAGGCCCTATTTGAATGAAATATCACATTGTCTTGGCTGTTTTCGTGCTCAAATTGACTTGTAAGCCACTGTCGGGTCTTGGGAGAGAAGGAAACGCGCGGGCACACATGCTGAGTGCTCGCCAGCCGAGGAAGATCTCATCCTCTCACCCAGGCTGTCTTTTTCGCTAGGCTACATGACTGATCAATGCACCAAACGCAGCCCAGGTGCCACTAGAAATTAGTATGTCCAAAACCTTGTGTGCCGACCAAAATTTTATAAAAACTTTTAAACAATGTTTGGCACAGCCAGGCTTTCCATCTCATCCGCGCATATGAACAAACAACGAGAGAGGGGCAACTTCACGTAGCCTACATTTAGTCAGATAGTAGGGATGGAAATGTAGCCTAGTAGATCTATAGTTATGATTCTTAAATGTATGGGACAAGCAGTAGGCTGAATGTGACTGTCGTGCCGAAAAGCGAGTCCCTGCCAGAACAAGAGTGCCTCATTGAAACCAATGTCATTTTTTGAGAGAAAAATATACTCATTTTTGCAGAATGAATTACATAATATATTAACTAAAATATGCTTATGAAATATTAGGCCTACTCGTCCTCCACTTAATATGAGCTATTTGACTGAAACCGCAACATTTGTTATGACAATTAGACTATTCGATTCCTTTATGGAAATAATAGCCTACTGAAATTGTAACCAGCTCTTTGTAGCCTAATTCTTCCAGAGGGAATGCAGATGCTTTATGGATATGCTTTCCATCCATGCACTCTCCGTGCAGGGGTGGTGGAAAGACACCAAACGTGCCATCACCATCCCCCCGGACCCACGAAACCCACTGCGCTCCGAAGTTGAATTCCTTTTACTACTTTATTGCTATGTGTGCATAAAGCGCATGTTCGATTTGCTGTAATAGGCTACGACCAGTAGCCTCGACGTGTCTGTCTTTTCTTTTCCTTTTTTCAATATTTAGTAGGCTAACATATGTCTAAGCCTAAAAATATAATAAATAAATAGAAATAATTTGGTATCCATGTCTGGTTAGCGTCTGGGCATTTGTGGTCTTTACCTGGTTCTCCGCACCATCTTATGACAATGTTGAACAATGTTGAACAAAAAAACGCATGCACACACGTCATACTCTTTTATTACCTCATATTGTTTTTATTGTATTGATTTTTAATTCTGTGTATAGACAAATAAACGTAGGCTAAACTTGACATTTCAGTAAGAGTGTACATTTATTTTACAAGTAGCCTAGGCCTATACAGAGTTTTAGTAGACAATGCCTACACAGCAGCCTTTACAAGTTGCCTAATGTAGGCTACACTGCAGATAAAGACAGCAGAAAACATCCTTTCTGCCCGGCTTAACCAGAATTGCGTTCCGTCCCTTTCGCTGTGTCTCCTGCGACTCGGTCTGTTGTTTGTGCAGTAGTGCGCTGTTTCCCTTCACCTACCAGTGGGCTCACCACCTAGATCGATGATTTGGTCGATGACTGTAGGCCTATCCAGGTGACTGGACACTTAAAAGACTTTGTAAGGATTTATTTTTAGGCATAGCCTACTTAGATTTTTTTGAATGCCGCCTTTGTCCTGAGTGAATTCTGAATCAAGACCAGACTGCGTTGCTGCCACCCTTGTTGAGTCACTAGCCAACTGCACTTTTTGCACCATGGGATTTACAGTATGGACACGGGAGTAAGGATATTGAAGTAGGCTAGGCTAGGCCTACACCTGGACACTTAAAAGACTTTGTAAGGATTTATTTTTAGGCATAGTTTGATTTTTTGAACGCCTTTTTATTGATCTAGGCTATGTTTTTATTGCTATTTGTAACATCACAACAAATAAACATTCAAACTTTTGAAACAATATCCATACTCTGCCTTGCATCTCTCGTGTGTGTGTGTGTGTGTGTGTGTGTGTGTGTGTGTGTGTGTGTGTGTGTGTGTGTGTGTGTGTGTGTGTGCGCGCGCTCGTGAAAAAAAAACCTCTTGGCCGCAAACTGTTAAACTCACACGGCTTGGAGGGGCGCTTACATAAATTTCAACTGACTACAGTCTTCAACTGTGTGACGCTATGAATGTTTGTCTGTGGGGGAGGGGTGATTAAACCCCTACACGCACACAAAAGAGCTCGTGGTGTGACAGGTTATCCAGCCTCCGAAGAAGGAGTCATAGTTCACAAGTGTCCACAAGCACTAATAATAATAATAATAACTAAAAAAAAACGTATTTTTTATTTTATTCAATTGTAGGTACTAGGAAGGCCTATGCAAACTGGATTGGGAGATGGTGAATGAAAGACAGAAAAAGTCGAGTTTAAATTCACATGGTGGTCTTGTTTAGGGCTCACACTTGTGTTATTATCAAATGCCCTATCAAATGCCCAATGCTAAATAAAACATGCAATTTGCTGACTGTATTTCTACTACTACTAAAACTGGGGGATGGACGAGCACGGAAGCACAAACACAGGCAGACGCTTGGAGGGGCGCTTACATAGATGTCAACTAACTACAGTCTTCAACTGTGTGACGGAGTGAATGTTTGTCTGTGGGGGAGGGGGTGATTAAACCCCACACGCACACAAAAGAGCTCTCTCTCTCTCCAACAACACAAGAGGTATTCGCATTGGACGCACTTGTTTAGTCCCTCACAATGTGTAGGGCCTATGCTTGGTTGCCATATTAAAATCAGGTTTTAAGAAGAGCACACACAATCGAATCGAAAGTAGCCTATAGCCAAATATTTTAATTAAATTCGGGCGGTTGGTTGAATCATTCAAATAGCCTAATTAAAAATAGCCTATATAGTAGCCTATATAGGCTTACCACCAACAAAAATTATGAAATAATGAAAAACAAATTATACTCTGTAGCCGCCTTAACAATAGAAGTAATTAGGCCTATTAATGCATTCGTTTGCCAAAAAAAATAGGCCTAAGCAAAAAAAAAAAAAAAGAATTTCACACTTATCTTAACATTTATCATACTGTCACAGGTGGGGGGTGCGCGTTTGACAGCGGCACCCCCACTTAATACCAACTACCCCGAGGAGCATTGTACACATCAGGAAACACCAAGACAACAAAGTCATTTAAATCAAGTATTTATTTTCTATTTGGAGACATAGTTCTGTATGCATGTGTGTGTGTGTGTGTGTGTGTGCGCGTGTGTGTGGATGTGTAACCAGTTCTCTGTCCGCCGGGTCCTTAATGGTCCAATGTCTCTGATCAGCACCTCAAACCTCTCACTCGGTCCGTGCGCATCGTAGCCTCCGACAGGTTGGGCGGGGCCACCTGGCTCGTCTGGGCACGCGGAGGCGGATCAGCTGGTGGAGATAGGAGAAGGGTAAACAGGCTTCCAGTCTCTGAATTCGTATGAATAACGCACAGGGGGATGCTAACTCCCATCACCAATTGTGAATAAAATAGGCCTACACAGCACGAGTAACTAAGCTACTTATTTAAAGGAGCACACGTGAGCAGCACAGCAACCAACACAGCACACATAAAACGATGGTGTAGGGGTGGCCATCCTCGCTGCGCAAAAAGTCTTTTCCGATCGTGCATTCGCTGGGTCCGGGAGTGAGAGAGTGAGTGAGTGACAGACAGAGCGGGCCAGGGGCAGCACACACAGCGGGGAGGAGGCTTCAAGGTGAAGGCTATGGTGACCAGGCGTGAGCGTCCTCCACCAGCAGCTTTCCAACGCAACCTCTTCGTGACTCTGGCCGCAAACCTCGTTCAGGCAATATGCCGTCCGCGCCATTCGTAGTCGTCTGTTGCTTGTGTCGTCCAAAAGACCGAACGCGTGCCCCATCTTCTCCCATCCGGATACCGGCGTGCAGCTCACCCCCCTCCCAAGGCTGCCCCCCGGCCGCGGTAGTCTCTCCGACCCTTCTCTCGTGCGGTAGCTGTGCGTCTCGTCCTCCTCCGGATCCTCCTCGCCATCTTGCCACCTGCATTCAAAAAGCCCATACCCACCCCGTACACCCAATCACCTTTCTCCCTCTTCCCATTGGCACCTGCAAACATTTGCAATCAGTGAGAATAACAGTTAGTCCAAGTTTGTCACCCCCGTGACAATACGACTGCTGTGTTTTTAAAAAAGAAAAGGCAGTGCACAGCCTTTTGTGACACGTCGTGGTGTGACAGGTTATCCAGCCTCCAAAGAAGCAGTCATAAGTGTTCACAATCCGTTCCTGGCATGAATGCAGAATAATAAAAACAAAACACCGTCGACTGGCGGTCTTGTTTAGGGCTCACGCGTGTGTTATTATCAAATGCCCAATGTTACGTGCAACACAATGTCGTCGCCAAATTTAAAATTCGATCTCTCTCATGCTGGCGTTACGGGACACACTTAATTACAATGGTGTTCCTGTCTGATTGACTCGGTTTTAATTGTCTTTACCGGTTCAAATTGTAGTAGGTATGCAAACTCTGTATCCTGAGGATACCCGTTCCTGGCTTGAATAGTGCTGAAATAAGTTAGGGACGGATTGGGAGACGGTGAATGCAAGACAGAAAAAAGTCGAGTTTAAATTCACATTGTGGTCTTGTTTAGGGCTCACACTTGTGTTATTATCAAATGCCCTATCAAATGCCCAATGCTAAATAAAACATGCAATTTGCTGACTGTATTTCTACTACTACTAAAACTGGGGGACGGGCAAGGACGGAAGCACAAACAGACCACAGACACAGGCAGACGCTGCTCTGCAAAAGCGGTGCTATACTGCCCCCCGCATTCCGAATGGCCACAGGGTGTAATGATCACGGTACGCTGCCGCGGCCCGGCACGGTAATGAGCAGATTGAAGTTACACCATCTGTAAGGTGAGTATGTGTCATTAGTCCTAACTGAAGCCAAAGGTGAGGTGTACAGCAATTTTACCCAAGAAATAAAAGTGTTGCCAAAACCAAACTGTTGCAGAGTGTAAAATAAATATTCCCAGCTCACACGGTCAAAAGCTGTGGCCGCATCCAGAGCTAAAAGTACCTCAGGCACCTGGGTTGAGGATGGTGTATAAAGAATATTAAATACACGCCTAATATTGAAAAACAGTTGTCTGTTTTTGATGAAACCAGTTTGGTCGCTAGACACAAGTGAGGGCAGGACAGTTTCCAGGCGGAGAGCAAGCATTTTGGCCAAAATCTTAACATCAACATTGAGGAGGCTTATAGGACGGTACGAGGAACATTTAACAGGATCCTTGTCCTTTTTCAGTAACAAAGATATCGACGCTTGGCGTAAAGTTGGAGGAAGACTCTTGGAAGAAAAGCTGTCCTCAAATACTGCCATAAGCAAGGGACTAAGCTTAGCTGAAAACTTCTTATAAAATTCTGTAGGAAAGCCATCTGGACCGGGACATTTTCCACTTTGCATACATCTGATGGCGTGATTAATTTCCTCCAGAGAAAAAGGGTCATCTAGTGACTCTCTAATGGTCTCATCGACAGTAGGTAGATCTAAGTCTGCAAAAAATGACTTCATCGTGTTCTGATCAGAGGGCTCTTCAGATGAATATAATTTGCTATAGAATTCACTGAACTGTCTGTTGACATCAGAAGGATCTGACACTAATCCTGTTTCAGATTCAATTTGACCAATGACATAGCTTGTAGACATCTGTCTTAAACTGTAGGCAAGGGCTCTACCAGGTTTCTCTCCATACTCATATGACCTATGCCTATTTTTCAATAAGGCTCGTTCTGCCAGACCAGTTGAGAGCATGTCAAATTCAGCCTGATACATTGTTCGCTGTTTAAACAGCTCTGGAGTTGGGGCGGTAGCACATACTTTGTCCACACCTAGGATAAGTTCTGAAAGTTCTGCCTGTCTGGCCAATCGCACTTTTTGTACTGAAGCATTGATAGAAATAATTTGTCCCCTCAAGAAAGCTTTCAGGGCCTCCCAAATCAAGGAGGGGGAAGTTGTTTCATTTACATTGGTTTCCAAGAAGATGTCTATTTGAGTATTAATGAAGGTAACAAACCATTCTTCTGACAAAAGCAATGGGTTGAGTCTCCATCTAAATCTACTAGGCCTATGGTTGGGGAGGATCAATGACAGTGTGACAGGGGCATGATCAGATATCACAATACTATTATAATCACACTTGTGAATCAGTGAAAGTAAGGACTTGTGTATGAAAAAATAATCTATGCGGGAATATGTATGATGAACAGGCGAAAAAAAAGAATATTCTGTCCTTGTAGGGTAAAGGAATCTCCAGGGGTCAGCTATGCCATGGGATTGCAGAAATTTCTCCAAACATTCAGCTGTTTTAGATTTATTAATTGGGCGGGTTGATGATCTATCTAATTCAGGATTAATCACACAATTACAGTCCCCAGATAAAATCAGCTGATGAGTGTCCAGGTAAGGTAAGCGTGACAGAAAGTCGTTCATAAATTTAGAATCGTCCCAGTTGGGTGCGTAAACACAAGCCAATATGACAGGTCGATTGTAAAGTTTACCTACAACAATAACAAAACGCCCCTGTGGATCTGAAATGGTTTCAGAAGCTGCAAACAAAACTGATCTATTGATCAAAATTCCAGCACCCCTGGACTTGCTCGCAAAACATGAGTGAAATACCTGACCAACCCAGCCTCTCTTCAGACCAACATGATCTGAATTGCGCATATGTGTCTCAGTTAAAAATGCTATATCGGTTTTCAAATTTTTAAGGTGGGTAAGGACCTTACTGCGTTTAATAGGATGATTAAGTCCCTTCACATTCCAATTAGTGAAGTTAACAGACTGGCCTTTTCCCCCAGAAGGTATATGTGGATTAACCATAATCAATATTGCAGGTTATATGACATGGACATATTAATCTGAGCATGACATTTTGATTTTGGCTCTGGCAAATGAACATGAAAGGTGGAACTACAATTGGGCACAGAAAAAAAACAATACAGCACACATAAAAGTAACAGGGAAGGACACCCCATTTACCCCCCCACCCACCTGCACTATCCCAAACACAGTGCTTAAACCCTTGGGCAGCAAGCCCCACATGTCTCACATCTCCAGCTTGGGTCTGTAACATAGTAAAAACCTGACCCAAAGCACAGCGGGCAAAACAGAAACGTATGTGCATAAATGGCAAATGCTTTTAAAAGTCCAAAATATTGGGCCTACCAAAAATAATAACTGGCCTCTACGGATGGTGTAGGCCTATAAAAAATAAGATGGTTGAAAAAAGGTGGCCTAATAGGTGGCTGAAAGCCACAAGGAAAACAGAAATGGTAAAACAAAAAGGGAAGTAGGCTACGTCAGAACAGAAAACATTTTTATCTGTTAGTTGTGGCGTCTAATTAAATTAAAAAAAAAAAATAGGGACAATTATAGGCCTAGTGCTTGAGATAGCCTACATGTAAATAAATTATGACCTCTGAGGTCTCAGGCATAAACCACAAAATAAAGCTACAATATGTTTTTCATTTTTGCACAAATGTATGTACGAAATGAAAAAGAAGAAAAAGCAGTCAATATTGTCTATTAGGCCTATGCAGACTTGTAGTAGGCTGACCTATGATACCTCAGTATGCGGCAGAATGTTCTCCTCAATGTAAGAGATGGCTTCTGCAGGAACGGTGAAGGAATTTTCCACCTCTGCAAACGTGATCCGAAGTGTAGCCGGAAAGCGCATACCAAACTTGACACCCTTGAGATCCTTAAGAAGCTCTTTCGCCTCTTTAAAAGCGGCTCGCCTCTTGGATACATTTGCGGTGAAATCCGGAAAGATGTACACGCGCCTCTCCTCGTAGAACAGCTTTTTCTTCTGAGCTGAGATGCGAAGGATGTCCTCCTTGACGTCTTCATGGTGCACTCGGATTATGAAAGGTCTTGGCTTCTCCCCCGGAGGCGGCTTCTCCGCTAGTGATCGGTGGGCGCGATCTAGACGTGGAGTGTCATCCAGACCCAGCATCTCCTTCAATACTGTCGCACAGAATCGCCGCGCGTTGTTTCCTTCTTTGCCTTCCTCTATCCCCACCAACCGAATATTTTGACGTCGGCTACGGCCTTCCAAGTCAAGACATTTATCGGACAGCCTTTGCACTTCAGCCTGCAGCATTTTCACTGTTGATTCCAGACTTACGACAGTGGAGCTCCACTCCGAGGTAGACTGCTCGAGGTCGTCAATGCGCTTGGCGTTCTCAGTGTTAGCAGACTGCAATGGGCTGACAGTCGTGTGCAACTCCTGGCGAACTGAGGTTATTTCTTGGCGAAGAGCAGTAGTTTGAGTGTCAATTTTCGTGCCCAACGATTCAATCGCCGACATTATTTTCTCAACGAAGTCCGGGGAAGGTTGTTGTGGGTCAGCATCGGTGTTAGCTTTTCTGCTAGTAGCTGGTTTTGCTCGGTTAGAGCTAGCCATTTTGAAACAAAGGTGAGGAAACAAGGGAAATAGTCCTTACTGCAATTTCTGTCCTTCAAAAGTTCCACAAAACATTCAGACGCCCAATTTCACTATCAATTGCCACTTTGCACACTGACAAATACAATTAAATAAAATATGCCCGCTGAGCCCGAGAACCACGCAGCCTCACATGTCGCGCGCGAACCCGGAACCTCATATTAAAACATTTTTAAATAAATAATCAAAGCTCAGTCATTTGTCTAAACAACCCTGGCATGTTTTTCAAGGTGTCTATTTTAGCAAGTGGCCATGCTTAATATTTTTCCTGTTTTTCTGAGACCGTATGGACTTATGAAACTTTGTCGCAGAAAACAATGTCCTGTGGTGTGACATCATATTTTTGGTTAATTCTGTGGATAATTATCTATTGTTGAAGCTCCAGCGGTACATAAATTGTGACTTTAGACCCTTAAGAAGCCAATGGCAAAGGTGGATTTTAGATTTTTCTCTCAGAGTTCTTCAGTCAATCAATTATGTTTTGCTACCACAAGATGTATTAGTTTTGTAGTCCTTTGGTGTGACAGCCATAAAATACATTTTGACAATAGTGTATATTTTTCATATTTTTTTCTTATGTAGATGTATGAAAATGCATCTTACTAAAGGTGAAATTGTATTTCAGTTGGCAACGACATGGCTTTAAATTAACTCAAAAGCTCAAAAGTCCTATGGTGTGATGGTAAAAGTCCTATGGTGTGATGGTAAAAGTCATATGGTGTGACACTTTGGATTATCACACCAAAGGACAAACAGGTCACACCAATGGACTAGATATTTGAGAAATAGCTTTTAAAACAACTGGTAGTACATATTTTTTTTGTTTTGTTGTTTGACTAGATAAATATTGTGTATTCAAATGACTTATTCCTTTATTGGCCTTTGGAATTTATACTTTGATGCATTGTTGATGAATATTTGCTGTTGATTTTAGATACTGTCAAATGATATAAAATGTCATTAATGGTGCTTTGAAACCATAAAATATAACGGTAACACTGAAGGAAAGATCAGTGAAAGAGTATATAGAGGAGTATAGATGAATAAAGTATGCTGTGGAGAGCTCAATATACAGCATAAATGTGCTGTCCAGCTTGAGATACCAAACAGGCACTGGCCACTACACACTACAGGTTCAATGGTGTGACAGTCATAGCATACCTACAAAAGTGTGATGGTCATGCCAAGGTCACATTTCAGTATGAGTCTTATGAGCTCTGCAGGTTACATTCAATGACCGCATGGCTGTCATTAAGAGTTACGATAGGCTGATAATCGACGATTCAAAGACTTATAAGTGTAAAGTGTTGGTCCATATTGACTACAACATTATATTATGATCAAAAGACAAAATAATCATGTTGATATATTTGTTTCTGGCTCAGTTTTGCATTTCTGTCCTTTAGCGTGACATGAATGTCCTACGGTGTGACATGTTTTAAACGCTCAAATATTTGTTTGAGCTAAACAATATGTTTGATAAACACTGAATATTGCATTAGGGAAGAACAAATTATCGTCCCTGAAAAGTTAGTATAAATTCGGACAATTTTGAACATTTAAAAGAAAGATATCCCTGTTTTTCCTCGAAGGTTTCTAATAATCTCACATCTAATGGGAAAAAAAATACTTAAATGGTAATTTCTCATTAAATCAAGACTTTAAAAAATTGCAATATATATGAAGAGTGTAACGATGTTCATAAAACTCCATCAAGCCATTTCTACATTACTTAATATATTTATTTCTTAACGTCACACCAAAGGACATATTTTCAGCAAATTGCTTTATCAACGTAAATAAATAATCAATGAATAGACCAACATTGTGACCATTTGGATTTTTTGAAAGATTAATTGCTGCACTACGTAGACATATACTTTCCCCCCTCATAAACAATGTTTTGTGAAAAAAATGTTTTTTGCTGCCTATCCGTCATCTACCCGTATATGTATCTTCTATCTCCATTTCATCATTGTTTGCGAGTGTATTTCCCTACTGGCTCTATAATGAATTGAACTCGGTGGACGACTTGACTTTTGACCTTGGGCCCAGCTCAGATGCACACCTCATACTGCACATACACAAGCTTACACAGAAAGGCCTAGTCAATGCAGAATGGTGTGACAACCAGTCTCCCCCCGCTCTCTCTCTGTCTCACTGTCTCCCTCCATCACATTCTCTCTCTCACACACACACACACACACACACACACACACACACACACACACACGTGTGCGTGTGTGTGTGCGTGTGCGTGTGCACAATATGAAGGCAAACAGTATCTGTGTATAGAGATGGGCGGATTAAGATCCAAACACACAGTGCCTGGTTAAATATTAATGCCGTGCAATTGGCTCAGAGCGCCCCACAAGAATATTAAACACTCCCATTTCCATTTAGCTTTCATGCCGTTTGATTAGCCAGAAGCGCACGCACACACACACACGCACACGCACCCGCACCCGCACCCGCACCCGCACCCGCACCCGCACCCACACACACACACACACACACACACACACACACACACACACACACACACACACACACACACACACACACACACACACACACACAGGCCTCTTTTGTGGGTCCTCAGACATCAGCACCACAATCTCAGGTTGTGCTTCAATGAATGTGTGAATTGTGAATTCATATGAATTGAAAGGAGGAGCCAAGGAAACAAAGGACAGGTGTACACGGTGAGATAGACAGGAAACACTCTTTGCGTGTGTGTGTGTGTGTGTGAGAGAGAGAGAGAGAGAGAGAGAGAGAGAGAGAGAGAGAGAGAGAGAGAGAGAGAGAGAGAGAGAGAGAGAGAGAGAGAGAGAGAGAGAGAGAGAGAGTGTGTGCATGTGTGTGTGACAGACCTTGTTGGGGCCAGATGCCTCCACTAAGGTAATAGAACTCTCTCTCTGGCACTTTGTGGGGTCCACAATTTGGTGTGTCTATGTGCGTGTGTGCGTGCATGCGTGCGCATGTGTGTGTGTGCGTGCATGCGTGTGTTTCAGTAAAATCAGCCTCACAGCAGTGGAACTCTGCTAAATATGTGTGTGTTTCCCACTGGGAAAGTCCATTGTCATTGTCACAGCACAACACAGCATGCAGTGCACAGCATGCAGTGCTGTGGTGGCACTCGTCCATCAATGCACTCACTGCCAGTGCCATGGGGACCCTCTAATTTCTGTCAGACATATTTCCTGTCACTTCTTTGCTGTCCTTTTCAATAATGGCACAAAACGCCCACAAAACGCCCCACAAAAACAGCTGGGACAGACTGCACTGTTCCCTCTGAGAGTACAGTACCATTCAAAATTTGGGTGAATTCAGGAGTAAGATCTGGTGGTTAAATTATTTAACAATTTCTGATTGGACGAGCAAGCTTTAGCCTAGGGCCCCCCAGGCCATGTTAATCCGGCCCTGGAGAACTAGAGATCTGGAGACAGCATCCATGTGTTGGCTAGCAACCAAGGACACCGCCTGGAACTACACTTCTGGAGCGGAGGAACGAGAAGCGGATAAACAATAAAATAACAGCTCACAAAGACTTTTGCACAACACATAAAATAATTTTGTTGGCAAAGGAACTGAAGGGTTTATTTGCAAAACTGTCTTTTTTTTTCTTTTGCATTTTATTATTGAAAATGGCTGTTCATAGGTCATATCACCTATGTGTGAATTCTTACCATTCAAATATTTTGAGAACATACTTTTTAACCTATATAAAAAGCATTTTGCAATGCAATTCAATGGAATTCCCATACAAAAAAAGTCAATTTCCCAACATTCTACAAAATGGAGATACACCGTTTAGCAAATAAACCCTTCAACTGTTGTATAAAAGCAATATAACACTCATGGTCTTGAGGTTGTTTGTGGAATATCCTCACGGGCGTGGTTACCGAAGCTGAGGCACTCAGCCTGCATTGTATTATATTATAGCATATTCATTTATATTATTCTGTTGTGTGATGCAGCGCAGCGTGGTCTGTCAGGCCCAATCAAAATGGCTTTAAGTAACATGCTAGTCAAATGTGCAAGCTAATAGAGCACTCTTCATACGCTCAACAGGGCACCATGTCACATGTTGTTCTTTGCATGTGTGTGTGTGTGTGTGTGTGTGTGTGTGTGTGTGTGTGTGTGTGTGTGCGTGCCAAATGCTTCACCTTGATCTCAGCCTTATAGCCGTGCAGCTAAAATGAGCCCCAGGTCAGTAATAGAAACAGTCAATAAGTAAAGAAACACACACACACACGCACGCACGCACGCACACACACACACACACACACACACACACACACACACACACACACACACACACACACACACACACACACACACACACACACACACACACACACACACACACACACACACACACACACACATAAACCCTGAAGAAACACATCTCCTCTCCCTTTCCCAAAACCATAGTTTCTGTGCGTGTGTGTGTGTGTGCTGTTTTCCTCAACGTATGAGCCCACAAAGAAATAACTAAAATGTTCAGAGTAATGAAGGAACAGAGAAGAATGGAGGAAGAAAGACAGGAAGAATGGAGAGGGGGATGGAGAGATATGGGGGGTGGGGAGAAGAGGGGATGAAGAATGGATAATCAGAGAAGGACAGAGTCAGAGTGTGTTTAAAGAGGGGAGACTGAAATAGGAGGATGGTGATGGGAAAGAAATAGAATGATGAAAGGTTAAGGGAAGGAAAGAAAGAAAGAAAGAAAGAAAGAAAGAAAGAAAGAAAGAAAGAAAGAAAGAAGTGAGATTGATGTTCTTTCTGTGCAACACACTATGTGGAAAAGCTTATGCGCCCTCCACACACACGCACAAATATGAACGCACACACACGCCCACAGGCACAGACACAGACACACACACACACACACACACACACACACAAACACAAACACACATACACTCTCTCTCTCACACACACACACACACTCAGACAAACACACACACGCACACACTATCTCTCTCTCTCTCACACACACACACACACACACACACACACACACACACACACAAACACACACTCTCTCTCACACATACACACGCACACGCACACGCACACGCCCACGCACGCACGCACGCACGCACGCACGCACGCACGCACACTCTCTCTCTCTCTCTCTCTCTCTCTCTCTCTCTCTCTCTCTCTCTCTCTCTCTCTCCTCTCCTCTCTCTCTCTCTCTCTCTCTCTCTCTCACACACACACACACACACACACACACACACACACACACACACACACACACACACACACACACACACACACACACACACACACACACACACAGAGAAGCTAATACACAGGGTCACCACGGATTGTTGTGCTTCTGCTTGTAGAGAACAATTAATCTCCTCTGTACTTGGCTCACTCAGAGCAGAACTGATGGCTTCAACACCCGGTCCCACTTGCATCAAACTTCATAGAGGTGTGTGTGTGTGTGTGTTTCTGTGTGTGTGTGTGTGTGTGTGTGTGTGTGTGTGTGTGTGTGTGTGTGTGTGTGTGTGTGTGTGTGTGTGTGTGTGTGTGTGTGTGATTGTACTGTATAAGCATGCATATGATTAAGCATGGTTGTCTACCTGTGTGTGTTTGTGTGTTTGTATGCGTACATGGGTGTGTGCATGTTTATGTCCGTGTGTATACTGTATCTGACATACCGTAGAGACAGATTGAGGGTGCGTCCCTTTGTGTGTGTGTGTGTGTGTGTGTGTGTGTGTGTGTGTGTGTGTGTGTGTGTGTGTGTGTGTGTGTGTGTGTGTGTGTGTGTGTGTGTGTGTGTGTGTGTGTGTGTGTGTGTGTGTGTGTGTGTGTGCACCTGTACCAAATTTTATTAAGTGGAGCTGAAACAGATTTCAACCGTTCATTGGACCATTGAAACACACATATTACATTAAAATTAGCTAATGTTTTTATCTAAAGCTACTTACAGTCCCTAAAGCAAATTGGAATTCCCGTACGTGCCTTGCTCAAGGGCACTTCAGCTAGTCATAGAGGTGTAAGGAGAGGTAAGGGTGGGAAACTGCAACCCTCTGATTTCAAGACCACCTCACTAACCATTAGGTCACAGCCCTACAAGGAAAGTAGATACAATGGTATCACAGATTAAAAAAATGTCATATAGCCTACTGTAGTCATGATACCACATGTCCAATTACATCAACTCAGTGTATAAATCTAATTCAAAGATTGTGATATGATTTAAATTTAATTCAATTTTATTTGAAGTTAAATTAATGTAGGGGTCATTCTACGTTTCCAGTGCGCTTTTGGCAAACGCAAAATGTCAAATATCAGGGTTTTTTTTTTTTTCCAAATAAATGACCTAGATGTTTCCATAGGGTATACATTTCATTTTCCAAACAAACAAATTGCCAAGCTTAATCTTAAATCATTTGATAAATATGCTTATGAAAGCGAACATTTGCCTGATTATTTTGTCAACAGTGTTATGGACAAATACTATATCATTTCAAACTTATATAAAAATACTACAGAGTTGAAACAACATACGTTTGAAAGTGCTTATGTCCCTTACGTTTGAAAGTGCTTATGTGCTTATGTCCCTTATGGTGCTTATGTCCCTCAACCGTGTTACTCAACTGTGTTACGGTCAACAGTGCAGGGGAACAAGTCGGCACTTTTTTAGGAGGAAAAAAAACAGAGCAGACAAACCCATCTGCCTAGAACACTAATTATTTTTATATTGCTATTTTTGAGATAAATTGGCAAAAACATAGTCCTCCTCAACTGTCATAGCTTATGCGTAACACCATTGACGGTAACACGGCTTGACATTTCAGCCATTTTCATGGTGTTGTGCTAACTGAAGACCTCAGAAGTGCCACCAAGTGTTACCCAAGTTTCTTTAAATGCTAATATGAAGACTGAATCTGACATTTGGAAAACAGGGCGGCATGAAAACGCCCAAAACCAGTATTAAATATTCATTCTTGCTGAGGGAAATAATGTTATGTCTTGACTGTTTGTATTATATGACAGATAAATGTGTGCTAATGTCCAAAACATCATTGGATGCAGTTAATAATGAGTGGAATTGGCAAATAAAGTCCACGGACCTAAAAGCGCACACAAATCGTAGCATGACCCTTAAACCTGAAATGAAACTTGAAATGAATTAAGACAGATTATTTATAATAACATTATGAACAAATACCCAATCAAAAGCTGAGACACATAGGCTACATTAGTTTATCTCAAATTCATGTGAGTCAATTTGAACTAATGTTGATTTGGATGATGTCCAGTGATTCTGAGACTTCATCTGACCTATTCTATTGGTATTGATTAGTGTGGTCGGCCTTCATCCAGCGTCATTAATTTGTTCTGCCTGTTCTGTTCCAACAGTGTTGACTAGCATAGTCTAGGCTACTCTCCTCTCGACTAGCACAATTGATTAATGATGTCTGATGATTGATCCTACTACATTTACTTTTGATCATTTGGATCAAACCGGTTTCACTACTATTGATAATTCCTTCAATCTCTTCAGTTCAATCTCTTCTGGTGTTATAGCCTTTATTAGTGCTGTTTGTTCAGTTGTGGCTCTATTGATCAATGCAATCTGATCAATTTCTGTAATATTAAATGCTCTTGATTTGTCCAGATTTTGTATAACCCATTAGTTCCGTCTCACCTGGTCCGATATAGTTGATCAGTGCAATCTGATCATTTCAAATATTATTGATTAGAGACGAGTGGTGGTGATCGGTTGGCAAGTTTATGTTTTTTTTTTTTAAACTCATGTTGTTCTTATTTATAAACATTTCTATGATGTAGAGCAGGGGTTGGCAATTATTTTGAGGGCATCATTGGGTTTAGAATATTTACCGCAGGGCCAGATGTCTTAGACCAGTGTTTCCCAAGGGACCCATATTTTTACCATTGTAAGCTTTGGTGACCCAATCGTACGAGCACCCGCATGAGAGGGAGTCACATGATATTCTGTTTCCATCGAAAACTCATTCGTTATCATTTTATTCCTCAATTTGTCTTCAGTCAAATATAGAATAAATGTTTAATGCATGAATTACATGTTGTTGCTTCTAAGTTCTATTCATGGATTAATTTAAATGCTGTCATATATTCCACATGGGCTATGTATGGTAATAAAATAAACCCCTTCAAATCAAGAGGGCTTCGCAACCCACTGTGGATCTTTGGCGACCCATAGGTTGGGTCCCGACCCATAGGTTGGGAACCACTGTCTTAGACAACATGCCAGTGCCAGTAATAAGAAATAGTAGTAGTAATGTACACTGGCATAACCTGTTGCCACTTTCACTACTGCACATTGTAATATTTAGATATGACCTTCATTAATCCTAAACCTCCAAAATCCCCAGCCATTCAAAGAATGTTAGCTGAGAGTATTACTTTTGATTCAAAAGTTGTCTTGTTGCCCTGCCGTGGCCTACCGGTTGCCTATGGCCTATGGCCTGCCATGCGGCTGACCCGGGTTCGATTCCCGGCCCGTGTCCTTTGCTGACCCCTCCCCGTCTCTCTACCAATTCGCTTTCTGTCCACCTCTCACACTGTCCTATCAAATAAAGTCGAAAAAGACAACAAAAACTGAAAAAAAAAAGTTGTCTTGTAAAGGCGTTGGGGGCCAGATGAAATGTCACTGCGGGTCGCAATGCATGCGGGA
>NC_085868.1:35215060-35300060 GCF_034702125.1 Engraulis encrasicolus
GCGCACACACACACACACACACACACACACACACACACACACACACACACACACACACACACACACACACACACACACACACATGTATGCAAGCACACACAAAAACACAAACACGCACACACACACACACACTCACATACGAACACACATGAGCACACACACACACACATATGCACGCACACACAAAAACAGACTCACATACACACACACGAGCGCACACACACACGTATGCAAGCACACACACACACACGAACACACATGAGCGTGCGCACACACACACACGTATGAAAGCACACAAACAAACACAAACAGACACACACACAAAAACACATGAGTGCGCACACACGTATGCATGCACACACACAAAAAACACACACACTACACACAAACACACACACACACACACATACATATGCACGCACACACACAAACACACACACACACACATACGCATACACGCACAGTTCTTTTTGTCCATTAAAACACTTACACATTGTATAAAATTACCTTACTTACACATTACGTACCTTACGCAAAAATGACCCCTTCCCTTATTTGCGATAGTCAACCCTGCAATTCACCGACCTAAAGACAATCTCCACAGGCACTATGGGTTGCTGCACACAGCACTCTCCTCTTACATTAAAGGTGCACTGTGTAGGATGGTGGCCGGAGTAGGTATTGCAACTATACTGTGTGCTCACTGAAACTGTGCTGCCTACTGCCAAGTTTCATCGTTTCATGAATATTAACTAAATCATGAATGAATATTAACTAGTATGACCAAAGTACGCTAAATTTTACTACTAAAATGTCCACTTGTGGAAATGGAGAAGTTACATCACACACGTCACACACGTGTGCAGACATGCACAAATGCAGACCACATACACACACACACACACACACACACACACACACACACACACACACACACACACACACACACACACACACACACACACACACACACACACACACACACACACACACACACACACACACACACACACGGTGGTTGTGTGGTTACTGTCAAGTACATCTGCATAAGTGTGAGATGAGATGAGGGTGCTAATTGAAATGAAAACTGCCGCCACTCCAGCTATTGAAAGTTGTTGTGTCTTTCTCTCCCTGCTGTGTGTGTGTGTGTGTGTGTGTGTGTGTGTGTGTGTGTGTGTGTGTGTGTGTGTGTGTGTGTGTGTGTGTGTGTGTGTGTGTGTGTGTGTGTGTGTGTGTGTGTATGTGCGTGTGTGTGTGTGTGTGTATGTGCGTGCACATGCACGCACGCATGTGTGTGTGTGGTGGTAAGAGAGAGAGAGAGGAAGAGAGAGAAAGAGAGAGACAGAGAAAGTTAGTGAGAGGAAAAGATAGCGAGTGAGTGTGTATTTGTCTTTGTGTGTGTGTGTGTGTGTGTGTGTGTGTGTGTGTGTGTGTGTGTGTGTGTGTGTGTGTGTGTGTGTGTGTGTGTGTGTGTGTGTGTGTGTGTGTGTGTTTTTGTGTGTACTGTATGTGTGTGCCTGTGTTCCATCTCCACGAAGATGTGCTCTTAAGTGGAGTCTGCAAGATGATTACAGCGCTCTAATTAGTTCAATTACCACTTAGCAGTGACGCTGTGTGTGTGTGTGTGTGTGTGTGTGTGTGTGTGTGTGTGTGTGTGTGTGTGTGTGTGTGTGTGTGTGCACACGCGTGTGTGTGTGTGTGTGTGTGTGTGTGTGTGTGTGTGTGTGTGTGTGTGTGTGTGTGTGTGTGTGTGTGTGTGTGTGTGTGTGTGTGTGTGTGTGTAGTGTGTGTAGTGTAGTGTGTTAAGTGGGAACACATGACACACTAGTATGAAGTACTAGCACTTCTCAGTGTAAGCCTGTAGAGTACCGAGATTTTCCAGGGTGTACCTGTATATAATACTGCATTTCAACATTTTTTTGCCACTTACAGTGAAGCATTGTGTGTGTGTGTGTGTGTGTGTGTGTGTGTGTGTGTGTGTGTGTGTGTGTGTGTGTGTGTGTGTGTGTGTGTGTGTGTGTGTGTGTGAGAGAGAGAGAGAGAGAGAGAGAGAGAGAGAGAGAGAGAGAGAGAGAGAGAGAGAGAGAGAGAGAGAGAGAGAGAGAGAGAGAGAGAGACAGAGACAGAGACAGAGACAGAGACTTTTTGGAGCTTTTAACCATTTTACATTTTCAGTGCAGAAGCAGTGTGTCCAGTCTACCACTAGATGGCCTCAGAGCCACTTAGAATAAATGGAAAGTTCCATCACATCCCTATTTGGACGAGGTGCACGCACAGCACACACAACAGTCTTCACATGAAGCACAATATGCACACTAACAAATACAATGATTAGAAAAAATATCAACAGGTGACTTGCAAATTTTAAAAAGGGTACACTGTATTTTTGTAAATGTATCAGAAATGTATGTTTTTCTTATTTCCTTCTTTCTTCACAATGTTGTTATTCATATATACTGTATATATAAAACACTGTAAGCTGTGGTGCGCTGAGCTGCGCTAAAATACCCACACCTTGTACGTGTAGTTGAGCATGGAGACAGATCCAGGGTTGTGTATGGCCGGGGGTCATGGGGTCATCCCCCCCCCCCCCCCCCCACCCCCTCCTCCTCTTCTCCACCATCCTGTCTCAATAGTACAGTGAAAGCTCAAAAGCCACTGTGAGGTGATAATGAGTTGTACTCTGGGTTGTAGAGTAAAAGGGAACTGTACTGTACTGTACTGTACTGTAACCGGGGGATTACACCGGCCGCAACCTGAGCGAGGCGAGTGACAGAGAGTGGCTACACTCGCAGCGTGTCGGGCGATTCAAGGCGACTACGACGTAGAAATCGACTCTTTCCAGCTGTTTTTCATGTAAAGGGGCCACACTTTTTTCTACATGGCCAGTGATGTAACTTGATATACAAAATCACATACAGACCAGAATAGAGCGTGAATATAGTGTTATGTGTATATTCATATAATATTAACCAACCAACATACAGGACGAAGTGAGCCACCTACCTCCCAAGAGCCCCATCTCAGTGATCCTTTGTTGTATCACGCACCCACTACAATCTGATAAGATAGCTTTTACAAAACACGCAGGACTATGGCTCATGGTAGGCTATTGCAACATCATCTCAATGTTTTTCTCCCATTATTTCTCTGCCATGCACAGTACATAAGGTTACACTTATTTTTCATTCTTAACTTATTCTCAACCTATTGTACATAGATGAAAGGCGGGGAAGAAGGGGGAAAGAAGGGGCAAGGGCTACTACATGAACTTGTGGGTGCACTGAAACAACTTTTACTTTCATGATAAACAGGGTTCGAAGTCATATCCACAAAGAAACCCACAACATGTTTAGCAATAGATATCAATGTTTTACTTACATTTTCATGCCATTTCGCAAAACCACTGCTGCCTTCAGACGCTCGCCAGACCAACCAACTACCTCGGCCACCTTGTCCCAGGTGGAAGCCTTTTGTATGGGTCTCTGTACATAAACAGAATTGAATTGTACAGGGCAGGGTGATCTTGTACACATGTGATTAACTTTTCAGTCATTAGGGAATGGAAATATTACCGTATTGAATGTGTGTGGATGTGTGGTATGAGTGTGGATGTGTGTGCTGTACAGAAACAAAATGGTGGACGCCGTGGTATGGAACTAAAGTTATGCTGCTTGTACCCGATGGGGCGGATATGAGAGACGGATGCAAGCATTTCAATTCGGTTTGGCTGTCGCCGAGCACCTTCATAGCTCATTTGCATATTATTGCCAGAGCTTCAACTACAAATTGTCATTCTAGTTGCGCGAATTGTCTGTTGTCGCGCAAATCGCCAGCGATCCAATACAAAGTGTTACGATGTAAAGGGTCAGGAAGCGGACAGAACAGTACAGTCCACTATCATATCCACATCACACGGGGGAGACACAACTTGTTACTTATAAAAGGTAGGGGTTCAGAGGTCACAGGGAGTTTCCGGAGCGAGACCTCAGGAGAGGTGGCTCTCGCGTGCTAGCCGGGCCTGTTAGGCAGTGAGCAGGCAATTTGGAGAAAACACTTGCCAAGAGGCTTGTTGAACACGGGCTGGATATTTAGAGACTGTCTCATACAGCTTTTGCAATACATGAAGACTTTGTGATTTTAAGAACTGCCCGTGGGGTTTTCCCCGCAAACCTTGAACGTTGAAGAGGAGCACCTGAGAAGAGGCGCTGAGCTTGCGTTGGTCGCCTACCGAGGGCTTAAAGATTGTGGTGGCCCAGTGAACTCGAGGGTTGTCGCGTGAACACTTGGACTAGAGGTAAACGCTGTGCTCTCTCCCTAAAAACATGCATACATTTAGATCATACACTCATACTGCCACGCTAATGCACACATAACTGTAGGAGTTAGTCAGGCCCAACTAGCTACCTTATGTAGCATAATGGGTGCTTGTTCCTTTAAGCACTGGTGCCATGTGACCGGTGGGCACCACCAATTGCCTGCATAGGAATTGTTTTAAAAGCCGGGCACTGCCTATGGCACGGGCGCGGCAGATTTGTGCGTTGGCATCAAAACGATTGTTGTGTTTGGGAGCACATCGGATCGGTATGAATTGTGTCCTTTACTGGCAGAGCTGCGTTGTCCAGCTGAAATGGTCTTAGGACTCTTGTTTTTGGTATGTAGCCTATGTCTAACGTCTTCCCACTCCAGAGAGTGTAGATTAACTTGGCTTGTGTATCTCACTGATGCTAAATTACTTTACCAGGTAGCCTGGTCTGCGTCTCTGGTGTGCCCGCCCTGCTTTACTACAGGCTTTGCCACATCGATCCTGGTATGTCCTCCCCTATACCCTTTAATGATGAATGAAGTTACGATTGTTATCTTATGTGTGTGTTCACTTGTGTGTGTGCAGGCAGCCGGTGGAGTCGTATGCCTACGTGAGGCTCTCGGCTGAGGCGAGCCGCTGCTTTGTTCTGTGGAGTACCTGGTGACGCGCGCCGATGGCCCGTGCGTAAAGAGACTGACTTGTTCCACTTTTGGCGAGTGTGGTGCGCCTGTGGTCTGAATGTGTGCGCACTGTTTCTGGCTGTGCCCGCGTGAGCTGGGCAAGCGAACGCACGTATGTGTGGATTTGTTTCCTTTTCTTTTTGTTTATTTGAAGTTGATGTTCTGTTTGTAGCGCAACTGCTCTTGTAATCAGGCCTGCCCCCCCTGTATCACCCCAGCCCAATTGCTTAGTGTTTGCAGTGCTAAACGTGTGTACTTTTTCTGCATGTCGATTGTACCTAACCTATATTTGCCACATTGAGTGTCTTTGCTGTCTCTGACCTGTAGTCTACGGTAAATTTGCTTCTGGGCTTGGGTAATCACTAGGTCATTTTGGCTGATTTCAAGTAGGACTGTGCGCTAGCCATTTGTCTTTTGTTTGTTTAAGCATTTTAGTGGACAATTTAAACGAATTGTATTTTCTTTATTAACATACTGTGTACAAATAAAAGAAGAGTGTACTGTTTCCCGAACCCGGTCTCTGTCTTTCACGAACCTCTGTGCCTTGTTATTACTGGTTTAAATCAAAATATATTCTGGGGTGGAAGTCCCCCAGTGGCGTAGTCGTGCATTTTAAATATTAGAAGTTGGTAATTATCTTGGGTAAATAAAACCAAAATCTCCACTCTGCTACACTTACAAAAGTCAATTACTTCCGTTGCTCGCCTCGCTCAGGTCGCAGCAGGTGTATTCGTGCGGTAAGAGATAACTGTACAGTAAGCAGCTGCAGGGCTACACTGGGCCCTAAAAAATGCCTGGGCATCTTTGGCGTAGCCAATGTGGGGGACCACATCGGTCCATGAGGACTGGTGGTCCAGTGGGAAAACGCCCTTTATGCCAGATTACAAAATGCTTCCTGTAATTCTCTCTCTTGCTCTCTCGCTCTCTCGCTCTCTCGCTCTCTCTCTCTCTCTGTCTCTCTCCAGGCCGTGAGCAGGCAATTTAGAGAAAACACTTGCCGAGAGTCTTGTTGAACACGGGCCGGATATTTAGAGACTGTCTCATACAGCTTTTGCAATACATGAAGACTTTGTGATTTTAAGAACTGCCCGTGAACGCTGAAGAGGAGCACCTGAGAAGATGCTCTCTCTCTCTCTCTCTCTCTCTCTCTCTCTCTCTCTCTCTCTCTCTCTCTCTCTCTCTCTCTCTCTCTCTATCTCTATCTCTCTATCTCTTTCACGAAAACACACAGACACGTGTACTGTATGCGTGCATGTTCTATGCCTGTTTTTTTCTCATTATGGTGCATTCATTCACATGCCAGGACTCTACTAGGATTCCCGTCGAGAGAACTCTTCGCTGTGAGAAGAGAATAAAGAAACAAACACCTCTCAGTTCATAGCACCATTGCCTATATTAACCGTTTATCTCCGCTCCCGAGTGAAAAAACTCCAGGCTCCAGGCCACTGCTGGTCAAATGTCATGATGCCACTATCTGTGTGAAAGCCTGTTTTCCCCTGATTAATTTGATATAACCCACTTGATTGTACACCCTTGTGGAGAGGCACGGCAGGGGCCTAATATAGTCACTTGCCCTATAAAGAGTTAAAGATGGATAAATGGGTTGCTCCATCTAAATTGTAAGATGGTCTTTAACGCCAAAAACAGAAACTACAACAGCAAAACAACAGCATTGGCAGCATTGTCTAGCTGCCCAATGGGAAGTGGCCTGTATGCCAGATTACTAGTCCAGCCCCACTGGAAAATGCCCTGTATGCCAGATTACTAGTCTAGCCCCAATGGGAAAATGGCCTGTATGCCAGATTACTAGTCCAGCCCAACTGAGAAATGCCCTGTATACCAGATTACTACTCTAGCCCCAATGGGAAATGCCCTGTATGCCAGATTACTACTCTAGCCCCAATGGGAAATGCCCTGTATGACAGATTACTAGTCCAGCCCCAATGGGAAATGCCCTGTATGCCAGATTACTAGTCCAGCCCCACTGGGAAATGCCCTGTATACCAGATTACTAGTCTAGCCCCAATGGGAAATGCCCTGTATGCCAGATTACTAGTCCAGCCCCAATGGAAAATGCCCTGTATGCCAGATTACTAGTCCAGCCCCAATGGGAAATGCCCTGTATGCCAGATTACTAGTCCAGCCCCAATGGGAAATGCCCTGTATGCCAGATTACTAGTCCAGCCACAATGGGAAATGCCCTGTATGCCAGATTACTAGTCTAGCCCCAATGGGAAGATGCCCTGTATGCCAGATTACTAGTCCAGTCCTGCTGCAAAATGCCCTGTATGACAGATTACTAGTCCAGTCCTGCTGCAAAATGCCCTGTATGCCAGATTACTACTCTAGCCCCAATGGGAAATGCCCTGTATGCCAGATTACTAGTCCAGCCCCAATGGGAAATGCCCTGTATGCCAGATTACTAGTCCAGCCCCAATGGGAAATGCCCTGTATGCCAGATTACTAGTCCAGCCCCAATGGGAAATGCCCTGTATGCCAGATTACTAGTCCAGCCCTGAGCAGCAGCATTCAGCAGGAGGCATGTGCTTCACAGCAGGACAGTGCGGTAACAACTTAGAATGACTACGCCTTAAAAGCTTTATAAACACTTCATAAATATTGAACTAATTATCAAAAAAACATTCGCAAATGTTTGTACTGTAAATGAGCAAGAAATCAGTAGAAGTTCATTCCCACTCCACTGAGCAGTTGTAGTTTGGCTCTTATTCATGAACAAACATTTGTAAAGGTTTAGTTTATTATCAGGTCATTGATTAGGTTAGATTAGATTAGATTAGATTAGATTAGATTAGATTAGATTAGATTAGATAGCCTTTATTGTCTCCAAAGGGAAATTACAATTACCATTACTTGTTACAGCCAACATGAAGACATAAAGCACACATACATGCACACTCAAACACTAATACTGTTAGAAAACACAAGCCTGTACTCACACAATAAGCCATACAAACACACCAACAATCACATACTACTACACTGTACACAGTAATTAACGTTCATGAGATCTTTATAAAGCTTTTTAGAGGTAAGTGTTACTGACAGTGCTTCTATGAAGGAGGATCTGGAGCACACCGCAGACTGAGGTTTCAATGCTACTACCTCATCTTCAGACTGCTACTCTGACCGTTGTTGCCAATCTCGGTACAGAAAAAAGGCAGCTTTTTTTGTCCTGCATACTGTGTGTGTGTGTGTGTGTGTGTGTGTGTGTGTGTGTGTGTGTGTGTGTGTGTGTGTGTGTGTGTGTGTGTGTGTGTGTGTGTGTGTGTGTGTGTCTGTGTGTGTGTGTGTGTGTGTGTGTGTGTGTCTGTGTCTGTGTCTGTGTGCGTGTGTGGGGTTTTTTTTCCAACCTTGTCTGAAGACTGTAGACCACAATCTACATCAATGCAAACTGCCACCAGAATTAAGGGTTTTGGCTTTCAGAATAAGCGTAGCAGGTTCAGATTCACTTTTACTTTTTTCAAGCTTGACTTGCCTGTACTTTGTTTTTACCTCACACACATTTGAAGACCGGTTTGTGTTATGTTTAATATATTTTCCTTTTACTAACACACTTACTTTTATCACATGGTGTGTGTGACTGTGTGTGTGTGTGTGTGTGCGCACGCGCGCGCGGCCTGCATGCACGAGTGTGTGTGTGTGTGTGCATACGTGCACTGTTTGTAAGAGACAGAGAGAGAGTGTGTGTGTGAGTGAGTGACTGTGTGTGTGTGTGTGTGTGTGGGGGGGGGGGGTACAGTTAATTATTCTTTAGCTATTGCTAATGTTAATATGAACGGAAGTCAAGACATTTTAGAAGGGGCTGGGTATACTTTTTGTAATTGCTTGTTTTGTAACTCTGCAGTGAATGTAAAAAGGTTAGTGGGTTGTGGTCGGCATACAGCACCACCGGCCACCGGCCCGGGCGTGACCCACCCCCCACATCAAAACGCTGTCTTGGTTCTTTTATATTGTGTTATCTGTAAACCAGACCTGTGTTATCTGTTATTTGTGTTATCTATGTTTTCATTTTTTTAACTTATGACTCACTTGATACACATCTACCTGAAACCAGGGGGTGGAGGTGACGGTAGGCAGTAGGCAAAGACAGAGCCAAAGACTGTGGTTAGCAAGCGGAAACAGACCTTGCAGCCTACTTTCAAACACGTCATGTGGTTACACCAAGTGGTTTGACCCATTTTGTGTGTTTTTTTCCACCTCTTCAACCCACCACTTTATACTGACATTTACACAGCCATGTGTGAACGAGTCTAGTGCACATACTTGCTAGAGCTATCAGAGTGCCAGGCATAATACTTTAGGTAGTGGGCAGATAATGGAGCTCTCACTAATATTTTACACCATTGTTTGTGTCTACCGCGACCTCAACATTAAAGTTTGAAAGATTTCCACTTGCGGATCTGTCAATATTGCCCCTTCTGTGTCAGGTGTTCTCCTTTGATATAAAATTGATATAAAATACCACATAGAAAGGCATTGGTGCACAAAATGTGCACACGCATGTGTATCTCGCAACAATTATGTCCAAGGCCTTGACACATTAACTAGCCTAATTTAACACAGTGTCGCAACACGACAGGTGGCCCAGGCGAGCTGTGTGCAGATGGTCCTATACTCAGCTTTTAATGGACATACTCTGTCGCTTCTATCGCTCTCTGTTGCAACACTCCAGAGATTCTCTGTTATTTAATCTTGTCACAGTCGATGCCTTTGCTCGGTAAGTAGTAGTTAATTATGAGGTGTCCCCTTGGCAATAGGTCTCACATCATCAATGAAAGTTTATACATAGGACCTACAGTATTTCACCTTGCACACATAGGCATGCATAAATTGAAAGGAGGTGGTGCTTCGGCACCAAAAGATGCCCGGAACTGGACAAAAAATGCCCTTTTGAAAGTATTTTTATGATCATTCTGATTGTTCTTATTATTAGGCTTATTATTATTAGGCCTTTCATTATTATTATTATTTTAGTATGACTGTGTGGACCATGCTGACATGATCATTTAGAAACACTTGCCAATAAAAAGTGTGCAAAAAGAATGCTCCAATATGCGCTCCGCCCCCTCTGACAGCACACCTCTCTCCCTTTGTCAATTTAAACTTTTCGTATCTCAATGTGGTGGTCAAAATCCATCACAAGGCCTAAACTTCGATAGGGCTCTTTTCAAATGCAAGAAAAAAAATATTGAATGAAGGCCTTAAGCCCAATTTAAAATGGGCCTTTAAAATGTGTGTACCTGCGTGCGTGCGTGCGTGCGTGCGTGCGTGCGTGCGTGTGTTTGTGTGTGTGCAGGGTCGGTGCTAGGCATAGACAAACCAGGTGGTCGCCTAGGGTGCCAAATGTCTTGGGGGCGCCAAGCCCGACAGAAATAAAACATTAAGCAAAATAAAGCATTAAGTTTCATATTGACAATTATTATTGATTATGAATGAGTACATATGTAGGTAGTAGATCAACTGTGCTCGATCAGATGTATGACATATGTCAATTTCTAATTCCACCAAAAAGCAAAGAGTGGTGCTCGCCTAGGGCACCAAATTGACTATAACCTGCCCTGTGTGTGTGTGTGTGCGTGCGCGCGCGCGTGTGTGTGTGTGTGTGTTTATGTGTGAGCTGTTGCTCACTATCTAGTGGCTTGGGGGACACAAGTGGCTGCCTGCCTAGACTGGTGACAAGATGAGCCCCTGTGTGTGTGTGTGTGTGTGTGTGTGTGTGTGTGTGTGTGTGTGTGTGTGTGTGTGTGTGTGTGTGTGTGTGTGTGTGTGTGTGTGTGTGTCTGTGCGTGTGCGTGTGCGCGTGCGTGCATGCGTGCATGCGTGCGTGCGTGCGTGTCTACCTGCCTGCGTGCGTGCGTGTTTTCAGCTTATTTCTCCTTTCTGAAGACCACAAACTTTCAATCTGTGTGTGCGTGCATACGTGCGTACGTGCATTCAGCTTCTTTTTTCTGAAAACCAAAGATCACAATCTACATCAGAGCAAACTGCCATCAGAATTTGGGGTTTTTTCGATTTGCATCTAACATCCACAAACCCATTGCAACACACCAGGAAATGATGATGGAAAACCGCCCACCCTCTTTTGAAAGAGCTAGAGCCCATCAGCGCTTTTCTTTCACTCTTCCCCCACCACAGACTGAATGCCTTGCCGTCATGGCCGACACTGACAACTTTCTGAGACGGCTCTTCATCAGGATGAACATTGTGTACATAGTAAGTTTCAGTCATTGTAGCACATTACATTACATTACATTACATTCATAAAGGTTGGAGCAGGCTTCACCCAACAAATATTCTCTTCTTTTAAGGGTGCTGACCAAAATATTGTAAAACTGAAAAATAAGAGAAGGTCACACCATGCATAGGTTTCTTTAGGCCTATTACACAGACGCGTTTCGGCGTTCTGCCTTCCTCAGTGTGCATTAAATTGCATTGCATTGCATTGAAATACATTACTTTACAGTCATTGGAACTGGATGCATGTTCTTGAAATATTTTGGACATTTTTTTTAATGATGCCCTATTTATTGTGAGACCATGCCTTTCGCATACCGTTACACACTTAAAGCATGTCAATACATACAGTAGACCTACTGTTGATCTGTTTATGGCAAGAAACTGACTAGATGGCAGATGTGACAGTTTATTGTCCAATTCCTACCAGCTTCCCATTTAAATTTTGCATTTATATCGGGGTGATGGTCTGGCACGTGTTTGAACTCATATCTTGTCTCTATGTACAGATTTTTGCATGTGTGGTTTTCACATTAGCTATTGTGCTGGACGGCTACCTTCGAAATAATTACAGTCAGGTAAATATGGCCTAATTAATTTAATTTGATTCATTTGATTATTTGAGAAATATGTATGCTGCTGTAGCTAAATCTCACATTTCTCATATTTGTCATGTTACAAAGACTGTGAAAGTGAATTTCAGTTGTTTCGTCCATACTTTTCTTAAAGGGCTACCACATGATTGCATGGATACAGACGTCTGTTTGGTTGCTGGGTATTGGTATATTGCTCGTGGCCAGCCTGGGTATCTATGGAGCCAAAAAAGAGAAAAAGTGGCCATTCATAATGGTAAGAAGAATAATAAGAAACAGTTATATTCATAACTATTCATTCATGCATTTCATAGAGTATGTTAAATTAAAGCAGACACCAGAGGTAAGGGAAAATAAATAAATACATGAATAACACAATAATCCAACCATACTACCGGAAACAATAATACCAACAATAATAGCTATAGATACATATTAAGACACTACCAATAGATCAGATTTAGTGAAAAAAAAAAAATC
Organism: Engraulis encrasicolus; assembly: GCF_034702125.1. Lineage (NCBI taxonomy): Eukaryota > Metazoa > Chordata > Actinopteri > Clupeiformes > Engraulidae > Engraulis > Engraulis encrasicolus. The sequence continues at coordinate 35,227,375 of NC_085868.1, forward strand.
TTTACTTCATTGGGTTCAGTTTTATTTAAAATTGAAGGCCATTTTACAAAATCTCAAATCTGAAATAGATATGGAACGTTTGTCTTTTATGTAAGGAACCACTGTTAGCATTGGAGGCTAAGCACCCCTAAAGATCAGGGTCTTAAGGGCCGTACACACACGTTGCTGCTAGTTACTCGCTCAGCGAATGAACTCAATAGAATGTCAATGTATTCCAGCGAGACTAGCAGGCGAGTAGGCGAGTACTGTACAAGCGATGCGATGTGGGCGGATCCCGAGTTGAAAATATTTTATCTTCGAGCGAGGCGAGTAAGCAAGTAACCAATTGGACTTCTCGCCTGTTCATTGGCAGTTGAAGCCGCGGGAACTTTCAGCGAACGTTCCATGAAAGAGAGGCGAGTAGGCGAGCAAGCGAGAAGCTGGTAAATAGCAGCGATGTGTGTGTACGGCCCTTTAGTTTTTAAATACAACTTATAGCATGTTTTTCTATACATCAACGACTGAGAGGCTGAGTTTTCATAGGCTGAGGGCACCTTTTCCCAACAGGGCTTGGGAATTTAGTGGGCGTTTTTTTGCAGATGCCTTAGGCATAAATGGGTTAAAATACTGTATCTGCTGCAATTTCTTTGAAAACAGACCACCCTTTCCATCACTCACCAGCTATCAGACCTCATTGCAACACATGCCTCAGGGTCAAAGACGAAACAGGGTTTTCAGGACTCAAAAAAAAACTGTTCCCTGACCAAATTTGTCAACTTTTTTGGGTACATTGGAGTGTAGTTAATTAAGTGTAATAAAGTTTATTATTTTCTGTTCAGTAAATAGTAAGCAACATGCATTTTAAAATGTCATTAAGAGTAATACGGTGTAATACAGGTGGTAATGCAAAAAACATATGGATGACCTAAAAAAAAAACTGAAATAAGATACATAACATAGTAAAGGGCTATATTTAAGGTATTCATCAAACTTAAAATGTTCTAGTAAGAGGCATTTGGAAATATTTTTTACAGTAGTCTTTCACCAAGTGCATTTTACCCATTTGGCTTTAAAGGGACACTGTGCAGGAAATGGTCAAAAAAGGTACTGCAACTATGCTGCTCATTGAAACTGGGCTGCCTGTTGCCAAATTTGATCTTTACATGAAAGTTTACTTAGTAATACACAAATATGTTCTACTATGGTCCAAGTACAGTCATTTTTGCAGATAAAAATGGCTATTTTTGGAAATTCAAAATGGCGGACTATGGAGAAGTATGAAAAGTGCAATTTTTCCAGTCATAATGAATACTTAGAATTTGATGCTGGTGGTAAACATTCATGAAAAAGGTAACATTAGTGAATGGGCAGCATGAATTCTGGAAATAAACAACTAAAAATCTCACACAGTGTCCCTTTAAGAAGTTTTTCCACCGAAGAGAGAATCAGTTTAAAATACACAAAGTGTTATTTTCTTTGAAGGCCTCATTTTTCCCCTCTATTCATTTGAAATAGCAGGAAAAAAGGTCTTCAAAGAAAAGAACACGGTCCCTAAAGTCAAATATGGCAGAGTTTCCCTGATGTTTTGAGGCTGCTTTGCTGCCTCTGGCACTGGACTGCTTGACCGCGTGCATGAAATTATGAAGTCTGAAGACTATCGACTAATTTTGCAGCATAATGTAGGAGACCACCCCTGAATCCCATAGAAAACCTATGGAGAGATCTCAAAATGGCAGTGTGAAGAAAGCAACATTCATATCACCTCAAGGATGGTCTAAAATTCCAACAGAGTGTTGTAGGAAAATCATTGATGGTTATCAGAAGTGGTTGTTCGCAGTTATTTTGTCTAAAGGTTGTACTATCAAGTATTAGGCTGAGAGTGTCAGTACTTCTCTCCGGCCCATTTTTTGAGTTTTGTGTAAAATGATCATTCATTTGACATTTTTTTCATTCTCTTTTGTGTTTTTTTCATTGCGTACAAACAAATAGATGCTGTGTGAGTCAGGCAATCTCCGCTGTGTGCTAGGGCCAGCTTCCTCATTAGCAAAATTAGCTGTTTTAGCTTCTCAGTACTGCTCAGCGTTGCGAATGTTAGTGCCTAGTAGTGAGCGTAGCACACAGCAAACAAACAGATATTAATAACAAAGCATTTGTGATAACAATCACTTTCTGGAAGAAACTGAGTATTATCTGACAGAATTGAAGGGGTGCCAATACATTTGGCCAGCACTGTACTATTCATTACTATCATATTGTTGCCATCATACTACAGTACTCAATGTCCTAAATGAGTGACAACAGAGATAAATGTTGTCAAATAATTGGTATTTTATTTTCATATTGGGGCATTAAAACATGTTTTGAAGAACTTCCAAGATCACAAGCTTAGAGGTAGGCCACTACTTAGGCCTAAAACAATAAAAAAAAAAAGAAAATGTTGCCTGTTAACACATTGAGTACCGACGACGTAATAATACGTTTTTCACGCCCATGCGTTGTATACCAACAACGTAAAAAAACAATGTTTTTGTGTTTTTCGTCATATTTGGAATCTACACCCTTCAATACATAATATTTGTGATTTTGGGAGGTCTGTGACGAATACAAATGACAAAAATGGCAGTCAAAAGCTTGTGTCATGATTTGGACATTTTAATTTTAATCACAACACCAGAGCAGCAACCGTAGGTAAAGCAGCCGGTCTATTAATAATTACAAAAACTTTTGGGTAAAGTAACCCGCATTGACTACGTCGTGTGCCTTGTGTGTACACCATGCTGATCCAGCTCAGCTTTCAGCCCTGTTAGCCTTATGAATCCACCATAGAGAATTACAACTTGTGATTCTCTATGGTAATGAACTATGATGCTGTCGTCAAGAATCGTGCCAGTTGTGTACTTACGTTTATGATCGGCATCCACTCTGTCGCTTTTTATAGTGTCCTTCACGCAATAAACACACAGGAAGATAATAGTCGTGTCTGGCAGCCTGAGTAGGCTAACATCCTTACCCAGATCCTTGGCTAGATCCTTACAAATGACCCCCAAACTGTGATCGGATCCAATACCCTGGGATTTTGAAGTTTGATCGCCGGCAAGATAAGTTGAATTGTAATCCTGTTTATGTTTTCTCCCCCATGAAAATGAATTTTCTAGAGCTTGCCGTCAGGAAGATGCTAGCCTACTAGCTATGTGGCTACGTAAACACTGCATCCCATATGGATCAACAGTTGTGGATTAGGCATTGGGTTATTGGATTTTGTTACCGAGCTTGGGTTAAATTACTTTCGGAACTTGTTCCTTGTTCATCTTTCTGCATGTTACTGAAGACCACGGCGCTTTCATGTATGCAAAGGCATTCGGCTACAACTTGCATAGCAAACTTTGCTGTGAGCCTGTGAAGCACTGGACGTAAATGCGCGTTTTGATTGGCCAAGGTAGTCAGACAGGAGGTGTGTCAAGACAGCTGAACAGGACAACACGAAGCTGAGCTTTTGTGCCAGCTATAATTTCATATCAATCACAACTGATCCCCTTCTAAAAGCGTGACATTCTGAATCAGTGCTTGGTTCACAAAAACCTTATTATCTCCGTTTCTTGCAGAATTTTGCAGAATTCGGGAGGTACCCGCATCGGTTTGCTTGGCAATAAAAGCTTGTAGAGACACACGGTTTTCACCCACGACAAGGGCAAAGTCTACACTTTCAAACTAGCCATACCATGTTTCAGTGGCACCATCACATAATATTCTGTGACTCTACAAAAAAAATGTCAAAAAAGGGCTTAGAACGCCGGTATTCTACGACATAATTCCGTAAACACCGCCGGTATTCAATGTGTTAACCTGCAGATTTCGGGGATTTCGATTAAGGGTGTTCTGATAATTCAAGAACAACTTCCAAAATCCCAGAATCGAACCAGTAATATGGTTGCTACATGGTAATAACAATGCTATAATGGTAATAACAATAAAAGTCATAATTTCAAGTAGTATCATATTATTGTATCTTATAATAATGTTGCTACTTATATTGCAGTTTTGATTCTTAATATACAATTATGAACTGATTACACTGAATGAAATGGCCCTTACACCGCATGTCACTGAATGACATCTCTTACACTGAAGGACGACCAAATACTTTTCACCTTATTTTTACCTTTTTACAAGCACACAGTTAGCCACCTACATAACACAATGACTTTGACCCACAATGTTTACTATGACTATTTATAAAATGCTTGTTTGGATGAGTATATGAGTATAAAAGTATTTTTTTGACATTTCACTGAACGACATCTGTTTTTGTGGACGCTGTTACCACAAGATAAAAATACGGGATTTTCAACTATTGAAGAACAAGAATCTCCCTTTGCATCATCCCTTAAGGGGTCCCGATGGGTCCTTTTGATGATTTCACATATTGTTGTGTGACTATCACTTTTTATTATGATTTAAAAGCACCATGTTGATCTTATTACACTGAATGACATCTAAGGAATTGAAAATCCGGACAAAAGTCCCCAGATGATTTGAATATCAAAACAAAATAGTAATGAAGTGTGCTTTTAATACAATAACAAGAACACTTCTAGAATTATGCCCAGAGAGTGAAAAAAGAATTTTGTTCGTCATTTTGCATAATTATTCAAGGATGTATTGGTGATTTTTAAGTTCGGACCTTTAACACTGAATGACATTTTTGCACTTTATGAGATTATTTCACACATACATTGACAATTATTTTTCTTTAAATATTACTGAAATGAGAAACCAGAATATGCTGTTTATCAGCATAACATTCAAAATTCATTTATTTACTTTTGTGATAGTTAAATGAGTGCAGAACAAAAAAAAATCATGTCTCGTGTTTGACCCCCCATCAAGATATGGAGCTAGTTTGTGATGGCACAGGTGGCAGTCTGTGCACTGAGAAATTATAATGCATTCTGGTCAGAAAATTCTATCCAGAATGCATTGTAATGGTGAAGTTTGCATGCGCAGTGCGCAACCTGCTGCAGCATGCTCCATCACGAACGCAACCATTGAAACGTTGGATGCTCAAAATGTATTGGTCCCTTATCCTGAGTTAATTTGTTTTATTTCCCGTTGTTCAATCCTCCAAAAGTTTTACTTAGGGTCATCCACATCCAACAGCCACAGATAGGAGATAAATGCCATCGTGGTTGTTCATTGTTACAAAATGTAATGTTTTTTTCTTTGTCTAAGTGGAACACATTTTAATGGCATGGCTGGATGAATTCTTGCTAAAATCAAGATTAAACATTTAAGGCCACTGGGGTTGACATTTCAGGACCTTATTTGAATTAAATCATATTTAATCCTTTTTAAGACTTTTTATGGACCCACTATCGCTCTTCTACCCAGCTCAATGCACATCCTATACACAATCCATGCCCTAAAGTACAACATTAAATGTCTGAACTTCACTGGAATACCTTTCTTTCTCAGTACATCTCAGCATCTGCAATTGGTGTGGTCATGATGCTGTCCAATGGCGCACAGTTAGCCAAGGCAAAAGAATTGGTAAGTGTCAAAATTATGTCAGAATCAGTGCATAAGCTGTGGGACCAATGGGCTGTGGGACCAATGGGCTGTGAGATCAATGGGCTGTGGGACCAATGGGCTGTGGGACCAATGGGCTGTGGGACCAATGGGCTGTGAGATCAATGGGCTGTGGCAGAGCCATACAGAGAACAGAGTCAGGCGATCTCCGCTGTGTGCTAGGGCCACCTTCCTCATTAGCAAAATTAGCTGTTTTAGCTTCTCAGTACTGCTCAGCGTTGCGAATGTTAGTGCCTAGTAGTGGGCGTAGCACACAGCAAATGCAATGCGATGCAATGCAGGGAATATGACAAGACTTGCTGTTCGTAGTAATAACTTCAGATAAACATCACAGGTGGTAAAACTGTTGTGATTATCACCACAGAGACAGTGGATAGTTTACATATTTGTGGTGATTACCCTGCAGTATAGTTGGTTAGTCCTTATTTTTGGCTGTTAATGTGGTGGTTCTATGTTGAGTCTATGGGAAGACAGCCGCTTTAGGCACGACCTTATCTCGTTGAAAGGCGGGGCTGCAATTTAATTCCTGGTCCTCCAATCGCGTAACTCTGTTCTCTGTATTGCTCTGGGCTGTGGGAACATCATCAGGGCCGGATTAATGCACAGGCTAGATATGGCTGCAGCCTAGGGGCCCCCACCTGCTAAGGGCCTCCCGATTGGTCAGAAGTGAAACATTGTAGAACTATGACAAGGTGCAATTTTGAAAAATTCATCTGTCGTGTTGAGTATAGTTGGTAGACATGTTATCCTTAATTCCTAGCACATACTTATGACACTGTCTAATTTTGCGAAATTTGCTTTCCGGGGGCCCCCACAGAAACCTGTAGCCTAGGGGCCCCAGGCCATCTTAATCCGGCAATGCCCCTCATGCGATACCAAACCACATACACAATCTTGTACAATCTACATTGAACAGGAACTCTGTGGAAAAAGTGACTGCATGATTGAACAGATAAATCATGTAATTTCAAGAATCCTGCATCACATCCTGTTATGTGTGTATGACATGCACAGCATACATTTCAGTGTTGAAATAATCTCTCTCTTTTGACTATTCAGCTGACCCTGGGGAGGCAACAAGGCATCATGGTAGAAAATTATGACAACAACATCAAAGTCATTAATGCCTACATATTTGCTCAACTTTTCCTGGCTGCTTTCGAGGTAATCCTCAAATTACATTACATTATCATCATCACTAGCATCATTACAGTTACAATTTCCTGAATTTCCCCCCATTAAATGAATTTCCTGAATTTCAATAAAGTTACTCTACTCTACTCTAGTTGTGTTGGCACTACAAAGTAAAACAAGTACAAACAAGAGTTAATGAGAAGGCACATTAGTACATTACACATTACTGTACATTAGTGATCAGTAGAGCAGAAAGACGTGCTTTTGTTATGTAATAAATGTCACACATGATGTAATGGGCTAATTAAACTTTCTTACCATCATAATGTATCAACAGGTGGTTTTTTACACGCTGAGTCATAACTTGTAATTTCGAGTTCCTAAGAGCAGTTAGAGTTTACTGTACCAGTGAGAAGGCTGCATGTAACCGAGGTGTCAAAAGTAAAACTTGAAGTAAATTTGTGGTGTAAGTACAGCACTAGCACATGTTAACCCATTTTAGGCTGGAGACACATATACGCTGCATTCAGGCTCTTGACATTTGAGGGGCTTTTTTTAATTAAAAATGTGAGTATGTTCAAGCTGAATGAACACATTCTAAAACAAAATGAGGCTACTTGCTTTTAAATGCAACTTATTTAATTTCATGTTGTTTGTATGTGCTTTAGAGGCCGAGATATTTAGGATTTAAAAGGCAGAGGACACCCTTTTCCAAAAAGGGCTTAGGCTAAAATGGGTTAACATAGCTGTTACACCAGTTATTCCACTGTACCTACTGAGGAAGACATAGGTTTGTCACTGGACAAAAGTCACCACAAATTTGATCTAACCATAGCAGAGTCAGCTGATTGTAAGACAGTTACCTTGACTTGTCTTCTACTCACTCACTGCAATTACCTGTGTTAGACAGAAACATGTTTTTTTTTTTTTACTTTTGCACCTCTGGCAAGTACAATACCCAGAAATACACTACTACACATTAATATATAGATATCATAATGTGTATTATTATATTGCTGGGTATTGTCACCACTTGTCCAAGGTGTCAAAAGTAAAAGCATGTGTGCATAAAAGTAAAAGCATGTTTGTTTGTTTGTTTATGACCTCTTTTCCCAGCTCCCTGGACTTATCCTGGCTGTGCTGAATATGTGCCGCCTCAATTATTGAACCAGTTCCTGTATCAATGAGTTTTCTTGTAACTAAGTGCTCTTGGTGTTGAAGCCATTGGTTTGTTACAAGTTGTTTTTTTTTAAATCATCAGCTAACTTACACACAGTATGTAATTTTACCTTCATTCAGTATGCACTTTTGTAGTACTAGTACTGTTTTTAATTAGAAGTTGATAATCTGTTAGCCATAAAAACTGACAGCTGTCTGCCTTTCGGTGTTGGCCTGTTGGTGCTCATTAGCGTTTTGATTAGGGCTGGGACATTGGGACATTAGTTAATTTCGATTAATTAATCACGCGGTTCGATAAATTAATTAACGCGATTTTAAAAATTAATCACAGTATAATGTAGCTACATAGTTCTGGATTAGACCAGTGGAGGGCAGTATTACGCCTGATGGTGAACAGCCTGCTGAAATCGAGAAGAGTTCTCTCTTCTTTTAAAAATGAATAATGTGTTCAGATGAAGCTTATTTATTTTTATAAATATATTTATTATTTTCAAATATATTTTTCACTGTTCTCAAGTCAGATATTTAAATACGATTAAAATGCGATTAATTCAATTAATTAATCTCAAAGCCTATAGATTAATGCAACTAAAAAATGTAATCGCATCCCAGCCCTAGTTTTGATGTTTGTGAATGAACTGATTCTTTTGAAAGATGTGAAAAACTGGAGCCAAATCACTGCTGGTGAGCCACTCTTTTCCATTTTTTTTTTGTTTTGTTTTTTGTTTTGTTTGTCTGAACCCCGATAAAGAGCCATGAATCCCATCTCTACTGCTCTTTTAATACCACAGCTCAGAATCATCTCTGACCCTAAAACAATAGCAACATACCTCTGCAAGATGGCATGGAACTCACATGTGTTGATGGGTAAACTTTCCCCCATTTTAACCAGGGCAGAAGCAGCCTGATCTCCAAGATTTCCGTGCTCCTGGACACGGATGTTAAGGACACGAAATCCGTGTACAGGAGCACGGATTTTGCCAAAATTCGTGCTCCTGGACACGGAATTGGTTTCCGTGATGGACACACGGAAGTGCTTTCTATATTCCCACAGCACTGTGTTCACTCTATCATTAGAAAATACATACCAAATGCTCAGTGATGGGCAAGCTACTTGTAAAATGTAGTGAGCTAAGCTATCAGCTACTCAACCATAAAATAAGCTTCACTACACTAAAGCTACCACCATCAGAAATGTAGTGAGCTAAGCTACAAAAATGTGCGGAAATGTAGTTCACTACACCAGAAGCTACATTGTCCCGACATAATGTCAGCTTGATAAAATAACAGATAGGCCTACTTTCATAAAAAAACGTTATTGATCTCACTATACTTTATTGATATTTATTATACACAGTAGCCTATGTTTTAAATATCATTATAGGCCACAGGCCTAGGGTGACCCCAATATGTCCAAGGGGGACATTGATATGTTTCTGAGGGATAGTATGGGACACTTCCTGGCGTGTGCATCGAAGTTACAAGTATATCCCACTGTCAAGTTTTGGTGGGTTTTTTGGTTTGGTTTCCCCTCAGTTCTGCTCAAACTTGAAAAGAGCCCGGCTGGGCAAGTAACAACTCAGACCAGAAGGTTCCCCTTTTGTTGTTTTTTATTAAAGTTCTTTGTTGTTTTGTTGTGGAAGGGGTTCGACTTGATTTCATGCACGTGGGTCTTGGAACCCCTGTGTGACTGCCTAGGTCTGAGGACAGTCAACATGTTTTGTTCGAGCAACATTGATTCGGGACAAACTGTAGCTAAGGTGGACGCTACGTCGCTACTTGAGGAAAAAATAGCTTAACTACAGGGACGTTACTCGATACATAAAGTAGTGACGCTACGACCAAGCAACAGGGCAATGTAGTTAAACTAGTAGCTTCACTACAATTAGCTAAGCTACTGCCCATCACTGCAAATGCTAATCCTAAACAAAATAATTAGAGATGCACCGGATCCAAGATCCGGTTCCGGATCCGGCAGGATAATAGGGATTTTCACAGGATCCGGATTCGGTTCCAGGATCCAGGATCCGGTAGCCGAGGCTTTTCAGTCAAAATAGTTTGAGCCAACGTGATAAAAATGGCCCACGTGTGCGAGTAGGCTATGTGTTTCAACCCTTTCGTAGGATCCGGTATCCGGTTCCGGATCCGGCAGGATCTTAAGCAGTGGATCCGGTATCCGGCAGGATCCTAAAAATCAGGATCCGGTGCATCTCTAAAAATAATGCTATAGCAATTTAATTTGTGCCCTGACCAAAACATTCCCTAACCTTAACCTGTCATTAAAGACATATTTTTGAGAAATACCTTTTCCAGTTGGTTGATATGTTATCAAATTCATATAATGAATGAAAGAATACTAGCTGTGCCCAGACCAAAACAATCCCTAACCCTAACCTGTCAGTAAGAAATGTTTTTTTGAGAAAAAATATTTGAAATTAGAAAAATCCTGAGAACACACAGACTGTGTGAACATAGAGCTGTGGGAGTATAGAGAGAGCACTTCCGTGTGTCCATCACGGAAAATAATTCTGTGTCCAGGAGCACCGAATTTTGGCAAAATCTGTGCTCCTGAACAAGGATTTCGTATGCTTAACATCCGTGTCCAGGAGCATGGAAATTTTGGAGGTCATGTAGAAGGCAGAAACCGCTACACAGAACATGTCACACAGGTCAACTGCACTGACTGCACATTGCCTTTTTTATTGTTTTATTTTTTTTCCCCCTCATTGACTACCTGTGTTATATGGGTTATATTACCTGTCCTCTTTTGAAAGTCGCTTTGGTTATAAAGCGTCTGCCAAATGCAATGTAATGTAATGTGTCTTTAAATGTCCATGTAGGCATTATCTGACTGTAAGCTATTTGACACCTGAATTTCCCCTCGGGGATCAATAAAGTTACTCTACTCTAGAGCTCTACTCTCAAGTACACAGGTCTGTACAGTTTAAAACTTTCTCACGGTGTCTGCAGTGCACATACTGGCTATTTTGATTAAAATGAATGTAACTATTTTTAATTAGGCTAGTTAATAATTATTTTTTTACATCTTAAATTATTCTAAATAAATGTAAATCACCCCACCACAACTGACTCTGTGTCATAATTGATTTTTGACACAAACACACCGCCCACAGATTGATGACCTGGTTTGCACGGTATAGCAGACCTACATACTGGTATGCCACAGTGAAATGCAGTTACAGAAATAGCATACATAGCATTTCAGCAACCAAACAGCGCCACTTCCTGTGGTTTTCCCCCCATTATATTTCCCTGAAAGATGTGATTGCCATCAAGTGAAATGCTGAGTAACAGTTAAAAAGTGTCAGCGTCCGTTGCTAGAGGAAGGTGAGGCCCATAAACCACAGACTAGCAGAATGTCACACATGGGTTCATAGTTCTCTGCCTGAAACCATGGCAACAGGCATATAGAGTATGACTTTTCCTCCACACCACCACCCATATTTGTGCAAAGGAAGTTACACGTATACAGTACTTGTAGCTTGGTGTATGGTAGATTGATGGTAAAAAAAAATCTGAGTTAGTAGTCTGGGGGTAAAAAAATGGGTTTTATTTTATGTTGGCACTCGGCACACATATTCTATATGTGATCCAATGATGCTGTACAGCACTTAAAAAACATATTACACTGCTGTATGCTGCTCATCTATGATTTGATAACATGAAAGCAAAGATGAAAGGTGCAGGCCTTGGCCATGGGTCAAATGGCCTAGGCAGTGCAGTGAGGTCATTTCCCAATCCTCCCCATCTCTCTTTTCCACTCGCTTCCTGTCACCATTCAACACTCTCAGGCATACAAGCCCCTTTAAAAATATTACAAAATATATACCAAGAATACCAGCCATTACCCTCAAGTACCTGTAGGCGTTTCAGAGTTCCCCGCTTCAACCGCAACAGACTTAAACATGCTTGGATTACTCTTACTGCACATCACCAGCACCTGGACAAGTGGTTGTGCACAGGGACCTTACTTTGAGACTTAAACATGCTTTTATACATCAATCGATTCTCTTGTTAAATCAGTCAAAAGGCTCTACGTATAGAGTTATCAGTCCATGTAGGTAGGATCTTCAAGTTATGTGGGTTGTATGTAATGTATGCATGTGTGTCTGTATATAGGCCTGTGTTTTTGTCCTCTGTTTTTGTTTTTTGTCAGCTGTGCAATAGTCTTGTGATGTGATGTTATGTGTATGTCCTGTCTTAAGCGAGTGTTGCTCAGGGACGCAAAAAGAATTTCAGTGTAAACTGACAATAAACTCTAATTGTATCGTATCGTATCGTATCGTATCGTATCGTACATAAAGGTGCAGGATTGCCAGATGTGACAGGTGATTCCAGACAAAAAAAATGCTCAAAAAAACGCCTGAACTGAAGGAAATTCCATTTGTTTGATTTATGTGACCATAAATATACAGACAACCCCCCAATACCCTTTCTCTTACCCAAAGATGATTATCCTAAAGAGCCTAATTAGGCGGGAAACTGTCCAATCTGGCAATACTGTAAAGGTGGCATGTAACTGTGCACATATAACAGAAAACTGTTTAAGACTATGTACAGATTAAATGAACCAAGTAATGTAATAATAACATGCTAAACTAATGTTAATGGGAAGTGACACCCAATACCACTCTGGAAGAACTGGAAATTAGAAAAGCACGTCTTATTGATTGTAAAGAATGTTAAACTGTAGGTTCGGTGGTGGGTGGGGATGTCTATGTGATTGTATTTTTATACTGTACTTGAACCAACAGCCTGTAATAAAGTGATTGATTTCTGTCTCATTTTATAAGCAATGTTTTGTTATTGTTCTTTTTCGTTCAACTCGTTTTGTCATCTCTTTGGGAGACAGCTCATTGGCTGCGAACAAGGCGAAGTTCTTGTAAAATTATCCTGAAAGGCGGACATTTTGGCGCGCCGGGGCTTGGTCCTGCCTCGAAGGCTATATCACGCAGTGCCGAGGGCGCGTGATTTTACAAGAACTTCGCCTTGGTCGCAGTCAATGAGCTGTCTCCATAGAGATGACTCACTCATCTCACTCAAAGAACCGGGGACTCCTACGAGTCCTCTTGTTTTGTAGTGATCTTGAATACAGTATGAGGCTCACCAGACCCTTCATTAAAAAGATAGGAGCATAAAAGCTTCAGCTTCACATTTAGTATTTGAGACTAGTAATGTAGAGGTACTTATTTATTACCCAGAACATTAAGGTGTCCTCCATATTACATATATGATACGTACATGAAATGTCACACCTTTGCACCGTCTCCTCAGCACAGAGGCCCTTGTTGTCAGCAGCTTATTTTACAGTATAAGGTTGGTTTAATAAAACAAAAACTATGAAATGAGAAAACTTACCCTATCTTTCAGAATAGACATACACTCACCGGCCACTTCATTAGGAACACCTCTCTAGTGCTGGGTTGGACCCCCTTTTGCCTTCAGAACTGCCTGCAACAATACTTGGGTAGGCTGTGGCATTCCAACAAAGATAAATTGGTTCTATTTGGCCCAAATTGTGCTAAGAAAATGTCTTTATGCCATTATATTCCCAGCCTGAAATGTTGATGTAAGGCAGGGTTGACCCATGTTTTCATGTTGTTGACACCAAATTCTGACCATTCCACCTGAGTGTTGCAGTTGATATCAAGACTCATCAGACCAGGCAACATTTTTCCGATCTTCTAGTGTCGTTTATGGTGAGCCTGTCCAAATTGTTGCCTCATTTTCCTGTTCTTAGCTGACAGGAGTGGCACCAAATATGGTTTTCCCATTTGCCTCAAAATTTGATGTCCTGTGAAATCAGGGATTCTCCTATGCATGCCTCGGTTGTAATGAGTGGTTATTGGACTTAATTTTGCCTTTGTATCAGGTCAAATCAGTCTGGTCATTTTCCTCTGACCTCTACCATCAACAAGGCCCACAGAATCGATGCTCACTGCATTTTTTTTCTTTCTCGCACCATTCTTTGTAAACCCTAGAGATGGTTGTGTGTGAATATCCCAGTAGATCAGTATTTTCTGAAATACTCAAATCAAGCCCTTTCAGCTTGACAGCCATGCCATGTTCAAAGTTATTTAAATAACCTTTCTTCCCCATTATGATGCTCTGTTAACTGCATCAGATCATCTCAAATCAACCATCACCATGTGATTAACTGATATAAAATTTGCCTCAATGAGCAGTTGTAACAGATATTCTTGGATTCTAGGATATTCTTGATGTGCAGTGTTGCCATTTGCCATCAGTTCATTTAGATGCCTTGAAACAACAATTTGAGTATTGTACAACAATGTCCTCCCAACAATCCCCCAGAAACAATACTTTTGAGGTTTTGGTACGATAATTCAGCCATTTCTATCTGACAACACTGTTGATGTGTGACTTAAATTACACACGCGACCGAGTGAACATACTTTCTTCCAAACAGTCAGAGCACTACACAATACTCGAGGTATAATGTAGGAAGGAGAGAGCCAACAGGCTTCTCATTCACATTTCATTGTTTGACTCAACATAGACATTTCCCATCATTGTTCTCGGCATGTTGTTTGACTCAACTTGGGTGTCCAACCGTGTGCAAAATTCTCAAAAGATACAGGCAAGGCGCTACTGCATATCCTGCGTATCCTGCAGCAAGCATGTCCCGGGCCTAAATGCATCCCATGTACCATTTTCACTGTGGGGTATGGTGTGGGTCCTGCAATGCATGGGAAATTCTGCTGTGGCGATGCATACTTAGTTGACCTGAATTATTACAACATACTATATATCGGGAATGGAATATGGCAGTAACAAAAACATGTGACAGCTTCTGAACCAATCTCATGGCAGAATTGCTGTGTACGTCCCAAACACAGTTGTCAGTACTCTTACGATTACATACAGTATACATCCCACTCATGCCCCCCAGTGGCACAACAATGGTCTATCAACTACAGAGGTGTCTACTTATATACCCCCATCAGCCTTCAGGGCTCTGAACTTTTTTAGACAGGGGGTAGATTCCAATGTACAGACTTCCATCCTCCCTTGCTCATTTGCCTGCTTGTGACCTCCCGATGATGTCACTGACGACAGAAAATGAATTCAATATCTTGAAAAATCACAATTATAATGTAATTTTCTCATTTGCAATTGGGATGGTGAATGGAAAAACAGTCCCCATAAAGTTGTTGTGGCCAGGCTGACCCCTGGCAAACTTTATTGTTTTCTCCATGGAGGCAGGGCGACAAGCACAAGTGGAGGATGGGAGTGGGCATATTGGAATGCACAAGCAATGAACATAGTGGTAGAACATGGCACTAGAGGGGTCACAGGCAAAGGTGTAGGTTTGGCTTGGAAAGTGGTGGGGACAGTATAAGGGCAAATTGTCTATAGTAAGCTATTTCTGCATTGTATTTGTGTGAAAATGATGGGGACACCAACCCACCCCCCACCCCCATCTCCCCATCCACACCTAAAATTACACCCATGCATCACAGGAATCCCTGACAGCACGGGAAAACGGCAAGTGCAGCCTCAATCATGTGCTCTTCAGCCAATGCAAATCAATGGAGAGCATGCCCACCTCTGTCAAAAAATAGCCTAAACTGTGTGACTATAACACATTACACGGACCACCTTGAAATGTCAGTGTAAATATCTACTAAAATCGTACAAATCAATGAACATTTTACTTGCAGTATTAGCCACACATTTAAACCCTGTATAGTATGTCAATATAACTGTTTGACATTATTAAGCCATTTTTGACAGAGATGAGCCCCTTCTTCATTCATTTACACTGCACGGGTCTACCTCCAAACAATGGCTTCCAGGATTGCTGTGACAATCGAGAGTATGGCGTTCTACCTCTAAAAAGGCAAGTGAATTTCAAAGGATAGGCCTACTCAGAAACTTTCAATGGGAATGAATTGTTGCTCAGAGTATAAAGAATGTTTAACCAGAAACATCCTGGGATAGAACTAAGAAAATCTTTGGTTTAACTGTTTTCATTCCCTGGCGATGTGGTCTTTGACTACACATTACTTTTTTAGACATTACCGGTATTCAATTCCTTGCTTTTGTTCTCATTTGATAAAAGGCAAGCTTAGTGTAGTCTGCATGACAAATTCTTCTGTTTTCCCCTTTGGACATAATGCGATTAGAATAGGTCTTAAGACTCCAAGGTGGGACAGTTCCAGTACTTTGTTTGTGAATTCAAATGACCCCACATTCCAGGCCCGAATGAGGACCTTCATGTACAAGTCTATGTGCAGATTAAATGAATGAATGAAGTACTGGAATAATAACATTGACAATGACACTCAATACCACTGTGACGTCTGGAAATATGGGAAAAGCCAGCTGTATGTTTATTATTATCTTTATTATTATTCCAAAGTATATTATAAATGACTGTAGGTTTGTGGGTGGTGGGTGGGAATATTGCATAGGAAATGTTTGTTGTTACAAGACATTAAACGTACTGACTGGACTGAGGACTACATCAGCAATGCCCGTGTCTCTGGCACCCACTGCATATCTGGAGTTATCTTGACCATGTTCTTATTTCAGAAGAAAACACCTGGCTAGTTTCTGTACAAATGAACGGTGCATGGTCGATTCACGGTCACATCATATCTGTTTACAAACAGTGAAGGGATCTATTCTTACCATTACATCCCACTCATGCCCCCTAGTGGCACAATGATGATCCATCAACTACAAAGGTGTCCACTGCTATACCCATATTAGCCTGCGGGTGCACTCAACCCGTCACTGGCTCTGAACTTTGTTATAGACCCGTTCAGAGTCAACGTGCTCATGAATGCGTGCGCATCGTTGACTCAAACACACCGGAGATATTGTAAGGATATTACGAGAGACTCCACTTTTCTGGGTGGTACTACACTCTAGGGGGAGAGCAGACTCCATTCAAAAAGAGCGGGCTGCTGCACTCAAAGTCGTTTCTCGACAGCGGCCACTAGGAGAATTGAAGGCATGGGTAAAATCGGGAGTGGTGATTCTGTATTTAATACTGGGTGACAGTACAGACACTAAAGAGAGAAAAACTGCCGTTCTGAAGCGTATACGTTGATAAAAAATAGAGATTCCAAAAAGTACACTTGTCATGCTATTTTGAGAGGGAAGAGGCAGTTCCACAACCATAGGAGATGTTTGTTGTTACAAGACATTAAGCTACTGACTGGACTGATGACATCACCAGGAATACCCGTGTCCGTGGTGCCCACTGCATATCTGAGGTTAGCGAGAGCATCCGTTATCTCATTTCGGGAAAAAACACCTGTCGAGTCTCTGTACAAGTGAACGGGGCATGGACAATTTTGAGGTAGCGGTGCGCACACAGCCAAATTACGTCATACCTGTTTACAAGCTCTAAAGGGGTCTATACAGTTAGACAGACAAGTCAAATGATACAGCTTATATGTTTATTCAGAACATATGGCTCTGAGTGTATGTGCAGTCTTCCTGATCAATGGAATTGATTAAATGGAATGGAATGGAATTGTTCTGTTGTGAACAGAAGTGGTTAGCATTTGCAATGTATCAACAATGAAGGTGTGAGCTTTATTGTATTTGGCTGTAGAAAATTGTCAATAGTCATGGCAACCAATGCATTTCTGCTGTCCGGATTTTATTTATTTATTATTTTAAAACCTCTCATTTTCAATGGGAATAAGGAAGTTTACGGAATGTTTAACTATGTTTTTATTCCCTTAGGATGTGGATGTGGTCTTTGTCAATGACAAAGATGACAAAAATGAAATAGTAGAGTACGTTCCCTCTGGTAGATGTTCAGAAAATAGTCTTAGGTAGGCCTACTGTGCTGAGACTATTTTGAAGCTATTTCACAGCTTTGTCTCTTGTCACATTTGAATGAAAACAAGTTTTGTTCAACAGTTACTGTTATTTACTCTGCTACATGTACATCAGCAAAAACACAGGCTAGAGGAAACAATCGACCACAGACCAAACTTGAATAGCAGGATGATACAGTTGAGTGTTTTTGTTCTCGTTTTCCAGTTCCTGTAAGGCCTTGTTCTTTTTCAATAAACCGTGAGAACTGACAAGTAGGCAGCACCTCAAAAAGACCAATAATTGTCATGTTAAAGGGATGTTAGGACTGTTTGCCACATAGCCAGGGTAGAGACTATATTGCTCACAAAAGATATTAAGATTAAGTTATAGCCTAATGAATGGGTAAGGAAGGTAAAGAGAAAGGTCAATTATAATGGATTTTACTTTGATTGTGACTTTGTGTCAGAGTCTCAATTTAGAGTTAAAAAAAGATAAATAAATTAATCTTTTGCGTTTCATGCACATTGTGTGCACAACGACTGACACTGATATCCAATCTATAGAGAGCCAGCAGGCAAAACCACATGTCTCTCATGCCCTTCATGTTGACTTCTTTTTCATTGTTTTGTGCCATCATTGCTGAAAATACAGTAATGTTACACTGTCTTGTCTTTGTTGTTAATCAAAAACATACTGCATTAGTTCCATAAACATTTGGGTACATATACAAACAGTGTTTTTGTTTTCTCTCATATCCAATTGGTTAGTATGCCATCATGTGGCTCTCCAATGGTGGTGATGAAACTCGTTGACCCTCTTTATCATGAAAGTTACCCATCCCTGTGTTTGGACATGCGTATATTTGTGGTCATTGTGGGACTGCCCTCACATCTAACCACCATGACCATCTGCCTTTAGCGGCATACTGTAGCTTTGCTTTCCTCTCTGGCAGAAAAATCAAAATGGCGCTGAAGAAACAACACCTGAAGTGGGCCTTCATCGGACTGAACATCATACTCACGGTAAGTCTCCAAACTGAGCTTATGAGGCACGGCTTTGATTAGGCAAAGTACACAGGTGTCAAAAGTGAAAGTCATTTACGGTGTAAGAACAAAACTAGCGCATGATTTACATAGCTGTTACACCTAATCAGGTACATACTGTGTAGACTGTGTTACTGAAAAACATTGAAACACTTACAACAATCCACCACAATTTTTATACAAAACAGTGCAGAGTCAGCTGATTGTAAGACAAACTGGTCTACTGTTTACTCAGTGAAGTTACCTGTTGGAATGAAACAGGTTTCCTTTTTTTACTTCTACTTTTACTTTTCACATCTCTGGCAAAGTAAGTATTCATTTTGTCAAACACTTGCAACATGTAAAGTGGTTCTAACATTCTGGCATTCTGGCCTTGGCCAACCGGTAGGGCACTCGCCTGCCATGCGGCTCACCGCGATTCGATTCCCGTCCCGTGTCCTTTGCCGACCCCTCCCTGTCTGTCTTCCAATTCACATCCTGTCCACCTCACACTGTCCTATTAAATACATTCGAAAAAGACTGTTTTGCAATGTTACAGTAAAACAAAACTAATTCAACGGCTGCTATTCTGTTTTGAAGAACATGTTGCACTAAACAACAGATGGTACTTACGAATAATAATGAAAATATTCAGTAATTATTAGAAAAATGATTCAGTCACATCACAGTTTTAACCTATGAATGCTAAATGTTTCCTAAATTCTAGAGTGTGGTTTGAAATCATCAACACCACATTGCTGCGGGAAGTTGCTTGGTTCCACCAGCATTGTTTTATTCATTTGAATACAATCCCTTGCTGAGAGCATATGTAGGCCCTATGGGCATTGGGTACGTAGTTTAATTTCACATTTTCAAAAAAAAATGTACTCTTTTGTGTTTAGTATGAAAATATAGGCAACAATTCAATAAAATATACAATACTAACAGCATTTTCGTGGGTATATTATTTTAAAGCAATACCATGTTTTTTTGGTTCATGAATCTAGCATGGTAACAACTATCAGCGTTTTCACACCTGGTCCCCTTCAGCCGCCTAAGCAAACTCAGAATAGTGACTCAGCATGAATCTAGCATGGTGACTTCACTCTTCCATCGTCTTTGGGATGTAACATGTGTGTGTGTCTCTCTCCATTAGCAAAAGAAGGGTCAAAATGACTGTCAATAGTAAGTAAAAGTTTATTTTTAAAAAACCCTTTCAAATGTCTTTTTCTCCTTGTCTATAGATTTTTGGTGTGGTGGTTTTCATTCTTGCAATTAAGATGGACGTGAGCCTTCAAACTAAGCTCAGGGTATGCCTCTGTCACATTCTTATATAGGGTTTTCACACCTGGTCCCCTTTAAGAGAACCAAACTCAGTCCTCCTTAAGTGGACCAAAAAGCGAACCGACTGCAAAAGGACTCAGTTTTTGTTCTTATTGTGAGTGTATTACAAGAAGAACTGGCTGATCTTTCTGGTCCTGGTATCTTTTATGGTGTCTCACTCTTTTTTTATCACACCCGGTCCTCTAGAGCCCTTCTTGAGTGATTACTCCTAGTCACAAGTGTAACTTGTCACAACTCAAAAGCGAACCAAACTGAGACCATGTCAACCAAGGTCTCAATACGGTTCGCTTCCGAGGGGTCTGGGTATGCTTTGGAGCGTTCACATATGCGGCAAAAATGCTGAGTCACTAGGCCTACTCTGCGGTCGCGTAGGCAGCTGAAAGGGGCCAAGTGTGACAACACTGATATTTACAAAGAGCTCATTCCCACACAAATTAAAATTCAGCGCGTTATGACTTTGTAGTGCAAAATAACATGGAGCATCACTTTCATACTTTCATGCAGGAAGCCTATGGCCAATTCGCGTGGATACAGGCACCCTTTTGGCCTCTGGCTTTTGGACTCCTGCCCATGGCCGGATTAACCATATGGGCACACGGCACAGTGCCCAGGGCATCAAGCATTCCCAGCCGGTGGGGGGCATCACAGGAGAAGAAACTTTTTTTTTTCATTAATGTTTGTAGACTTAAAATGGTTAAACATGACACTGTTATATACCGTATTCATATAAAATTCACTATTAAAACATAATGTCATAAGGGCAACGATATCATCATTCTGAGCAATAGTGTCCTGTGACAATCATCCCCCCTCCCTCAACCTGTCAGTTGAGCCGTTCCACCTGTCGTGAAATGTATCATGTTTTTAAAAAGCCCGCGGTTGTAGAAAAGAAAAATGGACAGACATCAGTTGAGTGGTTGTGTGAAGAGAAAAGTTTAACAAGAGAAAGACCCCAGGCGTTTAGCCTTGTGACTAGACTTGTGTAGATAATTGGAGTGCGAGGCTGAGGATTTCATGCACTGGATGATGGAGAGGAAGAGATCAGGAAGGAACTCCTTGTGGACGTGCTGTTGGGTGTTTTTGGTGTGCTCAGAAACTGTAAGTCTTGGATATATCTTGGTTGTGTGTCACCTGTTTAATATTAGGTTGTAGAAGGTTATGATTAATGTCCAGAGATTTCGCCGACGTTTCGTTTAAATGCGTCTTAATGCGCTTGCCGCGCTATAATCGCATGTTAACTTAGCCTACAATTGATGAATTCCTGCCGTGTGAGAGCGTCTAATCAGCAGGTTGGTGTCTATTACCGTAGTGTGTGTAGGCTATACCACGTATGAGTAGGCTACATGTCTCTATTTAGTAATTTCATGTAGGTCTACAGTGTCTAGTTAGCTATTAGTGTAGCCCATGATTAGCTATGATTTGCCATTATGTTGCATGCAGTCATAGCCTACGTTTCTAAGGGGCAGTGTTGTTGGGTTTTTTGTTGTTAAATTTTTAGAAACCACAACTTAAGTCACAATTACAACCTCCTTCATCACAATTACAAGTAGTTTACAGCTGTGAAGCTCATAGACCATAACCTCCCAACTGTGAACTCCACAAACTTCAATATTGTGGACTTGTAGGCCTATCATGCCAGAGTAGGCCTATTTTAGATACCCCACAGTGATTCCTACACATCTCTAAGGATCAATCAAAACATTTTGAATAACCTACACATTTGAATATGCTGGATCCTGTTCAAATGGATACACTTGAATATGGAAATAATTGAGTATGGCTGCATTTAAGATTTTTATTGAGACACTCATGTAGGCCTAGGCCTATTGCATATCGCATAGCCTATTTTGAATAAGACATTTCAATATGCGAGGAAGAAAGACACTGTTTATGTGTACTTTTGCTTATGCTTAGGGCTACATGCTATGGGTTACTGAAGGCACGGGCAAGGTGCGTCTGTGCGGGCGCGCGCACGTGAGTGGGTGTTTTGTTTTGGGAGGGGGGGGGCACTTGAGGTTTAGTGCCCAGGGGCATCACATTACCTTAATCTGGCCCTGCTCCTGTCTGTGGCTGGTCTTGGTTTCCATGGAGCCTTGAAAAACCAGAAGTGGTCCTTGATCTCAGTGAGAAAAACACACAAATATATTTTCTTTTATTTAGTTATATACTGTATATCGGCAAACCTTGGCATACAAGCCTGACACCCTAACCGCTTACCCATGACAGCCCCAGAGCATATAGGCCTACGCCAAATACAGTCATGGTATAGTGGTAAGGGAGCTGGACTTAACGTGGTGGTTGACTATTTTAGACATTAAGCCCTGTTTGTGTGACTTCTGGGGTGAATTAAAGATGTTCTCATCACAATTTTGACATTTGGTGCTGAACGGAGAAGTTGGGTATCAAACACTGCAGCCCCCCCACCTTTAACAGAAAAGACATGGAAAAAGACCTCGAAAAGACATGGAACTCGCCACGTGGTCAGTGGTAAACGGCGATAAATTGATCCGAAAATGGCAGGGAAATATGCCTTCAAACTGTTGTTTAGCATTTGATGGACCTATTTTTTTCCTGACGCCAGTGAATAGCAGTAGACAGCCAGTAGATGGCGAGAGTGTGTTGTTTGTGTAGACACCAAGGAGCGAGGTAGAACGGTTTGGTTGCCCCCAGCCATAGAGGTAGAAAATAACACTAGAGGTGACACAGCAATTTGCAACAGCACTGGGACATGGCGCATGGAGCCGTAGGTAGTGTAGGCACCTTCAGTAAATGCAAGTCAATGGAGAACCCCTGTCAAAAACTTGACTAAAACTGTGTGAATATGAAGTAACACATTAATCAAAGACCAGATTTGCAATGTCAGGCTAAATATCTACTTAAATCATGAGTCAATAAAATACATTTGAAACATTTTTAAAATTCCATATTTTATGAACATAGTTAGCAACACACTTCAACTATTGTCCTTGTATAGTGTGTTGATGGACATTTTCACATGATTAAGCCATTTTTGACAGAGGTGAGCTTCCTTCTCCATTAATTTCCATTTCTCTGATCTACCTACAGATAATGGCCGCTACAGATTGCCGTAAAAAGGGGGGCGGGGTCACGTCTAGTGTTATTTTCTACCTCTATGCCCCCAGCACTCAGAAACTGGTGCTGGCTAAAAAAAACTACAGCTTGCATACAAACCCTAGAGAGGAACATAAACAAACAGAACCCTGTTTCCGGTCGCGTGGAGTAATACTAGTCAAACCAATTAAATCAATGAAGACAATAATGATTGTATCTTCTCTGTAAGCGTATTTCGCTGTCATTTTCGAGCCAACGCATCGCTGTCAGTGGCGTTTCTAGCCCAAAATTACCACAGGGAGGGGCCTGACAGGGGCCCACATGTTTTTAGGGGGGTCCATGTACCTTATATTGTTCGACCTTACTTTTGCCAAATATCGGCCTTTTTCTAAAACGAGTGGTGCCTAAAATACCTGCAAAAACACCTGCTTCAGCATCTGAAGCACATACAAAGCATGTAATTAATTAAATTAAAGACTGCCTCATCTTGCATTAGAACACATTCATTCAGCTCTAACATACAAACTTTCTTCATTTACATTTTTTTTTTGATTGATGAGCTACTGTAGCTCCTGGCGCTAGGGTCAATGATGAGCTACACAGTATTTGGCATCAATGGGTTAATCAACTTACCTATTTCATATTTAATCTAACTGTTAAATCACAATGATCTGTATGCGTTGTTTGAAATGCTATACCAATTATTATTATTATTCTGGAAAAAATGTAATGGCAAGAACATACAAACAAGGCTGGGCGGTTTTGGAAAAAAATGTGTATCACAGTTTTCTTGATGACAAATGATATCACAGTTTTCTGCACGTTTTTCTTTTTTTTGATAAGCGGCGATTTTTCCCCAAACCTTTCTAACGCAAAGACTGAAATTAAATGTAAAAATCTGATAAAATCATGAATTTAAATTAATCTCCGTTTCTATTTTATCACTTTTCATTTCAATAATATTTGTGTAATTTACAGTTTATATTTCCCTATCCAACAAAGTCTCAAATAAGAGAAAATGCAGCATTGCAAAATAGCCTAAAATCTCTACCACATGGCAGTCAGTAGTGCCACAGATCTTTCAAGGAAGAAGGGTTAAATGATTGTAAGCAGCTGCTAATTTCTCTGGCAGCTGTTTTGGGCTTTTTTCCCCAAGACAGCCCAAAACAGCTTATTTCTCATTCTACACCTGGCAACACTAGTTGCTTATTTCTTGTTCTACACCTGGCAACACTGGTTCCTAGGTCCGTTGTCCTGTTGCTTGAGATTGACTTAAGGGACTCACTAGTTTGACGCCGTGTCGCCCAGGAGGGGCGGGATTTGGGGCAGAACAACAGAAACGAAACAGACTGAAGAGACACAGGAAACAAACGGATTTACTTGACATTGTGTGAATATTTCCTTTGAATTAAACGCCAATCCAACGTAGAAGGTATTTTGTCCGGTAGTTTGTGTCATATGGCGATGCATTTCGCTCCTATTTTGCTCCCAAATCATTTCAAACAGCAATGTAGCAATGTATCTTGTCTGCCCATTGCATTTGTACGCTAAGCTACTTTAGCCTATGGCAAAACTCATAAGCAGCCTGAACAGAAGTGCTGCGCACACACAGTTGGGATGGCAATTAAATACCTTTAAGAATCTGAGAACTGTTGTAGCCCATTAAAATAGCACCACATAGAATTGCCTTTTAACTCAGCCACATAGGCCTACAGTAAGTGCCCAAACCAAATGCATGCCACCATTCCGTATAAAACCGGCTTATTCCTCACCTACAGAAACTTTAGGAAATGAATTGTTTCCTCACTTCAGCATATAGTCCAATTCCATTTAAGTCCAGCAATGATAGCTCCAAAAATGTTCAGAAGTTCTAGCTCACAAGTCTGCAGGTCACCGCTTGCAGCAGGTGGAACAGCCCGCGACTCTAGTTGTATGCGTGTAGGGGCAGTGGCAGCACCTCACCCGAGCCTGGGGGCAAAGTATTGACGAAGGTCCCCCTACCCAACACGTGTAATGTCATTGGGACCCAATTCTGTACCCCCTCTGTGCCTGTGCCTGGGACAACTGAACCTCCTAGTCCCTTCCTGTATGTGTTGCGCTTGGAATCCGTCAATGCACGTTGCAAACCTGTTCCGCTCTTTGGCCAGCGGTTAGACATTATAATTTTTTATATCATTGGCTGGTGCAGGGGCCCTCGGGGGCCAGGACCAATTCTACAGGGGCCCAGGCCCACCCTGGCCCCTGTCTACGCCAATGATCGCTGTCCACCTCTGACCACTCGGTGAGTTTCATATCTCTGCAAACGAAAGTTTAGGCTAATGCTGTTTTAGGATTGTGCTTGAGTGCTAGATTGGAGTCTGTGTAAAGGTGGGGGGTCTGCAGTCTTGGTTACCCAAATGCTCCGTTCAGCACCAAATGTCAAAATTGTGATGAGACCATATCTAATTCACCCCAGAAGTCACAAAAACAGGGCTTAATGTCTAAAATAGCGAACCACCACTTTAAGTTCAGAGGGCTGCAGGTTTGACTCCCACTCTGACCTCTTCCTACACCTCTATCCATGGCTGAAGTGCCCTTGAGCAAGGCACCTAACCCCACACTGTTCCAGGGACTGTAACCAAAACCTTGTCTAAATAGGCCTAACACTAAATCGCTTTGGATAAAAAGAGTCTGCTAAGTGTAATGTAATGTAGTAAACATTTCAATATAATATATGATATAGGATAAAAAACACTGTTACCTTCCATCTTTTTCCTCAGTTTATCACCGCTAATGTGATCGGTCTGATCACAATGCTAACAACTGGAGCCATGCTAAGCAATATAAAAGCACTGGTAAGTTTCATGACACACCACAATGTTGTCAGAATAAAAGCACTGAGTGTAATTAAAATTGATGACAATGTTCTCTGAATGTGTGTACACATTCTAATGCCTGAATGTATGTAAGTGTGTGTGCTATATACAATATGTTTAATATGTTGTGCAATGCACAAACTACTATAATTTAAGTAGCCCAATTGTGTATGCTGCTGGACACCTAGGCTACATTTACTTTGGTATAAATACATTTACTTGGATCAATTAAATTCCTATACTCAGGCCCCCCGATTTTTTTTTCAGCTCACCTGCTAAGGCTTTGTGTATGAATTAATTATTTTAAGAGCAAAGAAATCCTGCACACTGTCCATTCCACCAACAAACTTTAATACATTGTTTTGGTCATCCGACCTGCTTCATGTTGTATTAAAGTTTGTTGGTGGAATGGACAGTGTGCAGGATTTCTTTACACTTGAATGACAACCCCACTGGGATAATATCCTACGCACCTGCCCACCTACAGAGGTGTGCAAAACCGTCTTCTTGAACAGTTATTTTAAGAGCACCATACCGATTTTTAAACACTAGTTACAGTGATTTTTTTTTTATTCACATTTTAATGAACATTCCTTATATATAAGCTAAACAAAACATTTCAAAATGTTTCAACTGATGAATATTATGTACGGAAGTGAAAATTATTAGATAAAAATGCAGAGAGCATAATTTACACAAGGACTAGGAACTTTAAGGAGTTACTAACTGCGTGTCTCCAGGAGAAGCAGTGGTCAGGAAGCTATTCATTCAAACAGGTTCCTTACTTGGAAAACTATGCATCCCTGGCAGATATTAGGTCATTTTTACTCCATTAGTAGCTATTTTATTCAGTTCATGTGTGTTTTCAAACTGTTAAGACAAATATTAAAGCTCAACTATAATTTCAAGACAATGTCAAATGGATTTATTACATGGGTATTGTGAGTGAAAATTGGTACTTTGGGACTGAAGATTTCATCCGTGTAAGTAATTACACTTTTCTCGAGGTGTTAGTCACAAAGCACAATCCTCTACCTGTTTCCCCCCCGCATAACATATTGCTGTGCACCCTGCTTTTATTGCTGTGCAGTAGGATATAAGTGGCATTAAACAATAAATAAGCAAACAGGAACTTGTATTCAGATTAACTTGCCTTCTTTGTGGTTCGTATTCAGTGCTTTACTGCATTTGTTTTTGGAAAAATGAAAAAAAAAATGTTTTTTTTTTTGTTGCAAAATCGTTAAAGTGGGGGCTAATACTGATGTAGGGGGGGCTAAAGCCCCCCTAAAATAGGCCTAACGACGGCCCTGACTATACTCTAATAAAAAAAAGCACTGGTCTACACTGGACCAAATGGTACACCGCCACCCCTCTGTAAGAATCTTCATAGCGGAACATCCCTTTACAAGCCTACTTGTGTTGGTGGTACATTTGTATTTAATTCATTCATTTGTCATGTGAGATAGTGATTGAAGTTCGATCGGGAAGTCCTAAAGGTGTGGTACTACCAGGGCCGCTGACAGCATTTGCTGGGCCCAGGACAAAGTCATCTGAAAAGGTTCCCTACCCAATGCATACAATGTAAGGGAGACCCAATTCTGGGCCCCCTATTCTGAATCCACAGTTTATGGCTCTACTTGGTTTTCGTCCAGAGTATGGTCAAATAATAAATGCCTCATTAGGCCTGAGTTTCACCTTTGCTGCTTTGGAGGTAATACAATTTTTATTTTATTTTTTACCATTCCCTTCATTACAGTCAATGTGCTAAATCACAACCACACAGAAGTAAATTAATTAAATATATAACAATGCAACAATACAATAAAATATTAAATGTACACTGACTGGCCACTTTATTATAATCATCTTGTTGGAACTCCTTTTGGCTTCAGAATGGCTTACTACCTGATACGGGTGTAAATCACAGCCTTCATGAAAATACGATACGTTATCGATTTCTTAAAGCAGGGATTCCATCGTTTTCGATACTTAAGAATTCCCCACCATACGATACGATTCGATTCTATTCTATTTTTTTCAATCACTTTTCCACTTCTATTATGCTATGGAGCTAGGGCATTGGACAGGAGAATCCACTATTTTCAATACTTAAGAATGCCCCACGATACAATGCGATGTGATTCGATTAAATCGCCGGCCGATACATCGATACATTTCGATTATTATTTACACCCCTACTACCTGAAGTAATAGTCAGATGTTACACTGCAACAATGCTCAATTGGTACTAAGGGGCTCAAAGTCTGCAAGAAAATATCCCCAACACCATTACACCACCAGGATAAACTGTTGATACAAGGCAGGGTTGGTCTATGTTTTCATGGTATTGACCCCAAATTCTTACCCTATACCATCCGAGTGTTTATTCGAGCAATTGGACAGTTGTACTTAATAAAGTGGCCTTTGAGTGTATAATTAAACAATATAAAACATATTGTATGTAAAAATGAGAAGCATCTGTCCATCAATATGACATTATATCATTATATAACAATATATCATTTTCAGGCCATTGGAATTGCACTTGCTGCCATGATCATGCATCAAGCGGCTTAAAGGGGGAAAACACAAGTTGGATGACACCACTGGCAAAGAAAGTGGCTTCTCTGAAGATCTGCTTTATAATCTCCTTTTAATCTTTTTGATATTTTTTATTTAGTTTCATCGTAATTTGGTCCACTGATCTGTGGGAACCTGCACTCTCCATTTCATCTCTTGATTCCTCATAGATTTTTGCTTTTCGCTATAGTCCTTATAGCTTGTCCTTGTAGCTTGTCTTGTTTTTCAACAGATGAGCAAATTGTTATTAAAACCCTTATTTCGTCTACATACCATAGAACTGCTTTATCTTCGCTAGTAAATTTTTGGATGGGATGATAACCATTAAAGCTTTGGATGTGTGATACTTGACACATGTGAGTGATTCTCTAATTCGCCTACACTTTTAAGTCTGTGGATTTTATTTGGCAATTCCACTAACTATTAACTGCATCCAATGATGTTTTGGACATTAGAAAACATTTATCTTTCATATAATACAGAAAGTGTAGACATAGCATTATTTCCCTCAGCAAGAATGAATATTTAATACTGGTTTTGGGCGTTTTCATGCCGTCCTATTTTCCAAATGTCAGATTCAGTCTTCATATTAGCATGTAAAGAAACTTGTTTTGCCCAAGACGATTGCAAATGTTGATTCACAGTAATCATCACAATATGACAAAACTGTCAGAAAGACCACTGTCCTTTCCATTATACATGAAATTTGCCATTTTGTGTGTGTCCACGAACCGTGTCACGGTCTGAAACCTCCTCCATAAATCAGTAATGGTTTGGTCTTAGGCCATACGAATAACATCACGTGATGTCATAACCTCTTTGGCAGGATATGGGAAGACTTTTTGGTAAATTTTGAGCTCCATCCTTCCATAATTTAATCCAGTCTTTTTCATGTTCTCATAGCGGGAAAATTGCCTGTCAACTGTGTTATCAACATATTCATAAGAATCTGAATTAGAAATCACATGTAGAAAAACACAGATAAAGCATACATATACATGAATTGATTAAGGTGTTGTGGTGGAACTTCTGAGGTCCTCAGTTAGCACAACACCATAAAAATGGCTGAAATGTCAACGGTGTTACAATTAAGTATGACAGTCAGGGTTGCCAGATGAGGCTGATGATTTCCAGCCCAAAAAATGATCAAAATCCGCCCTAAAAACCCGCCCAATTCTATTGATTTATATGGCAGTGGGAAGGTTTTTCTGATAGATGCCATTTTTACCCGCACATGGCCATCCTAAGCAGCCCAATTGGTCGGGAACCAACCCAATCTGGCAACACTGATGACAGTTGAGGAGGAGTATGTTTTTGCCAATTTATATCCATATTGACAGACAAACAAACAAAATAATTTGTGTTCTAGGGAGATGGGTTTGTCTGCTCTGTTTTTTCTCCTAAAAAAGTGCCGACTTGTTCCCCTGCACTGTTGACCGTAACACAGTTGAGTAACACTGTTGACTGTTTTGAAAGTGTTTTTGCGCTATTGATCCCTTATGTGTTGGAAAAATCCTATGAACATACACTAGGGATTATCTCTGGAGAAGGAAGTCTTGTGTAAGGAGGGTGACTATATTCAAATCAGACGTTTATGATGAAAAATGTGTCAGTCTGTATCACAGTGACTCATAAAATCCTACTTATGAAGCTCAACAATCACATTTTCTATATCAGTTGCACAGATTAATGACAACATTACTGCTGAAATAGTCCATGAGCCAGACCACCGATCGCAATCGAAAGGGTGGGCAAAGTCTTGTTGGTATTTTATTATTGCTATATATGTCCAGTTTATGAATTGGTATGATAACCTTTGCAGAACAGTAGCTTCATCATATTTATCATGCATTTCTTATTTGAACCATTTTACACTAAAAACGCCTAGGCTAATTTGCTAATATCTTGATAAATTGAACATAAAAATGACTGTGAGGTAAATATATTTATAGGAAAAGTTGTTATACAAAATTCTTAGATAGTTCAAAGGGCACGTTACACATATTTCCCACTTAATTTAGTTCAGGCCCCCATTTTCACTGACTTTTCATTTAAAAATGAGGGTTTATTTCTCAAGAGTGAAAAAAAAACTTCTATGCATCAACACACAATTTTCCCAGTACATTACAATACAGGTGGGTTTTATATTACAAGTTTCCTTAAAAGTTATCTTTCATTATCCAAACAAAGTGTAATGTACTTAAATGTGAACTAATTTACATACACACTCGAATTTGATATGTAGACAAAGACCTATTGGATAAAGCAGAGACTACACTTTTTACATCGACTAAGGGTGTTTGGAGAGGATAAAGTCACTTTTTGTACCATGCTGTTGTTGAGAGTGTACTACACTATACAATCTGGTGCCATGCACAGACATTTTTGGGGGCAGGTGCTCAAGGTGGGGGCGGGGGGCATGTGGAACTTCCAGTTTCCTTGCTAGGTTAGAACAGGAGTGGGGGAGCCGTTTTCATTCGTGGGCCACTTCAAATTTTATAAAAGGCTGCACTATGAACACAAATCAGGATTTCCCCCTGCAGTTTAGGCCTACATTGAAGGTGGGCACCTTCACAACAGACCCCACCTCCTCTAGGTCCCCTGAAAACATAACTTAATTGTATTGCAAATTCAATTTCTAAGAGTTCTTTACAAAGCATGTCAAATTCCATGTGAAACTGCATAACATTAAAATTACATCAGGGGCCGTAAACGGCCCTTGAGACATAAGTTAGATTCCCCACCTTTGTATTATAAACTATACTATATCAGTGGGAAATTGCCACATGCTTTTGATCTCAAGAATTTCTACCGTAGATGATCATGCCAATATGGAACACATTTTTGGCAAAATAACAAGAACTTTCAAAAAGGGCCTTTTTTTCGTCCAATACTGCGAAGGGGCAGATGCTTTAGCACCACCAAGTCCGTTCCTAGATCTGTGCATGCCTATGATACAATCACTTGGGTTTGGAAAACCAACAGTAAAAGTAAAGTCCCAAATCAACAGACAGACCCGCTCTGCACTGGGATCACCCCACCTTCCAAGCAACATACTGTATGAAGAGTCCAGAGAGCAGGCCAGTAATGGGGAATAACAGATTACATGTTTCACTATTACATTATTAACAATCAAAAAATTGAAGAGTTGCATTCCCTTACAGTTACTGCTTCAGTGTCTGGTAATTAAAGTACATTTACTATGTGAAAATAAGTGGTGGTTTCTAGATTCATATGTTATGCTATTCTCAAATTTTGATCATTCCACACATTACCAGAAACCCAGAGAAAACACATAATGTGCATGCGTGTTGGTGTGGCAGTGGCTGTGTGTCTGTGCCTGACAGATGGAGTTGACTCTATGATTCTGCTTGCATTTGTCTTCTTCTGTTCAAATATCTACCTTCATATGGCTGTCCCTGCTGGTAACTCTTGTAATATCGTCTGAGTTTCCCAAAAACACTTAAGTAGTAATAAGTAGTACTTAACCCTGTGAAACCTGAACCATGAAAGCAATGAGAGAAAATTCTAATTTTTTGGAATTTGCTTCAATATTGGTCCCTTATAAGAAATGTAAAAAAAAAATTCTAAATTTTGTTAAGGTCGCTGAGATATTTAATGCATCATATATGATGCATCAGGCTTTTAATGAATGAAAATTCCAATTTCATGACCATTGAAAAATGACTTTTAATGCATTTACAACTTTTTTTTAATTTAAAAAAGTTGTCAGACAATTTAATTTGAGGATTATCTTTAAATATTTAGTGAGATCCTGCCATTTTTTAAAGCCTATCCTTGTTTTAGCAGGACCATATTTTACATTTCCCACAGCCTGGTTGGGTAATTTTTTAAAATCTATGTAAAAACATAGCTGATCGAATGCTCAACAACCTATTTATGAGTGTAATATAGATCATTATTCATTTTTGATGTGTAATTTGAATATATGGGTCCATTACTACAATTGGACCATTTCTCCATTCACTTCAATGCATTTTTTACGAGATCATAATTTCAACATTTTGCATTGCATTTTCAAAATTGCAAGTAAAACCTGTTTCTTAAGACAATATCTTTGTCTTGAAGTAAAACAACTTGTGTGTTTTGTTAAACGATCGTCGTGGTATGCTTTGTAAGTTTCCCTATGGAGCAAATGCATTGATGGCTGACTTCCTGCCACCGCCGGATGGTGCTTATATGTCTCATCAGTTTTAGCACGATCTCTCTGCAACACGGTGTAAAAATATAAACTCTTTCTTGCTTAATTGCACAAAGCAAGTGTTCAAATTAAAGGATGTAGAGTTATATTTCGGAAATTTGTACACAAACCTTATGCAATTTGACAAAATCTCAGCGTCGGTCAGGGAAACCGCTTCTACCCCATTTTCCTGTTTTTCGCCGAGCTGTGGTCAACTTGTTGTCGACCGCTGCTCTCTTGTGGCGGTTTCCGTGTACTGCAGGACGTTTGGAAATGACACGCAGGATGTTTTTCAGATAGATTTTTTTGTGTGTCAGCGTGGAGAGGGCTTTGAATTTGATGAGACATATATGATGCATCCGGCGCGATAGGGTTAAGTATGAGGCACCCTTTAGACAATAGCAGGGATAGACATCAATTCAAGCTTATACAATACCTTTTCTTGTACATGCATGCTTGAACATAACACATGTGTGAGGAAAAAGGCCTATATACACTTTTAGTGGTGATGTGTATATTCTTGATATACTGACAAGGGGCCACCTCATACTTAAGTTCTTAAACCTTCAGTAATTGCATTTGCTCAAATGTCTGTAATTGAGTACTTTGATGAGTAACTTGTAATTTCCAAAGTAGTTATTTAAATGGGTGATTTTATTTTTACTCAAATTACAATTTGGCCCAAGTATTTTACTTATATCTATCTTGAGTACTGAGGAAGGCAAAATTGAAATAAAGGGGAACATCTGTCAGACATGAAGGGGAATTGTGTGTTATTACCATTTACCATAAATGATCTATTTTGGACTAATCTATTGGATGACTCTAGGGCCCGCTGGCCCAATACCATTAGTCCGACAGCCCATAGACGGTACACAATAGAGTTGCAAGCAACTGTCTGAGAATAGTAGAGCACACACCAGGGACTAGATCTGAGGGAGTAGCAACGCAGCCTGAAAACTGTTTTTTAGAAGATATACAAGACTTATTATTTATTAACAAAACTTATTCATGAATTTAATCTCTCAACTGGGAATTAAATGAAATCCACCAGACTATTTCCTTTGGTAGACTTCCCCGCCTTTGAAATTGAAGGTCCCAGACCCAAACACAATGAAATCCAGACCCCTAAATTCAGAGTAATGGGCTGTTGTATCAATGAGCTGACCCTCGGCCTGCAACTTTGCCACAACAGGGCACACAGAATTTTGTTGTCACGATCAAAGCCAGGTTTTTGGAAGATGGCATGTGTAGAGATAGACAGAGGTCACGAAGGGTGCTATTTAAGGAAAGCGATAGAAAGACAAACTGAAAGTAACTAACTTCTACTCAAATTACATTTTTAAAGTATTTTTTTTAACTTTTACTCAAGCACACTTTTAAAGAGGTAATTTTACTTCTACTTTGAGTAGAATTTGAACCAAGTAATGGTATTTTACTGTTTTTACTTAATTACATTCTTTAGTATTCTTTCTACCTCTGATGGCCTCCTACTGCAAATGAGCCTGGCAACAGGCCAATTCACTCTTGGCTGAAAACGCTCAACTACATTATAACAACATTGCTAACAATGCAGGAAGTCTTAGGTAACCGATTAAGACTTGGCCATTACCATTTGGTGACAATAAGGTTATAACAGAGGGACTGCGTTACAACCTTAAAGCCAGCCGGTCGAGGTGCACCACATGACAGCCAGGGTACACCACGTGACAGTTTTCTTGAACTACTTGTACCCAGTGCGAATTTTCTAATGTAAGGGGGAAGAGGCTAGGGCTACAATAGAAAAATAATGTAAAGTAAATATAAAAAATAATCATAAAAACACAAAAGGACAG
Source organism: Engraulis encrasicolus (assembly GCF_034702125.1). NCBI lineage: Eukaryota > Metazoa > Chordata > Actinopteri > Clupeiformes > Engraulidae > Engraulis > Engraulis encrasicolus. The sequence goes on from NC_085868.1 coordinate 35,261,987, forward strand.
TGCAGGCCGTGGAAAGCTCAGAGCCTTAAAGCTCACGATGAGTTCAGAGCTCTTTCAAATAGTTTTTCATAAGCTGGGACAGGACTTGGAGCTGTCCATGGATGTATTCATGAAGCATTTAGGTGCCAACTCTACATAGCATCGACAAATACGTAGAACATACATACAACCCGTTACCAGCTTTTCTGCACTCAGCATGGAGAGTGTGAATCAAGCCAACTTCCACCATGTGAGGACTGCCTCCTCATGCATGCTATGTTTGCCAACTATCAGGCTGGCATCTTGAGAGCAAGTCTTCAGCAGCATCCTCAAATCCCAAGAACACTTGACCATGGCTGGGCCAACTATGAAAATGACCAGCTCACTATACAGTGAATGTGGCAATCTCCAGCCCCTGAGGCAGTGCTACAACTGATGTCTTGCAAGTGCAGCCATCAATGTAAACTGCAGGATTGCCAATGTCTGAGAAGTAGCTCAAAATGCACAACCCTCTAAAAACTTAAGACATGCGTATATCAGCATGAAGAGGATCATCATGGTGACATACAGTGAGGAGAATAAGTATTTGATCCCTTGCTGATTTTGTTGGTTTGCCCACTAATAAAGACGTGACCATTCTATAATATTAATGAGAAAATGTATTCTAATATAGAGAGACAGAACATCAAAAAGAAAATCCAGAAAATAACTTTGAAGAATATATTTTAATTGATTTGTATTCCATTGTCCTGCAAGTTTAATAATAAAAAGAAAACGATTTCATATGTTGTCATTTTTATCACATTTTCTCATTCACATATAGCTTAGGTGATTCTATTAGGTCTATTGGTATGGTCTAACAACCTTTTTGGGCTCTTGATTGAAGGGAAAGCATCTCTGAGGAAATGTAAGCACCCTGTGTGGTCAACAAACTGCATAATAACAAAAAACAACAATAGAGTTTTCACATTTCCGTTTTTCTGGTCCACCATTTCAACGCATGACCTTTCACTAACTACCTCTTTGCAATGGTTATCATGCCATATTAATGTACAGTATATGGTTATCACATGTTAGTATGTGTTTGTTCATTATGTTTTTTGGTGTTGTTTTGCTGTTGGGGGTAAAAGTAAAAAAGTTAAAAAAAATAAATAAAAAAAAATCGGATTTCTTATGTTATCCTTTTTATCACATTTTGTCATTCACACATTGCTGAGGTGATTCTATTAGGCCTATTAGTGTGGTCTAACAACCCCTGTAGGGTCTTAATAGAAGGGAAAGCATCCCTGAGGTAATTCAAGCACCCTGTGTGGTCAACAAACTACATAATAGTAAAGAACCACAATACCGATTTTCACATTTCCATTTTACTGGTGCACCATTTCAACACATGATAACTACCAAAAAGCTACCTGTTTGCAATGGTTATCATGCCAAAATGTTTACTTGAGATGTCCAAGAAGTCAAAAAAACAGATTAGAACTTGCCCACCCGTTCGATTGCGAGAGGTCAATTTTTGGGTTCTGGCTCAAGGCCTATAAGGGACATAAGCACTTTCAAACATATATTGTTTCAACTCTGTAGTATTTTTATATATGTTTGAAATGACATAGTATTTGTCCATAACACTGTTGACAAAATAATTAAGCAAATGTTCGCTTTCATTAGAGTATTTATGAAATGATTTAAGATTAAGCTTGACATTTTTTTTGTTTGGAAACTTAAATATATACACTATGTAAACATCTAGGTCATTTAGTTGAAAAAAAATACTGATAATTGACATTTTGCTTTTGCCAAAAGCGTAGGGGAATCGTAGAATCACTCAGGACCATTGTCATGATTTTCAGGACTCTTGAAAATTGAAAATAAAGTCTGCACACCAAGCTCCTGTTTCTCTTAATTCAATATAGTGATATTTCGGGCAGCAACCATGAAAAATGTAATGACTGAATAAGACAGGCTTGTCAAACTCAAATTGACTTGAGGGCCAAAATCAAAATCTGGAACAAAGTCATAGGCTATGCATACACGTAATTCTCAGTCACACACACTCTTTCCCATCATATTTGGTAGTTCCCATGTGCTAGCACGTATTGTGTTGCATAAGAGTGTGAGCTGTTTCAGTGGCCTGGTCCCACTCACTCCTGTGACACACCAACTTTCATGTTCAAGTCCTGATATGCTATACATTTAGTGGGCCAATTTCAATAAACATTACAAATGATCTCGTGGACCGAATACAATGGCACCTTGGACCATGGGCCAGCAGGATGACACTGCTGACTGTAAACTGTTTGTGCTAGTGGAACAAGCACAGATTTAAAATCTTACACTGTTTTTCAACGCGTTGCCATTGACGGAGAAGCATCCCTCCTAGAGTATTGTCTTTCCTCATAGAGTATTATAATCAGAAAACAAATGGTAGGCCCAAGGCAGGCCTTCTTCAGAGAATTTGTGTTTAGTAAACTTTTCTCTCTCTGCTGCAGACTGGGTCACCGTGTGCATCATGTTGCAGAACCCAGGGCTGGATTAACGCACAGGCAACATATGGCTGCAGCCTAAGGGCCCCCACCTGCCAGGGGGGCCCTGATTGGCCAAACGTGAAAAAGTGCAGAATTGTGAAGAGATGCAAGATATTTTTTTAATAAGTACTGTGTTGAGTACAATTGGTAGACATGTTATCCTTAATTTCTAGCTTGTAATGATGACACTGTCCATGTAAATGTGTCGAGAAATTTGCCTTCCAGGGGTCCCCATAGCAACCAGTAGCCTAGGGGCCCCAGGCTATCTTAATCAGGCCCTGGTAGAACCTGATTAGACTTGAGATTGGATCAGGAGTCCACACACTTAAAATGCTTTTTTTGCTTTTCAGAATCTGATGAAGACTTGGAAGTTGAAACGTAACCCATTCATGGAATAAAAAAAACAACAAAAGGATTTTAAGTGTGCTGACTCCTCACTTTGAAAATTACAGTCCGCCTTTGTCCTTCAATTGGATCAGGAGTCCTCAACCTTTTTTATTGTAGGATTCCTTATCTGAGGACGATATAGTACGCAGACCCTGTGGAGGATGGAACATCAGGCTATGGGCTTCTACCAATGTGGGGAATCGGGTGTATGGAGTGTCCAGTTCTATTTTACATAAATAAGTTATATGTACATAGGTTTTGTAAATTATAGAGATGCACAGGATCCAAGATCCGGTTCCGGATCCGGCAGGATAATAGGGTTTTTCACAGGATCCGGATCTGGCAGGATCTTAAGCAGTGGATCAGGTATCCGGCAGTTAAGTAAAAATCAGGATCTGGTGCATCTCTAGCCTAGGTTTTTCAGACAGTCTTTCACAACCCCAATTGCTGCATGGAGTGAAAGAACTTTGGAAGCGGCTAGGGCAGTGTGGCAGTAAGCCAATGAGTAAAAAAAATAGTGCCAATAGAGCCAACGTAATAATAAAAAGGGCCCACGTGTGTGAGTAGGCTATGTGTTTCAACCCTTTCGTAGGATCCGGTATCCGGTTCCGGATCCGGCAGGATCTTAAGCAGTGAATCCGGTATCTGGCAGGATCCTAAAAATCAGGATCCGTTGCATCTCTAGTAAATTATATGTTTACTTATTATATGTATTACAATTATTAGGTAGTGGTGCGCACATCCATTACACAGGTGCAGGACAAAAGAGTCCAACAACTATGAAAATAAAGTTGAATGTCGACACACTTGCTCCCAACGTTTTTGAGCTACACACTCATCAGACTAGAATCAAGAAAAACACATCATACTTAGGTAGGAAGTGTCACATGATAGATCCGTCAAGTTCTGATGGGTAGGTAAATCTAATACAGAGAAGAGCATCCCAAGGTATTTAAAGATATTTTACAAACATTTTTACCAACATACAAGTATACACTTTGAAGTTTCTAGAAATCATTGTACAGTAAGCTTGTGCTATAGGCCTATTAGAGTGTATAGAGACATCTATTCAGAGTTCAGAGTCAGTCAGAAAGCCCCAATTAGAACACCCCCCCCACCCCCTACCCCCTTCTCCCTATACTGTCCGAAGTGTGAGAAAAGTTTCTGTGGAAAATATTGTACTGACTCCGCAAAATTAGCACATACACACACACACACACACACACACACACACACACACACACACACACACACACACACACACACACACACACACACACACACACACACACACACACACACACAAAGATCTGTGTGAAACAGGAAGGAGGCATGTGAGATTGCTGACGTATTTAAGGACAAATCATAAACTCAGGTATCCATAGGCCTATTGAGTCAACCCCTGTGTCCCTCCTGAAGCATCATGATTTACTTGGTCGTCGTCGCCCTCTGCCTCCTTTGCCTCTCTGGTATGTTCTCTCTCTATGTATATTTATTACAATTATTAGGTAGTGGTGCGCGCACATCCAATACACAGGTGCAGGACAAAAGAGTCCGACAACTATGAAAATAAAGTTGAATGTCGACACACTTGCTCCCATTTTGCTTTAGATTTTTTTTCACAAAGTGAACGTTTTTGAGCTACACACTCATCAGACTAGAATCACATCATACTTAGGTAGGAAGTGTCACATGATAGATCAGTCAAGTTCTGATGGGTAGGTAAATCTAATACAGGGAAGAGCATCTGAAAGTATTTAAAGATATTTTACAAACATTTTTACCAACATACAAGTATACACTTTGAAGTTTTTAGAAATCATTGTACAGTAAGCTATGTTGTGCTATGTTAGAGTGTATAGAGACATCTATTCAGAGTACTTGATCTAGCATCAGGACCTTTGGCTATCATAATTTCAAGTAAACATGATAAGGTGTCTAGTCAGAAAGCCCCCCCCCTTCTCCCTATACCGTCCGAAGTGTGAGAAAAGTTTCTGTGGGAAATACTGCACTGACTCTGCAAAATTAGCACACACACACAAACACCTGTGTGAAACAGGAAGGAGGCATGTGAGATTGCTGACGTATTTAAGGACAAATCATAAACTCAGGTATCCATAGGCGTAGGATTGAGTCAACCCCTGTGTCCCTCCTGAAGCATCATGAAGATTTACTTGGTCGTCGCCCTCTGTCTCCTTTGCCTCTCTGGTATGTTCTCTCTCTGTGTCGTGCCCATATTTAAACCAAACACGCAAACACACACACAGAATCTTTCTATCGTCTCTCTTAATTTTCTTTGTTTATCTTTCCTTTTCCCTCCTTCTCACTCCTGTCTGTCTCTGCTCTACATCTAGCAGTCTCTCTTTCTCTTTACAACCCTTCCTTCTGTGGTGTTGTGATATGATTTTATTGTGATTTGTTAAATCTCTCTATTTTTCCCCAATGCCCCCATGCACTGTATCTCAGTCCAGGCATTGGCTACATCAGACACCAAAAAAGATGATCGACCTGGTCAGCTGAAAGACTGGTACCATGGTAACATGTTTAGGTATGGAAGGGCAGCAGAGATGAGAAGGGAGGCTCACTCCCCACACCTAATTCAACCAAGGAGTGTCGAAGTCGAAGATGAAGCTCCAGGCTGGACAGACTTTTGATGATACAGTAAGGCAGGGTGAGTTTGTTCTAATGATCGCTTATAATATGGAACTGGTTATGATTTTGAAGACTAACATGGCAGGGTGAGAGTGACACAGTATGATCAATATACATAATATGGAAATGGTTATGGTTTTCAAATGACATGGAATGGTGCCTACTTGTGGAATTTTATTTTATTTTTTATTTTTTTCCAAATACAACATAGTGGCTGACCCTTATTATGAAGCTAGCATAGAAACCAGCAATGAGTGGAGAAGTCGTCGCAAGGCAGCGCTCATGTGAGATTCACATGTGAGATCCCATCATAAGAACGATCAGCTGTTGATAAACTTGGCGTCTGAAAACCATCATAATTTGTCTTTCACATCTTCTAGGAAAAGGTGGGATGGTCATCACACCCCTATGACATGGAGAGCAAACTAGCAAAAAAGATCACTCTGGCTGATTGGGGATAGGCATCGAAGCAAACTAGACAGCTGCAGCCAACAGAGTGTCAGTTGTCAGTTCCAATGAGATTTCTTTTTTTTGTAGTTCTGTTTGTTCTAATTAACAATATATGAAACATTCAAAAGCCTACAACAAGAAATACAATAAGAACAGGTAGACTAAACCTTTACTTGAAATAAGGTAAGACGAGAAAATGGCCACCAGAAATCGCAGACCTTTTCGTGTTTTTTTTACATTGGGGCCTTGATTTCACATTATAATATCATGTTCTACTCACCCATGTTAGTTGTGTGTCATTCAGAGACACCTCTCCCTAAAAGTTAAATGAACGACATAACCTTGAAGTTTTGAAGCAAGCCATCCACCTGCACCTTATGACTGGTAGTGTACCGTAATTAATACATTAAAAACAACATAGTTTGTGCCTGCCCATAGGAATATCTGAATATCTTCAGCAGAGATCCAAATGACACACAACTAACATGGGTGACTAGAACATTATGTTATAATGTGAAATGTCAAAAATGTGAAGGGCTCAATGACTAAAAAACAAAAAAAAACAAAAACAAAAACAGTTGTCTCGACTCAGATAAACCGTCCACCCTGTTTCCATAAAGAACTATATTCTTCTCTGATCTGAGATGAGTTCATGCATTCCTCTCTGATCTTGCAATCTTTGCATAACTGCAATCAGCCTGGAGCACAGAGCTACTTTGTTATCATTTAGATAGCTCAGTAAGGTTTTGGTATTAAACGTGGCAGAAATTAGACGTTACCGAGGTCTTACATGTTTTCTCTATTTACAGTACGTAAATATGCATGCTTGCAGCAATCTACATCAACTTTTTTTCATCACCAACCAAAATGGCTAGTAGATGTTAATCTTACTGGATAAACACACTGTCACTTTTGGGTCAAAGTGGCTAGTAAGTTTTATTTTCTACCAGCCAAACTGAATTTTTACCAGCATTTGGTCGGATGTTTAGAGCTCTGCTTGCATGACTAGTTGTACAATCCAAGTGTATCACAAAATTAAACCGACCTATTTTCTATGCACTATATGAAAGGTGTAACACCACAGGAGTACTTTGACGGCACATTGATATCTTGACATATTGCCCATTAATTTCTGCATAGAAAATCGGCATGTTTGTATTTATTTGTGTTTTGAAAAGGCATGGATTTCAAACAAATAACCAGGCATTGGAAGAGGACTCTTGTTGCTGTGGCATCCAAAATTAGTCAGTTTGTGGTGTTCGTGTGGTGTTATATATTTGTTATTTTATAGAATTATATGTGATTATGATCTTCTGAAATGTGTATTACTCAATGAGATGTTTTGTTGAGATATTAAGATATTTCCTGTATTACTCTCTCCCCCATTTAGGTAGGACATGGTGGTGATCCGTCATCGTGGGCTGTCCTCCACACACTGCCTGAAGACTAAAGGTCTCTGCTTATCTGATTTGGCCTCTTCAACTGACCTGAGATCAGAGTTTGGGTGTTGAGCTCTTGGGAGCCTGGTGGTGAACAGCTGATCCAGAGTCTGCTAACAAAACACAATAAAGTATCTCAGCATTACATGGCTCCTGAGTTCTTCACACTGAGGTTTCACTGCATCAAAACTACACTACATTTTACTGTCACTATTGTACGTCAGAACTATACCACCCTCAGTGCTATCAAAACATATGAAAAATCATATTGCCCTTGGCCCTGCCGTGGCGCAGATGGTGGAGCACTCGTTTGCTGTGCAGCCAACCTGGGTTCGACTCCCGGCCCGGGTCCTTTGCTGGCCCTTCCCCGTCTCTCTGCCCACTCGCTTCCTGTCACTGCCTTCACAGTCCTGTCAAATGAAGGCAATAAAAAGCCCCCCCCCCAAAAAAAAAACAAGTTTAAAAAGAAAAATTATATTGCCCTCATTAAGACTACACAAAGACAGTGTGAATTTTTTTTCAACCATCTCTTACAATGAACGACTTTGTCTCTCAATGTCATCCTGAAAATCCACACACTCAAAAATGTGTTGTTAATAATCCCAAGTAAATTTGTGTAACTCTAGATTGAGTATTTACAACACTGTGGGGAGTCAAATTACTATAACATTGGGGTCAAAAGTTTTGCAGATGGCCAGCATTATTTTAACTCTACAGCAAGACATTTACCCATCCACTCTGCTCCAGGTGACTTCACTCCATTCTCCTCTGACCCCTCTGACCTTCATTTTAAACTGCAGCAGATCATCTTGTCAATAGGTGCGTTTGCAACCACACATCTTATTTTGATGACCAAGAATGAGCCCAGTGCTTCGTGTAAACTCGACAGAGAATCATTTTTATTCCAAACTATTTAATTCTGAATTATCAATTTGGCAACAAGAAAAACATCATTATCATCATCGATGTGGCAAATTAAACATACTGTACAGAAGTGATTTCAGTGAGCCTATTGCGCCGGCCTCTGGGAGACCGCAGTGCTCTGGAAGGTTACACACAGTTTCAGTCTGCAGTTTCAGCAAGTGATGATGACACATTTTATGCTTGCCTCTGCTCTGCCTGCTATTGTGCCCATCCACCAGGATCTCGATCAGCTGGTGATTGTTGCATTGAACGGAAGATTGCTAAAATATTTGGCAAATGTCTTCCTCAATCTCCTCAAACAAACTGTTAGGACATGGACAACCTTTCGTAGACACACACACATGCACACGCACACGCGCGCACACACACACACACACACACACACACACACAGAGTTGTATAAAGTAGAAGTGTAAGTACTCTGACAGACTGACAGATGTTAATTACAACACTAGTATTAGGATATTTACAAAGATCAAACCATGTAATATCAAACCACTAGTGTTGTAATTACATCTGTAAGAGTACTTGTACTTTATGCGCCCACACACTCACTCACATGCACACACACACACACACACACACATGCGCGCGCGCGCACGCACACACACACACACACACACACACACACACACACACACACACACACACACACACACACACACACACACACACACACACACACACACACACACACACACACACACACACACACACACACACACACTGCCTGAGTGTGTGTGTTGTCTCTTGTACCAGTTGTCTTCCGTGATACAGGTTGAAACATGCTTGTTGGTTTTGTGCAATACAGTGTTGTACATAATTTCTGAATCGAGTGCTGTACCGCCACAGGGGCTGTGGTACCGCTTTGTGATCAACTCGTGGGTGAGTAAGAGTGGATACAGTAATGTTGTGAAACTCCAGTGACCACACTTCCTCATCTTATTGCATTGATGGGGAGTCATACTGATCAGGAAACAAATGCGGTGCCAATATTTCAGAGTAAATTTATGCAGATAGAGTGCTTACAACCAGGGGTCTAAATTAGCACCAGCCAATCAGCCAAATGTTGATTAAATTTTCAGTTTGGCTGGTACGTAGAAAAGACATCTTTACTTACGCTACTAGCCACTTTTACTGATAGTGAGTGTATGTTTGGCTAGTACAATTAACATCTTTTAGCCAAATTCAGGTGGGATTTAGAGCCTACTGGTGGTTTTTGAGCATTTTTTGTGCTGTAAATCATCCATCACATCTTGTAACCCTGTAAGTGATCTCTCCAAACAGCCCCATCCTGTTGCATTGTTGGCCTTGTGCAATACAGTGGTTTACCTTCCTTATTAGTGAATCGGGTGGATTTCGACTGCACCCACTACACTAATTACTGTAATTAACCAACTGTCTAACAAGAGTGGGTGCGTACAGGAATCTTGTGAAACTTAATTGGCAACATTTCCTCCTTACCTCATCCCATTCACTTGCACTGATGGGGAATTGCATTGGCAAAGAGCATTGGGAAATGCCCATTAGTATTGGCCCATAGGACAGGCAATGCACTGTATATAAAGAGTGGCATTGGCTGTTGAGTTCCACTGGTACACGGAGAGCCATCCGAAGCGTAAGAACCACTTCAATATCCCAGCACCACAGGCCTCTGTCACACAGAAGAAGAAAGGTAAGATGTGATATGTGTATCTTTGCATTTGAGTGTAAAATATATATTTGTATCCTCAGAAGAAAGCTGACAGGCTAAAGAAGATATTCTCAGTGCATGTTCTTGTGTAAAATATCCTTGTATCCTGTCAGATTTTTCTTTTGTATTCTTGATTTTTCTTTCGTATTCTTGTTTAAAATGTCCTCAGAAGACATGTGTACCCTTGGCCTTGTGTAAACTATACACACTATACAAACTAACTATACAGATAGAAATAGTATATTTTTCGAGTTTTGTGTAAAATATCCTTGTTCCTTCAACAAAATCTGTTAGCTAAAATACACAATATATTCTATATTTCATCTATTATTATTATATAGCCTGCTATTCATTATTGAGTAAACTATTGCCCTGTGGTTGCTAAGGAAGCCATGGAGCGAGACATCGTAGACATCATTGGAGGCCCTGTCGGCCATCGTCGGAGTGAAGGTGCGCTCCAAAAAGGACGCGTCTAAAGAGCTGCTGACGTCCTACCGGCCCAACCAGCCGCATCCCGACGTCCTGTCCATCACCGACCTCCTCTCGGCCGCCTGGTTTGAAGACGAGTACTGGCAGGATGTGCAGGAGCGCAGGACGGGCACACGCACCCGGCCTGGCGCCCGCAACGACCTTTTCGTCATGGACGACGACTTCTTCGAGCCGCGCTTCGACTGTGACTTCACGCACATGACGGACACGGCCACTTACACCAGGGGCGGTGAAGTCTACAAGCGGCCCTACGGGTGGCGGCGGTTTGCCCTCAAGATTCTGAACAAGTACCCTGATGGCAACGCCTGGCTGGGGCCTGCAGGTAAACAACAACCTCAACAATAACCCCACTTTGCCACAGGGTCTGTATCCAATAACCTGTAGTTGTCAAATTATGGTGGGGTTTTTTCTCAGTTGCTGCTCAAACTTGAAAGGGGCCTAGTTATTTGCATGCAAAGGAACAACTATAAGGCATTTGGTAATGTACCGTACTATCACAGGCCTGTACGGGGTCAGCTCTATGTTCCCACAGCCCATTGGTCCCACGGCCCATTGGTCCCACAGCCTAAATGGTCCCAGCTTATTCCTGCTGCTCCATGTTCCCAGTTTTAAGAAATTATTCAAATATAGGCCCTATGCTCTACAACTCCATGTTCCCACATTTCCAAGTAAACTAAGAGAACCAAGAGGCCTAAAAAATAATGTTAAAAATCTTAGTGATGTGGGACCAATGGGCTGTGGGACCAATGGGCTGTGGGAACATAGACACGCTCCCAGCATGTACTAAGTGTATGTAGCCTAACCAAAGTGACTTACAGTTACTTACTGTACAATACATGTGTAGGTAGAGGTTACAGCCCATGGGTTACAGCCCATGGGGCAATGTGAGGTAAAAATGGTCCACTCAAGGGCACTTCAGCCATTAAGGGCCGTACACACACACGTCGCTACTAGTTACTCGCTCAGCGAATGAGGTCAATAGAATGTCAATGCCAGCAAGACGAGCAGGCGAGTAGGCGAGTACTGTACAAGCAATGCGATGTGGGTGGATCCCGAATTGAACTTCGAGCGAGGCGAGTAAGCGAGTAACCAAATGGAATGCAGAGTTCGGTACTTCTCGCCTGTACATTGGCAGTTAAAGCCGCAGGAACTTTCAGCGAACGTTCCATGAAAGAGTGGTGAGTAGGCAAGCAAGCGAGAAGCTAGTAATGTGTGTGTATGTAGCGTTAGGGTGTCCTTCTGGAGAGCGGGATTTTTCCTGCCTTCAATGGGATTTGAACCTGCAACCTTCGTACCAAGACCAACTCCTCATTAACCATTCTGCCACAGCTGAATGTAATGTAACGCACAGGGAGAGTAAGTCACATCCCTCCTTGGGGCCTGAAGATAGAGTCTCTCTCTCTCTCTCTCTCTCTCTCTCTCTCTCTCTCTCTCTCTCTCTCTCTCTCTCTCTCTCTCTCTCTCTCTCTCTCTCTCTCTCTCTAAGAAGCAGCAGTGTGGCAGATTTTACCACCGCTGTGAGTGATGCAATAACCTAGGTTCCTTGTGCTATTGGATCTGACGCAAATGAATGGCCTGTGCCATACCATGGTCTTCCATTCGCTGCCCCATTACATGGAGAGGCGTGACTTTGACTCCCTGTGCTTTTGCAGGCCACCGGACCGGTTCCGAGCGACCCAAACGAATGGCCCGTGCCCTACCACGGCACCAGCAAGCTGGGCGAAGAGGGCATCACAGACCACTGCGAAATTGAAATGTTACATTTTGTAACTTGTGTTGCTCTTGAAAAGAGATTATTTTTATTACATTACATTACATTACATTACATTACATTGCACTTAGCTGACGCTTTCATTTGTTCAAAACAACTTACAGTTATTAATTTTCAGGGTATTGGTTACAGTCCCTGGAGCAATGTGGGGTTAGGTGCCTTGCTCAAGGGCACTTCAGCCATGGATGAAGATTTAGGCAGAGGTTAAGTTCAAGATTCGAACCTGTAACCCCTAGACTGAAAGACCAACTCTCTAACCACTATGCCACGACTGCCCCATTTTTATCTCAATGGGTCTAGAAATCTAATATATTGCTCTATTGCAGGCCACCGGACCACTTCCGACCCAAACGAGTGGCCCGTGTCCTACCACGGCACCAGCAAGCCGGGTGCGGAGGGCATCATTGGGGGTAACTACATGGCCGGCAGCGGGGCGGCGTACGGCCGCGGCATCTACTCCACTCCCGACATCGTGATCGCTGAGACTCACGGCTACGCCAAGACCTTCACCGCCTCCAACGGCAAGAAATACAAGGTGTGTTGGGCCACCAGTCAACTTTGAACCTTGAAGTAGAGTTGTTAATTGGACTATGAAGTGTTAGTCAACAGTTCTCGACTGTCTTTGAAACGTTGAAGTGAAGTCAATTGGTTCCTCAGTGTTTTAGAGTGGGCCATAAAAGCTAAAGGTGGGATCCCTTTCACTGCCATAGTCGCTATATTTCATTACATGAATTAAAGGTACACTGTGCAGGAAATGGTCAAAAAAGGTACTACAGCTATGCTGCTTATTGAAGCTGGGCTGCCTATTGCCAAATTTGATCTCTTCATGAAAGTTAACTAAATAATAAACAATTATATTCTAGTATGGCCCAAGTACGTACAGTCATTTTTGCAGCTATAAATGGCTATTTCTGGAAATTCAAAATGGCGGACCATGGAGAAGATCCCCCTTTTCATGCAATTTTTCCAGTCGTAATGAATAATTAGAATTTGATGGTGGTGGTAAGTATTCATGAAAAAGGTAACATTTGTGAATGGGTAGCATGCATTCTGAAAATAAACAACTACAAATCTTGCACAGTGTACCTTTAAATTACATTTAGCAGATGGTTTTATTCGACTTAGCCTACAGATGAGGCCATGATCAGTAGCATGCAATGTGGGGGGATACAGAGTACAGAGTGCTGTGTGCAGGCAGGCCAAGCAGGTCTAATGCACACGAGCTGGGTTAGGTGTCACAAAAGACAAGTGACTAATGCCTGTACACTGAGTAGTACCATTGGACACCCCCCCCCCCCACACACACACACACACACACACGCACACATACACACGTGCATGCACACACACACACACACACACACACACACACACACACACACACACACACACACACACACACACACACACACACGCATGCATACACACACACACACACACAACCACACATGTTCAAAGGATGGATAAGTAAACAGCTATACCAAACTATAAGAAAGTAGCCCTGATAAAAAAGGTCGTAATATATTAATTTAGGTTCTCAACAGTCAGTCCCGTAGTCAGCATTGTGGTAGCGGGGGATCTTTTTCTCCCGAAAGTGGACTTCATTTGGGCTCCCTACTCCAATGTCCCCCAAATACAGCTATTTTCATTGTTGGCCCAGTGTCGGCCCAGTGTCTGTTTTGGACCAGCTTTCTCAAGGCTGGACTCGGGCAAATGACAACAACCATTTTTAATTCCCTTACTTTTTTTAACAGGCAAACGTTTACTATTTTACTTCAAAGGCTTATTTTAGTGAGGGGGATGAAATGGCCTTCCAGTCAAAGTGGGGATGCAACGTAGTTGGGGGGTTCGAGTGGGGGTGGGGGACGGGAGGGGGGGTTCGAATGAACCCCTCGAACCCCCCCTGGCTACGGGCCTGACAGTCCTGTAAATTCTAAAGTCTTACAGCCTGGTGGTATAGGCTGTTGGCCAGTCTTTTAGTTTGGCTCTGAAGGGACCTGTACCTTTGAACAAGTGATAGGCCGTGATGATGGCTGTCGGGCAGGATGTTCTGCACTCTCCGTACACAGCGCGTGGTGTAGATGGTGCTGATCTATTAGCCTGACAGGCCAGACTATCCATTATGAATGACTTCATAATCCACAAATGGTCTGATTACACTTCTCTGGGGAGAGATTTCAGTCGGTTTTCAGATGACCGGTAGTACCGGCCAATAAGCGAACGCACTTGGGAGCATAATAACATACGTCATGACCGTCAACTGTCAGCGATTGGTCAGAGCTAATTTCAAACCAGAGCTGAGCTCATTCCTCCCGCCCAAGTGCTCCAGGGCACCGAGGACTCAGACCTAATATGAATTACGAAGTAATTAATGTGGTCTGGTAAAACCAAGCTACAAATGTAGGCCTTTATGTCTAGTACCCTCTAGTTTAGATATGTCAAACATAAGGCCCGGAGGGCGGCTGTACCTGGGCCAGATGGTTCAATCTGGCCCAAGACTTATAGCGGAAAAAAATATTCCAATAAGTCAAAATAAGACATAAATCTCCAGCCCATTACAACATTTGCTGCAGTTTTCTGAGATGCCAGGTTTTCAATGGAAAATTGAGGGCAAATGTCTACGATGTTCGCCATTTACAGTCAATGCTCCTCATATCCCTCCTTATATCCCTGCTGTCCTCCACCTGGAGATGACGGACAATCAGGATGTGATATTGATATGCGGCCCCCTTGTGGACTGTCAATCATGATGTGATATTGATATACTGCACCCTTGTTGACGGACAATCATGATGTGATTCCAATATAAAATGTGCTATATTTTCCAATGACAGGTCTGGCCCACTTGGGATCAAATAGACTGTATGTGGACCCTGAACTAAAATGAATTGCACACCCCTGCTCTAGTTTATCCTGTACAATTTGAGAGAGTTCTTAATTGTATTGATATACTGCCCCCTTGTGGACTGTTCAAAAGACTGCACCATTACAATACCCTGAGCAAATGTGTAGATAGAAAGCATTTTGAATATCCATTGGAAGGGCCAATGGCGCACACATCAAGTAAGATATCAAAGCATTATTGAGTTTGGTTTATGAAATTTTATTATTTTAAAAGTAGGTAGTTGTTTTTTGTTGTTGTTTTGCTTTTTATTTTATTTTTTTCTTGGTTTTTGTGGTTGGTGTTGATATTTTTTATTTTTTATGTGTGTGTGTGTGTGTGTGTGTGTGTGTGTGTGTGTGTGTGTGTGTGTGTGTGTGTGTGTGTGTGTGTGTGTGTGTGTGTGTGTGTGTGTGTGTGTGTGTGTGTGTGTGTGTGTGTGTGTGTGTGTGTGTGTGTGTGTGCGCGGATGCTGGTGTTTAGTTTTGTCCAAATCGGAGTCGCTTCCTCATCCAACTCAGTACGGACTTTTTCTTCTTTTTCTTTTTCTGCTCCCCCTCGAGACCTCCAGGCAGCTGCTCACTGGGTCCATCAGATGTTTCCGATTCCATGTCATTCTCAGTTGGCACTGCAATGCCAGCTGCTCTGCATTCCCCTCTTTGGGTGTCTGTCTCCATGTCTTTGGGCTTACAATTTTCTAGAGAGGCCGCTGCACTCTGTCCTCTTCGCTCCATGTCATTGCTTGGGCATGAACGGTCTTCGGCTGGCCTTGAGTTTCCAGTGCTTTTATGCCCTTCTCTTTTTGCGTCTATTCCTATGTCATTTTCAGGCCCACAGTTTTCCACGTGACTACCGGACACCATTATCTCTTGGCCGTGTCTCTCCTCCTCTCTCACATAAATGATTTCCAGGTGCTCAGAGTTCACACCGGCAGACTGGCCTCCTGTAGGCATGCTGGCCTCCTCCATTGTTGCTACTGTTTTTGGTTGGTCATTTGGTGTGCCTTCTGCCGTTCTCTCCATTTCCTCTGTTGTCATTCTCTCCTGCTCCACTTTTCTGTGTGCTGCTATTTCATCACGTTGTCTCTCCATCTCTATGATTTTCGTCATCATGTTTTCTGTCAATTTCTCCAGCTGGCCAATCCGTCTTTCTTGTTCCTCGCTGTGTCTCTCTGAGACTCTCTGGGCCTCAACTTTCTCTTTCATCATGTTTTCTGTCAATTTCTCCAGCTGGCCAATCCGTCGTTCTTGTTCCTCGCTGTGTCTCTCTGAGATTCTCTGGGCCTCAACTTTCTCTTTCTGTATCTCCAAGTACATCCTCTCAAGGTCATATATCCTTCTCTGTTGATCTTCTATGGTGGACTGGGCCAGTGTCAGCTCTCTAACTGTTTCTTCCCTCCTCTCTGCAGGGATGCTGTATTCTTCTGCCCTTCTCTCATGATTCTGTCTATCTTGCTCTGCCCCAGCTCCAAGTGACTTGAATGGATTTGTCTCCACCTCCACCTCCACCTCCACCTCTGGTGTCTCCTGCTTTGTTGTGACATCTTGAGAACACATACTGCTTGCTCCTGCAATTGTGTCTTGCTTCTGTGTCAATCTCTCGGCCATCTCCCATGTGCTATCTCTCTGCCAAGCATCTGCCAACATGCTTTCTGCTAGCTCCTCTTTCATCTTCTCCATCTCCTCTTTATTCTCTCCATTCAGTCTGTGGAGGGTCATGCATGTTTCTATTTTCTGGAAATGTACCCTATTGTTCTCTACCTTCTGCCATTCCAGTGCTCTCTCAAGCTCTCCTCGAAGCCACACTTGT
Source organism: Engraulis encrasicolus (assembly GCF_034702125.1). Taxonomy (NCBI): domain Eukaryota; kingdom Metazoa; phylum Chordata; class Actinopteri; order Clupeiformes; family Engraulidae; genus Engraulis; species Engraulis encrasicolus. Next base: position 35,278,986 of record NC_085868.1, read on the forward strand.
CCTGCTCCCTGCTCTGAGTTAACTGTCAGAGGGTCGCTGTCTCTCTCATTGGATGTGTCACTCTCACTAGATGTCTCACTCATTGTCTCCTGCTCATTTGCCTGTCTCACAGCCTCCATTGCTGTTCCATCCACTTCACCCCGTTCCATTTCATTTTCTTCTTTCATCCGTTCAACTTTGTGATCCTTTGCTTCTGTTGCATGTTCTGCCCCTTCTTCTGCGTGGCCCATTGCTGTTTTTTCTTCTACTTTCTTTTTCATCCCCTCCTCTGTGTTTTCTTCCTTTCCATTCAGTCGATCCACATCCATCCACTTGTTCTGGATCTCTCTTTGTCTCTCCGTGTCTTCACTCGTTCCTAATACATTTCCTTGTTCAATCAGTCCTTTTTTCCCCCTTTTTCGTTGTTTCTTTTTATTGTGTTGTTTTTCCTTCGGCGCTTCTCTCTCCAAGTCCACACTCAATTTCTTCTCCTGACTTTGGTTTGCTATTTCCAGTTCTCTTTCAAACAATGCTTCAAGCGTTCCATGCATCCTCTCAAGGTCATCTATCCTTCTCTGTTGATCTTCTATGGTGGACTGGGCCAGTGTCAGCTCTCTAACTGTTTCGTCCCTCCTCTCTGCAGGGATGCTGTATTCTTCTTCTGCCCTTCTCTCATGATTCTGTCTATCTTGTTCTGCCCCAGCTCCAAGTGACTTGAATGGATTTGTCTCCACCTCCACCTCTGGTGTCTCCTGCTTTGTTGTGTCATCTTTCTGAGAACACATACTGCTTGTTCCTGCAATTGTGTCTTGCTCCTGTGTCAATCTCTCTGCCATCTCCCATGTGCTATCTCTCTGCCAAGCATCTGCCAACATCATTTCTGCTAGTTCCTCTGTCATCTTCTCCATTTCCTCTTTATTCTCTCCATTCAGTCTGTGGAGGGTCATGCATGTTGTTATTTTCTGAATCTGTATCCTATTGTTTTCTATCTTCTGTCGCTCCAGTGCTCTCTCGAGTTCTCCTCGAAGCCACACTTGTCCTGCTCCCTGCTCTGAGTTAACTGTCAGAGGGTCGCTGTCTCTCTCACTGGATGTGTCACTCTCACTGGATGTCTCACTCATTCTCTCCTGCTCATTTGCCTGTCTCACGGCCTCCATTGCTGTTCCTTCCACTTCACCCCGTACCATTCCATTTTCTTCCTTTATCAATTCAACTATCTGGTCGTTTGGTTCTGTTCTGTTCTGTATTTCTTTTTGTCTCTCCGTTTCTTCACTCGTTCCTAAAACATTTCCTTGTTCCATCAGTCCATTTCTCCTTCTTTTTCTCTGTTTCTTTTTATTGTGTTGTTTTTCCTTTGGCTCTTCTCTCTCCAAGTCCACACTCAATTTCTTCTCCTGACTTTGGTTTGCTATTTCCAGTTCTCTTTCAAACAATGCTTCAAGCGCTCCATGCATCCTCTCAAGGTCATCTATCATTCTCTGTTGATCTTCTATGGTGGACTGGGTCAGTGTCAGCTCTCTAAGTGTTTCTTCCCTCCTCTCTGCAGGGATGCTGTATTCTTCCTCTGCCTTGCTTTCATGACTCTGTCTATCTTGTTCTGCCCCAGCTCCAAGTGACTTGAATGGATTTGTCTCCACCTCTGGTGTCTCCTGCTTTGTTGTGACATCTTGAGAACATATACTGCTTGTTCCTGCAATCGTGTCTTGCTCCTGTGCCAATCTCTCTGCCATCTCCCATGTGCTATCTCTCTGCCAATCATCTGCCAACATCCTTTCTGCTAGTTCCTCTTTCATCTTCTCCATCTCCTCTTTATTCTCTCCATTCAGTCTGTGGAAGGTCATGCATGTTGTTATTTTCTGAATCTGTATCCTATTGTTCGCTAACTTCTGCCGCTCCAGTGCTCTCTCAAGTTCTCCTTGAAGCCACGCTTGTCCTGCTCCCTGCTCTGAGTTAACTGTCAGAGGGTCGCTGTCTCTCTCATTAGATGTGTCACTCTCACTGGATGTCTCACTCATTCTTTCCTGCTCATTTGCCTGTCTCACGGCCTCCATTGCTGTTCCTTCCTCTTCACCCCGTTCCATTCCGTTTTCTTCTTTCATCCGTTCAACTTTGTGATCCTTCGCTTCTGTTGCATGTTCTGCCCCTTCTTCACTCGTTCCTAATACCTTTCTTTGTTCCATCACTCCTTTTTTCCTTCTTTTTCTTCGCTTCTTTTTATTGAGTTGTTTCTCCACACTCAATTTCTTCTCTTGATTTTGGTTTGCAATTTCAAGTTCTCTTTCTAACCATGCTTGAAACGCTCCCTTCTCCAAAGAGGACCTTTTTCAGAAAGAGTATGTGTCAGTACAGCTCACCAGATTTCTATTACAAAGCTGATTCCATACACAATATATAACTGAATAGATGACTTACTGTGGCAATGTGTCCTGTCTTGAGGGGGGACAAGACTGGCCCTGGGACAGCTGTGTGACACCCGAAGTGTCCTGGTCCCCAGCCAGAATGTCTTTCTTCATGGCTTCCATGCGCTATTTCATAATGGAATTCATTTCTGTCAGAGAAAGGTTCATTTAGTATCTTTGGTTTTACATGTTTCTATTGTGACATCATAACATTTATAAAGACAAATTAAGAGACTATCTACACGGCCATGTAATGCTATTCAGGCTATTAGTCTGAATTAGCTGCACATTATGATGTCATGTTCCAATTGCTATGTCATAAGAAAGGTATCTTGTTTCCATGGTTACAGGATTCTGCATGCATGCATGGCACTGTGAATGACATTTTTGTCTGGCAGCTGAATCCACAGACTTTGTGTATCATTATGATGTCATCCAAGGTGACAGCAATATCAGATATTCTTTAAGTATATCTTATCTACTCTCTCTGGCAATATTGTCCAATGAAATGTATAATTTCTCCAACCATTAAATACAATTTTGATAGCCCCTATTGGAACCCAACACCTCCAGCCCCACATATAGGCCTACATACATGTAACAGTAAGTATCCCTCTCACCTCACCCCAACTAACACATACACTTTTTGCCAGCAGCATACTACTGTAGTATTTTGTCAGCAAATACTACAGTCCCCCATCTACCACAGTACTTTCCTCCATTCCTGTTTGCCAATAGTATCAAATGTTCTTCATATATGCCGACACAGCTATCCCCCATCACTACCCCCGTCAGCAGCAGCCTATCCCTTAGCCCCAACACTCATGTGCCCTTACACCAATCCAATCTCAACCGTGCTCCCCATCTAACACATAAAACATAAACAAATACACAAAAACACCCAGGTTTTCCAAAGAATAGTTGTATGTTTTTTCACAATTGCTTAGAGCTGTACATTATGTAGTCCTACTCATTTGTGAAAACTAAGTGGAAGTGGAACATTTGTGGAAGCTAAGCTGGTGAACTATTTATCAGAAAAATAATCAATCAAAATAATCAATCAAATAATCAATGATTAATGAAATTCATTTAAACAACTCACCTCTTTGTCTTTCTGCTGCTGTCTGCTGCTGAGTAGAATGACTTGTGAGTCTCTGGGGTACTCGTGCTTATGATGTCAAAAATGGAACTTTTGCCCATTGTGACATCACTACAGACATTGGCATTGAGCACCTGGGGCCCTCTCCAAGTGGGTTTATTTGCCTTATTTTCTGCCCTGTATTTGCCCTTGAGAAGCCTTATGTTCAGGCAAAAAAATACTTAGGATTCCTTTAAATGAAGAGATGCATGATGGGGTAGAGCAGAGAGTATGTAAACTGAAGTGGTCACTGTCAAGTGAACTTCGGAGAATCTAAATAATAAGTAGTTTTTGCCACTAACCAAGAACACTCAGGAATAGTTGTATGAGACTGTCAGGAATAATTGTATGAGACGCAAGAACTGCTGTATATTTTTTTTAATTGCTTACAGCTGTAAGTAAAGGCCTACTCATTTCTGTCAAAAGGAAGTCCTTCAGCAGCATGAAGCTCTGGTGAACTATTTCTCAGAAAAACAATCAATCAACCAATGATTAACACACACACACACACACACACACACACACACACACACACACACACACACACACACACACACACACACACACACACACACACACACACACACACACACACACACACACACACACACACACACAAACCGATGATTGAAGACTATGGCCTCAACAGTGGAATGGCTCACCAGCCATCATCACACTGTTTTATTTGTATGGAGAGTTATTCGTATATGGTGTGACTGTAGCACATCAGCTGAGCTCACTGCTCATTCAAAGCAATGACCAAATGTATTAGTATTCACAAGTTCATTGTCATTGTCAAAAAAGGCAACAAAATTGTGTTTGGGGTACAATACTTAGTAGCAGCAGGTTTTCAAGTAAAGTGCACAAGAGGTAAAAGTGATACCAGTGCTTGACCTCCCCGTCCCCCCCTCCAACCCACTTAAAATGCCACAAAGATTATTAAGTGCCATAATGCTTATCACATATAATGCAATGTGATTAGAATTTAAGCAACATTTTGAGTTCTTGCTATGATGTCCCAGGCACTCTGTGAGATTTTGGGACACAGAGTTCTATGGGAGCAAGAGAATGTTCAAGTAAAATTCTAGAAAAGGTGGGGAAATCCTTAGTCCTCAAAGGGTTAACTTTCACTTTCGCTTTTCACTTTGAAGGTGTGCCTTCAGAACCGCATCAACCCCAGCGTGAGGAAGATCACCGCCTACCCGGACTACTGGCTGGTTCCCGTGCCCGCTGGCACCCCCCCTGACCAGGAGAGAAAGATCGTCATGGGCGCCATACGGCCTTATAGCCTGCTGCTGAAGGAGGCATAATAATGTCAACTGCCAACATTAGCATGAACAAAAATAGCATTAGCAATGTAGTCGTCAAAGGTAATTAATAGCTGGTTCTCAATAGATAATAATGATGGTCATGGTTAATTAGGATGGTCATTGGCAATTAGTAATGGTTTGGTAATAATGATGATCATGGTTAATAATGAGCAATAATAACGATAATGCGGAATTGGGCCCAGGGATCAATGCCAACAAGGTTCCTACTGTAGACTAAAAAATGCAGAGAATGCCTGCACATCAGTAATTCAGATACTTGACCAAACAGATGAGAACTTAAAAGAAATAATAAAAGTCTTCATCACTAATCTGATCAATGCTCGCAACAGTTTAATAGCACAATTTTCAGACCCTCGTGGTTGTATTTTAGGACTAAGAGTCCGAAAAGTTGTGCTATTAAACTTTTGGGAGCATGTTGTGGGAGTATGTTGTGGACCTTTATTATATATTTTCCAAACAGACCAAACTAGACTAACAATTCAGCAACAATGTATTACCTGTAGTCATGTATATTAAAATAAATGTTTTTGCTATTGGTTGAAGTTGCAGAATTTGCAATGCTTCATAAGTCAACCCTTATGTGTGAATTAGCAGCCGGCTTACTTGCAGACAGGCATTGTATTGATGTTTTGGGGGCGTGATGTTATATGGTGGTGGAGAGAATAAACTGATGAGAAGTATAAATGTGTGTATTTGTTGAATGTGATACCTATCAATACAAGTATATCAATACAAATGCACCGTAGCCTACTTCATGGCAAGTAATTCCCATTTTGATATGGCATAGTGATAAACGCAGACTGGTGCTACAGCTGGAGTTATTATATGAAATGAACTTTATTTATGATGGCAGAATAATTTGCATGACAACTGATCTCATCATCTACACGTACTACATAACGGTGATTGTTATCATGGTTGGATTAGTTTTGTTTCTGAACGTCTGTACATTAATGTCTAGTTTCCAACACATATTATTAAAGAGTAGGCTACTCCTTAATGATCTGCAACACACCAACATCATTTATAGCAAACACTCTAGGCATACTCTACCCCGGCTCCCAACACCCAGAAAACACACTGCTCATTCTATTCCGTCACCAGATTGGACATAGTATCAGAAACTGTCCCAACACACTGCCTGATCCCAGAAACATGACTTCTAGATGAAAAATAGGCCTATGTAGAAAGGGAGAAAAACAGTCCTGTTATCGATTCCTAGATACATGATTATCTAAATTTAAACAAATACAAGGAGAATGTACCAGCAGAATACCAGCAGAAGTCAACTGCATTCTTCTCCATCGATCCAAAAAGTCACATTACGATTAGATTAGATTCGATTGAAAACAAGAGCAGTTTACTGTAGAAGGATTTCAAACAACAGCTATCACCAACACAAGAGGAAAACAAAGAGTGTCCACAAATGTAAAAATCGGACTTCAGGGCAGCATTTTGATCAATAAAATAGAATACTAATAGCAATAGAATACTATAGCATTCAAATTTTTTTTAAATCATCTGACTTCAGCATTGTGATGAGGGAATTTTTTCTTCACTCCTCCTTGCGAATCTTTTTAAACAAGATACCATAGGGACGAATGGCCTTGTCTACAATTTTCCTTTCATCCTTTGCAGACATTCCACTGGGCACAGGGATCAGCCAGTACCCATTCTCTTCATTACAGACCTTTCGGTATTTGGGATTGATTCGGCTCTGCAATGCAACCTTGTAGGTCTTTCCAGACTTCCTTGATGTGAATGTCTTGGCATATCCATCTCTCTCTGCCACATCAATGTCAGGCGTGCAGTACACCCCTCTTCCGTATACATCACCAGGCCCTGCTTTGAACCCCACATGCATGATGCCCTTCGCTCCGTCAAAGCTGGTTCCATGGTAAGCAACGGGCCACTCTCCCTGGGATGATTCGCTCCTCCATCCGTCGTCACCCAGCCACTCGTTCCCATCCTTGTACTTCCCCCACACCTTCAGAGCAATGCGGTTCCAGCCGATGGGCCGCTTGTAAGACTCACCACCGCGTTCACACTCCGAATCTGAATCGGTCATGTCTCTGAAGTCGAAATCATATCCGGGATCGAAGAATTCCTCTTCATCAACGCAGAAATCTTGTCGGTGGGCAACCTTAGAAATGTCTTCGGAATCCTCTTCGGAATCCTCTTCGGAATCCTCTTTGGAATCCTCTTCGGAAACCTCCCGGAAACCTTTTCCTGCGACCCCTGAGACCACTGCTCCAATGTTGTGGTAACCAAATGCAGTGGATGTAAACTGGGTCACACATAAATTTGGCGAAAGCTGTTCCCCAGCACTAGAGACTAGGAGTCCTAGGAAAGTAGAGAGACCCTCCAACACCACATATCTGTCCATGGTCAATCTGTTGAGCTGAAGATCTCACCAAGGAACTCAGCTCCATCTGATGCTTTATATAGACAAACTGTCGGCCCGCCCTGGATCCACAGTACATGCCTGGTCAGCGCTGCTAGAGACACAATCAAGTGTCTACCATGGCTTCTAATTAACAGCAGCCTTTTCACTTTTTTAGCCAGAAATGATTATCTGATAAAATAGGACTCTTTGTTTTGTGTATGGATGAAGGAGCTTGGTTATAGGATAAGACATTAGGAATATGCTTCATGTGACCCACTGTGTGTGTGTGTGTGTGTGTGTGTGTGTGTGTGTGTGTGTGTGTGTGTGTGTGTGTGTGTGTGTGTGTGTGTGTGTGTGTGTGTGTGTGTGTGTGTGTGTGTTTAACCTTTGGCACCAGAGCCCAGGGCACAAGGCATGTTGATTAGATCACTTGCTTATAGTGCATAATTACACTGATTGAATCAGATTAGATTAGATTAGATTAGATGCCTTTATTGTCCCCAAGGGGATATTTGTTTTCACCACCATCAAACAAGTTTACAGCCAAACATAAAGACAAAAAACAAAACCACATACTCAATAGAGTACACAAGGACAAACATCAAGACATCAAGTTCAATATGCATTCATACACAAATCCAGTCAATAGAACACATAGGCTTACTCTCAACACACACATACACACACATACACACACACACACACACACACACACACACACACACACACACACACACACACACACACACACACACACACACACACACACACACACACACACACACACACACGCATACTTCAACACATATACTAACCATAGACAACATAAGCACTTTACTCACACTTACCAACAATCACATATTACAGCTCCAGGCCTTTTCATTAGAATAGCATGAAAAAGTTGATTTATTTCCATAATTCCATCAATAATGTTGTGCAGTTGTGTTATGTTGTGTTATGCAGTGGTTCTTAACCTGGGGTGCGGGCACCCCCTGGGGGTGCGGCAGACATTATAGGCAGAATGTTGTTTGTGTTGAGGTTGTGACCAAAATTCTGCTTGGAAACATAATTAGGCCAAACCTAAACCAAATTGAAACATGTTTTGGTCCCCATTTAAAGTCATTAAGGTTTTCATTAATATCTCAGGCAAAAATCATTGTAATACATTACTAAAATCCTTTTTTAGTGCTTGTACACGTTATACATGTTGGGTTGGGGGTGCACGGCTAGTCTTGTGAACAGGTAAGGGGGTGCGCTGAGAGAAAAAGGTTAAGAACCACTGGCCTACAGTATATACGGTGGTAACCTTTAAAAAAACACAATGATTTGTACTCTTTTAAAGGATTCAAACCTATAATGAGATGTAATAAAACAAATCTTGAGTCTTGAATCTTGAAAGACAAGTGTGTGTGTGTGTGTGTGTGTGTGTGTGTGTGTGTGTGTGTGTGTGTGTGTGTGTGTGTGTGTGTGTGCGTGCGTGCGTGCGTGCGTGCGTGCGTGCGTGCGTGCGTGCGTGCGTGTGTGTGTGTGTGTTTAACCTTTGGCACCAGGGCACAAGGCATGTTGATTGGATCACTTGCTTATAGTGTCACAATAGCACTGATTGAATCTATTGTCGTATTGATGGGGTGTTACTATGTCCAAAGATTTTCAATATGGTCAGCATAGATAAAGTGTAGTCCCCCTTAACCTACAGGAGCTCTTTGAGCAGGCCACTATCAGACAGGCGAATGTCCCACCCTATAGGCTACCTGTTATTACTTCTCTTAATATTTATGGAATGAAGGCAATCTAGTTATTTATTATAAAGAGATTGTGGTTTTGGTTTGGAGGAGGGGTATTGGGTAAGTGTGTGTATGTGTGTGTGGGGTGACAGGGTGGGTGATATGAGAGGGGAGGGATGGACTTGACTGGACAGGGGCAGTAGGTTAGCACATCCAATGTTTCTGAACAAGCAACATAAGTTTTACATTTGTCTGTTCTGTTTGTTGGTCGTGTCCTCTTGCATGTTATGGTGCTGCAACCTTCCAGTCTCCCATCACACGGTCCATCCCTTGTCGTGGGGTGGTGGCTTGAGTGCCTCCGTGACCCTGAGAGCTATACCAGCGGGTGCAAAAGCACCTAGTAGGGACTCCCAAGCTGGACAGGTCAAAGGGTAGAGGTGAGACAAATTGGACCACCTCGCCCAGAGGTTAAATGGGTTGGCGTAGGGCCAACAACCCTATCCGTCAAAAAACATGTTACAGAAGCATCAACGACAATTCAAAACCAACACGGCCTGGGCGAGGAAGGGCTTCCACATAGGAGGTTTATGACGCAGGGCAGTGAAAGCCGAGAGGAAGCTGCAAGGCCGACCCCCCTCCTAACCCCCAGGACATACACCAACATCGCTACATGGAATGTCAGGACCATGTACGAAACAGGCAAGACAGCACAGGTAGCACAGGAGATGAGGAGCTACAACATCTCTCTTCTGGGGCTGTGTGAGACAAGGTGGCTGCAGACAGGGCAGCTACGACTGACATCAGGAGAGACGGTGTTGTACTCTGGCCATACCGAAGACGGTGCACCTCACACAGAAGGGGTGGCTCTGATGCTGGCTCCAGAGGCACAGCGTTCTCTCATTGGCTGGGAACCAGTGAGCCCACGAATCATCACTGCCAGGTTTGCCACCAAGAAGAAAAACATCAAAGTGAATATCATCCAATGCTATGCCCCAACAAACGACGCAGAAGAGGAAAAGAAAGCTGAATTCTATGAACATCTACAATATGTGATAGATAGACAGAAAGGAAAGGATATCACCATTCTCATGGGTGATTTCAATGCTAAGATTGGAGATGACAACACCGGCTATGAAGACATCATGGGCGTGCATGGGCTGGGGAAGATGAATGAAAATGGAGAACGATTTGCAGACCTGTGCTCACTTAACCAACTCGTAATCGGAGGCAGTATCTTCCCCCACAAAAGGATTCACAAGGCCACATGGAGATCTCCGGACCACATCACAGAGAACCAAATAGACCACATTTGCATCAGCAGAAAGTTCAGGAGATCATGCCAAGATGTGCGGGTCAAGAGAGGGGCAGATGTGGCCTCAGACCATCACCTCTTGCTAATGACGGCAAAGCTAAGACTGAAAAAGCACTCCACGACTCCTAGTGGAAGAACAAGATACAACGTGGGACTTCTTAGGAACAAAGACGTACAGAAAACATTCCAGATCACCCTTACCAACAGATACCAGCAACTACAGGAGCATGAAGAAGACATAGACACGGACATAGAGACAAGATGGCAGCACACAAAAAAGTTGTGGAAGGACACCTGTGAAGAAGTACTGGGAAAAAAGGAGAAAAAACACAAGGAATGGCTCTCCATAGAAACACAACAGAAACTGAAAGAAAGAAAGGAGAAGAAAGACCAATTGAATAAAAGTACAACAAGATCTGCAAAAGTAAGGGCACAAAACAACTACACACAAGTCAATAAAGAGGTGAAGAGAAGTATTAGGAGGGACAAAAGGGATCATGTAGACAATCTGGCCAAACAAGCAGAAATGGCAGCATGCCACGGCAACATGAAAGACCTCTACATGATCACTAAAAAGCTGGCAGGCAAATTTCAACAGACAGACAAACCAGTAAAGGACAAGCACGGAAACACACTCACAACATATGAAGATCAGCGGAGAAGATGGGCGGAACACTTTGCTGAACTTCTGAACCAACCTAGTCCAGCCGACCCACCAGACATTAGACCAGCGGAGACAGCACTGCCAATAAACTCCCATAAGCCCAGCAAAGCGGAGATCAAGAAAGCAATCATGTCCATGAAGGATGGAAAATCTCCAGGACCAGATAGTATACCAGCGGAAGCCATCAAAGCTGACGTAAGGACTGCGGTTGATATGCTGCACAGTCTTTTCTCGAAGATATGGGAGGAAGAGACCATCCCCAATGATTGGAAAGAAGGAATCCTCATCAAAATACCAAAGAAGGGCGACCTTACCAACTGCAGCAACTACAGAGGTATAACTCTACTTTCAGTTCCGGGTAAAGTTCTCAACCGGATTCTGCTCGACAGGATGAGTAAAGCAGTGGACCCCATCCTACGAGACCAACAAGCTGGATTCCGGAGCAATAGATCCTGCACGGACCAGATCTGCACACTTCGAATCATTGTGGAACAATCAATTGAATGGAACTCTGGCCTGTATGTAAACTTCATAGACTACGAAAAAGCCTTTGACAGCGTGGACAGGGAGACACTGTGGATGCTACTGCGACATTATGGAATACCAGAAAAGATCATCAGCCTGATCCAAAAAACCTATCAGGGGATGACATGCAAGGTGCTACATGCAGGCCAAGTGTCAGACAGCTTTGAGATCAAAACCGGAGTACGGCAAGGATGCCTCCTATCACCTTTCATGTTTCTACTAGCTATCGACTGGATCATGAGGACCACAACGGCAGGAAGGAACAACGGCATACAATGGACCCTGTGGACGCAACTAGAGGACCTTGACTTTGCAGACGACCTGGCTCTACTGGCACACAACCACAAACAGATGCAGGACAAGACCACCAAGCTGGCAGATACATCTCTAGGGGTAGGTCTAAGGATAAATAAGAAGAAGACCAACATAATGAGGATCAACAACTCGACCAACAAACCAATATCGATAGAGGATGAAAATATACAAGAAGTGGACTCCTTCACCTACCTCGGCAGTATAGTGAACAAACAGGGTGGCACTGACAAAGACGTAGCAGCCAGAATTGGGAAGGCAAGAGCAGCTTTTATCATCCTAAATAACATCTGGTCCTCTAAGGAAATAGCCATGACCACCAAAGTGCGTATCTTCAATTCCAACATCAAATCTGTCCTCCTCTATGGCTCGGAGACGTGGAGGATGACGAAGAAGACACTGCAAAGGATACAAACATTCATAAACAGCTGCCTGAAGAGGATATTTAGGATTTGGTGGCCCAACAAAATCAGTAATGATGAACTCTGGAGGAAAGGGAAGCAGGAGCCGGTGGAGAAACAAATTCTACGAAGAAAGTGGGGTTGGATTGGGCACACCCTTAGGAAACCAGCAAATAGCATCACACGCCAAGCCTTGACCTGGAACCCGCAGGGGAAACGGAAGAGAGGGAGGCCTAAAAACACCTGGAGGCGGGACTCTGAGGTAGAACTGAAGAGGTTGGGAACCAGCTGGGCAGAGGCAGAAAGGACAGCCCAAAACCGTGTTGGCTGGAGAAAAGTTGTGGATGGCCTATGCTCCATTGGGAGTGATGGGCCTAAGTAAGTAAGTAACCTTCCAGTCTCAGAGACAGATTTCTCCTTTGTTGAGATCAATAAAGAAATCTGAACCTGGAACCTGAACCATGCGTCACCAATGCAATGAAATGTTGATTTTCCCCATTGGATATTTTTTGTAATCGCATCCATTTGGGTGTCTTAAAACAAAGGTGCAGCTGAGCTCCCTAAATCAGACATTTTAAATCCAGTTTTCTAAAACATCTCTTTCAATGGTGAACTAGTTCCATGTAAACAGGATCAAAAATGTTAAAAACAAAAATGATCAGTGTACAAAAATATCTGCGTATGTGTAATGACAGGCTTAAGATTAACAGTGAATCATGATTGTCAGACACACACAGCTACACTATCAGTTCTCACTGGTTTGTTGCTGAGAAAGCAAAGATGGTTAATATGGTAAACAAGACCAATCATTCTACACGTCACCAATGCACCAAAGTCCTGTCTCCTCAAATGCGTGTGACTTGCCATTGAACGCAATCATTCATTCTGAACCTCCTAAAGGGGCATGGTAGCTCAATACATAGGCCTACCAATATCTAACTGAAACGGATCCTAACTGGTTAGTTATTTAGTGTTGATAAACTCCTGACCTGGGGCCTAAGAAGCTCCTACAGTTTTTGCCTACTGCTTGCACACAATTTGCAAAATTTTGCTCATAGAGTCAGAACTCTACACACAAGCAAATAACTCTCAACACTTGCAGATAAACCCTACACATATATGTCGACATGAAACTCTGCTATCAAAACCTAAACATTGCCATAAAAACTTAACAATATTTTGTCAAAACCTCACTTTAATGTCAAAAGACACACATGAGCACCACATGAGAAAACAAATTAGGTCATCATTAAAACAGTTGTCTGCTTTATACAAAACACATAACAGCAATCTTTCTTTTTGTAACAGTCAATTCAGTCTCACAGAATGTACATCTTCACAAGACCCCAAAATTCAATAACTGCACCCACCTTACAGAACAGGACATTACAGTAACTTGAAGCAATATATATATATATATATCAAACTACATCACCCTAAACACAAGTGTTTATAGACAATTTGTTTGTGTATGGGGTATATTGACAAAATTTCAAATATCTAAACATGATATAGCCTATGTGGTTGATGTCAACATGCTGTAATGAAAATCATTGTCAATATACTTTGTTTGTTTGGGTATGAGTTGTGAGGTATTCTCTTCATGAAATACATTATATTTTCACAGACACAATATGCAGCTGACATCTACTGTAAATAACATCATCAAAATTATATCATGTTCAGTCAGTTTGCTCAAATGCTTGGTTGTGTTCTGCAAATGATACTATTTCTACAAACTCATGTTTGCATTACCTAACATGCGATGATGAAGGCAACAGGCTACTCTTGGTGGCATGTATCAGGTTAGGTTTTACAGTACGTGAGTCAGTCAATGCCATACTTCATATTCTAATCGTTAGTACCGTTGTGCTATTTGTTGTTTTGTTTTGAGTGTAGGAAGGTGTGAATTTAGCATAGAAGCAATCAAAGTAAAACAAATAAAGGCAAAATAAAATAATTGCATTGTAATATAAAGAATGCAACTTTGTATCTGGCAGAATAGTGGTTAATTTTGAAAGCATGCGTTTTATTGTCTGTGTCTAAATCTTGTCATACATTCAGTGTGTTTTTGTTTTTAACAGATGTGTTTTCACAATGACACTGTGATTTGACCTTTTAACAAAGTGTCATGTGCATAAAATTGTGTGCAGATAGCTGGAGTCTGTGTGTTGTGTAAAGGAGCAAGTGCTTATCAAAACTGGTATGAAAGTGTAATGCTTGACTTTTGTTTAAAGTAAAGCAACATGTGTTTAAGTTATGGTACAACAACTTAACGATATGCTACTTTAGTTTGAGCATCTGCCTATAGTGTTTAAGCAGTAGGCAAAAACTGTAAGAAAAATGAGGATATCAGGCTCTTCTATTAGATGATAAAGGCTTTGGTTACACATTTAAAAAACAAAAAAAACTTAATATATTAATTCCATTTACACAGTATTAAAAAAAGAAAAGAAAACTGGTTTAAAAATTATCCGTTTTAGGGTGTTAAAAGGGTTAGAAGGGTCCAAACAGGGATGCAGGGCATCCTTCATCAAAAGAAAATACCACCAACACATAAGTTGTACACATATTTTTTACCTTTATTCTCAGTCTTCACACAGTCCTGCCGTATAGAAAGGGGCAACAACGAAGACATGAAAACAAAAATAAATAAACCACCATATTCTTATTTTACACATCAATTGAAAACTCGGGTAACATGATCCAATTGCGATTGCGATGAAAACACTTGTTTCAATCCATGTGAAGTCATCATGGTGTTCTAGGTTTATCTGTTGAGAACAACATGTAGCAGAGGATTCATACACACATCACCAACACCTTTGTTGGCTCAGCACAGTAGCAGAGAGATCACCTGAGCAGCCTGAAGTCTCAGTAACACATGCTCAGTTGCTGGTGTTGCATAATAATAAATTAATGTGTCTTTTCCAATCACCCAGTTTGATGACGTGTTGTGCGGTTATTACGGTGTCAACTAACGACCAGGCCTGGGAATTTGGCATACCATTTGGTCATTTCCTGATGGGACGATGCTGTTGCATTTTTTTACAGACTGGCTCCCTCAATTTAGAGGGGGGTCATGCAGAAATGTCAAGGCCTATTATTTGGTCCCAGTGTAGCCCTGTTGACGACCCAGTCACTGGACCTCTTTAAACAGGAGGCCGTAGGGGCGAATGGCTCTGCCCACAATGTCCCTCTCCTCCTCTGGCGACGTGCCCTCTGGAACCGGTACCAACCAGTAGTCCGGTCGCTCGCAGATCTCCCGGTACCTCCGGTTGACTCTGTTCTGCAGAACCACCTAAGAGGAGAAAAAAACACAACACCGGGGTTAGCAGACAATAAATAAAATGCATGTACATACAACAATACATGATTCACTTTGTGTTGCATTGTTAAGATTTGTAGAACAATAATGTGAACTTGTGTGTTGTAACCTGCTCAAGTCTTGAATAAAAAAAATCCTAAAACACGTGACGGCACAGATAGGCCTACGTGAGAAGGTCACACTCACATATACAATAGGGGGCACAATTTAAGGGCACAGCAAGGTTTGCAAACAGCATTACAATTGTTTTAGCTTAAGCATTACTAGAGTGGACCATCCCATAGACTTAATGGAACGTTTTAGTTCACAACAATATAACAAACAATACAGTTCTGCAGCACCACCTTGTATGTCTGGCCGGTCTTTTTTGACGTGAAGATGGCGGCGTAGTCCTCTGCCATTTCGATATCAGGCGTGGAGTAGACCCCCCTGCCGTAGTTCCCGTCTCCTGCTCTGTACCCCTCCTGGATGATGCCCTTCGCCCCGTCGATGGAGGTGCCGTGGAAGGACACAGGCCATTCGCCCCACGCCGAGCGACTTCGCCACCCCTCTGGGCCTAGCCAGGTGTTCCCATCCGGGTACTTCCACCGTACCCTCAGCGCAACGCGGTACCACCCTGCAGGCCGCTTGTAGGGCTCATTGCCCCTCACGCACGCAGTGGTATCGGTCAGGTCGCGGAAGTCATAATCGTACTTTGAATCGAAGAACTCCTCTTCGTCGATGTGCAGCTCTCCTGCTAGAGAGGAGCGGTCGATCATACTGGACATGAACTTCTGCACCGGCAGAACAGGCCGACTCGGTCTCCTGCCGCCATGCCTGCCACGCTTAGGCACACGAGAGACTGGTACTCCAAGCAGTGAGGACATGCCTTCCAACACCACATCTTTGTCCATAGTGAGACATTCAAATTTGGCTCAAATTTCAAAGTTAACAATCGTTTGTTTGCTTTCTAATATGTAGACTAAGGTCTCGTACAAACCAGAGGCATCAGTCCTGGCTCGAGAGAATAAAACACCTGCCATTTTATTTCAGTTCGTTTACGTCATTCAGATGAATCAAACCAACCAATCAACAGATGACACAATTAGCTCAGGTGACCCAATTAACTCAGGTGATTCTACCAATCAGCTGTTTCACCTGTCCGATCGCCTGTAGGCTCATCAGGATCGTGAGATTGGTTGAAAATCATGAGATTTGTTGCTTACAATGGGTGCATTCCAATATGCGACCTTGCGTCCTCCATTTGGGCTTGTGGCCTCACGTTTTGCTGATGCCCCGCCTCCATGGAGAAAACAATTAAGTTTTCCAGCTGTCAGCCTAGCCAAAACAATTTTTGGGGGACTATTCTTCATTTACCATCCTGTTTGAAAATGAGAAAATGACTTTACAATTGAGCTTTTGCGAGATATTGAAATATAATGCTGTTGTTAGTGATGTCATCACGACGTATTACTTCCTGGTACGAGGCCACAAGCACAAGTGGAGGACGCAAGGTCGCATATTATGTCTTCCTGACCCCTTGTGTGGATTACAGCTAGAGAGAAGATGGTAGATGTTTTTTCCCCAGATTTTAAGATCAGCAGAGTTCATTTAACTCAAGGAAGAGCGCGACACTGCTTCTTCACAATTCACCACTTTTTTTATTTTTCCTTTGGTGCTGACGTTTCGGCACTAGGCCTTCATCAGAGTGTTCATAAGCTCAGCAGAGTTACATCAATTAAATGCGCATTATACTGTATATTAATTGCGCAGTCCCTGTTGCCACTGGAGATTACCGAACAATTGGGTTCTCTAAAAATATAGAAGTGCAGGTCTTCAGAAATGGAGTTAGGGGGTTTTGCATCTGAACTCTTCACTTGGAAGTGCACTGTCCTAGGTTTTGAGAAGGGCCCATTGTGTCATTTCAATCGCGGAAGTAATTTTCTACCGTGCATTAATTAGCGCGTTACCCGCGAGGCACAGTGTTACACTTTCTATCTGCCGTCGTGATATGGTGTGTTTTCATGCTTATGATGTTGATGTATGTGTATGGATATGGATGGATATTTGTAATCATTTTTAGTCGATTGTGAGAGGAAACTTTGCCGTTTTGGCTTGCTACAGTTGGCTATCTCCTCTTAACTATTAATAGAGCATTTAGTAGCCTATTTATCTGATGCATATTTCTCTGAGCAGTGAATGCTGGCTTGTTTCATGCTAATTTCATATTCAGTATTTAGGAGGCCCCTCAGTGGCCACAACTATCTGAAAATAGGCCCTAACTTATTATTCATCAGAACAATATAATAATAATAGGCTATAATATAAATTAATATAATATAATATATAATATAATAACATAATATAATTTAAAATAAGTAATATAAGTTAGTATGTTATATTATATGGTTTGGTGGGCCCCAGAATTTTTTCACATTTCAAAGTGGGCCTTGGTGTTCTGAAGTTTGAGAATGGCTGCTCTATGTCTCTAGATGTATTGGCCAATTATGACAGTGAGTGTAAATACAGATATACACTACAACCAACAAAACACACAACTAACTCCATTTGAAAAGGTAATGGCAGTATGCAGATTTATTGTGTACCTTGCAACCGACAGAAGGTATATCAGAGGACTGTAAAACAACCCCCGGAAAAAAAACAAAACAAAATAAACCCCCCAAAATTCAAGCATTATCCTGTGAACCCACACAAATCATCGATAACAAGTTGTTGATTTGAAAAAATAACCAAAGACACAGTATGTGACCTTAAGTCAGCCATAGGGAGGCAGAGGACAGCATCCCTCAAAACAAAAATGGCCATCAATACCCATAGCCTACAACAAATGAAGACACATGGCCTATTAGGGGTGGGCGATATGACGATATTATATCGTGAATCGCGATATTGAGTTTTTTTTCATTTTTGCCATATCGCCCACCCCTATGGCCTATACTACAAAGCTGGTTCAGGAGTAACCCAGGTTAAGTTCATGAGGACTCGAGGCTCTTCTATAGACGGTCACGTTTCATACATTGCATTTCGCAGCAGACCGGTTGGGGGAAAAACAGACAAAAATGAATTTTAGACCTTTGTTAAAATTGTTAGACATGGGACAGACACATATTTTACACCTTTTTAAGGCAAATTTGTAGACTTTTTAGACCGCGCGACCTCTTAACTTAACCTGGTTTACTCCTGATTCAGCTTTGTAGTACAGGCCCATGTATAGCAGTAGCGTTCCAGGGGGGTATTCCAATAGCATGTCTGAGAAGTAAACCACGGGCAGACTCCAAGAACATGGTAAAGTGATGAACCGGGCTAAGATAACCTACATTAAGTCATAAATCTGCTAATAGATATCCCATATGTGTGAATTAGTTGTGAGGACGTGAGGACTCTGGGCTAGTCAATTAGATGATTTAATTACCACTACCTCCATGTTAACTTAAAGGGACAGTTTCAATTTGCAGGGTCAATTTCAACATGCAGTTGTATTGCTCACGCTACCCTTGACTTGTCAGTACCTGGTGATGCCACATTTTTCGGCTCAGCCCTTTCTGAGATATGAGCAATTCTAATGGGGGCAGCGTTTGTTTACATTTTTAAAAAATGAAACATAGGCCAACTCCAAATATTTTCCCAAAAGGTACTGCTGTTTGCTAGTTGTCTGCTGATGTTTTATAACCTTTTGGATGTTTTTGGGAATAAATAAAAATGTTTTTTTGAAATGTAAACAAAGAGCTGCCCCCATTACAATGACCAGGATCTCGGAAACGGCTGAAGAAGAAGGAAAAAAAATCTCAGGTACTGACAAGTCCAGGGTAGTGTGAGCATTACAACTGCATGTTGAAATTGACCAAACTGTCCCTTTAACCCTAGTTTACTACTTAGCCAGGTTCTTGGCACATTCCCCTGGAAGTAGTAGTAAATAATCTAATCGAAGAGCATGGACTCCTCCTGTTGTCAACTAAATAATGCCTTCAGGCTATTATGAGGTTTACCACTTTGTGCAGGTTAACTAAGTCAGGCTTATCACTTAACCATATTCATGGAATTACACCCCAGAGGTATTCTGAAAACATGGTTCAGTATCAAACCGAGTTAAGATTACCTACAGAATACACAATACTACAGTGTGTGTATGTATGTGTGTGTGTGTGTGTGTGTGTGTGTGTGTGTGTGTGTGTGTGTGTGTGTGTGTGTGTGTGTGTGTGTGTATTTGCACCCCGATTGCAAATGAGAAAATGATGTCTTGCCTTGCAACATGAGGCCCCAAGCAAAAGGAGAGGACGGAAGGTTGGATATTGAGCTTGTCCCCCACCTGAGCGTGTAAGTCAGGCCCTGTCTGAAATCTTCCCGTACACACCAATGTAGCGACGTAGGTAGCAAACCATTTCTAAGGCTTAGTTCCCGGTCATTGTTTGATTCCTTACATAGTTTTGCACTACGCTGTGAACCAGGAGGATATTCCCAGAGCCTGACTCAGTAGTAAATCAGGTTAAGTTAACCTTGAGGTAGTGCTAAATCCTCCATGTCTGGAGTCCTTATTTCCTGAATTAAATGACACCCATGGGTATTCTATTAACAGATTTACCACATCCTACGAGTTAACATTTGAGTTAACTTGCTATACTTTGAAATTGATCACTTAACCATGTTCTTGAATACCCCCCAGGGCGTGAACCGTTTATGTTGAGTATTTCTAAGCAGTGCATAGTGCTGCACTATTACGTGAGCAAGGGACTACTTCGGATTCGGCCGGCTTGAGTCCGTTTGATCAAGTCACATTATGTTATAGTCCCTTATTGACAAACATGAGGATATTGAACAACACTGCAGCATGCAAAACAGAATTAAAAATGATCCCATCGCATGCTCAATATAATCAGACGAAATATCAGAGGAAAGCGTTGACGAGAAACATGATCCATTTTTTGGCCAAATGGACCAACAAGGCCAATCTCCATCAGGGTGGCTGATTTAAGGTGCCGGTATGCTTGCTGCAAGATACGCGAGCGCGTGCACGATTCGTTCATGAACGCGTTAACATGCGTATTTAATGTCGATTTCGCGCGCGTTGGACACGGCAGCCAAAAGCGTGCGCCAGGTGCAATATCTTCAAACTCGCTGGGGCGATCTAAGATAGACCGCGCAGTTCCACGCGTGTGCTTGATATGAAAACGACAATGGCAGCAACTTTTAAGAGCGTCTCGAGTTTGTCCGCAATTTCAAACATTTGTGATCATACTTGCAAGCAAGCATGTGCTGTCGGTTGCTCGCGGTGACGCGCGTAATTTACAACTCGCAGCAAGCATACCGGCACCTTTAAAGGGTTTAAAAACAAAGGCGGAGAGGAAAGAGACTCCATTATTGAAGGGCAAGGGTGTGGGATGTGGGATGTGTTGGCTAAGTATGTGCCCTTTGTTGTTGTTGTTGTTTTGTAGGTGGCTAGCAGGGTGTAGGGTGTTGTGTAAGAGATTGGAGTTGTTGGGGGGGGGGGGGGGGTGCATGATTGTGTCAAAGAGGGTAGGGTGATGTTGGGGTATCAGAAGGTGGCCATTGTTGTACATGGGTTATGTTGGGTTGGACAT